>NC_134356.1:142218342-142575842 GCF_048569485.1 Anomaloglossus baeobatrachus | reverse complement strand
TTAATATTTTCTAGGAGAAATTTTACCATTAAGAGGGCAAAAAGGAAGTGTTTCACTTTGTAAGGGGCATAGTGGTGGGCAATATTATAGGACACTAAAAAAGCACTGTTTTTTCACCACATAAGTACAGTATTAGGTACAAATATGGCAGCACAAGATCATCATTGGAGTGTCAGCAGGAACATATATTTGTACAGCCTGTGAATAGATCGAGAAAGTACTGGAAATATGAGAAAAGTCGTGTGTCTTGGTTGTAAACTCTACAGATGAGGCTTTAATTTTTCAAAAAGGTTTTTAGGAAGCTTAAGCTCCATAGAATGGCAAGTGTGCATCTAGCGTAATGAGTAAAGGAAATGCATCCTGGGGTGAACAAAAGCAAATCTTAAATCAAAAATAAGTTTTGTTTTGAGTTGACTTAATAAAAAGTTCCTTGTTTAAGTGAGCACACATCTAGCAGATGTTCCCTTTGTCAGCAGCAAGTTGTCCGGTGAGTTTCAGACAAAAACTTCACAATTAGTAGATATACAGCACAAACTAAATTGGTAGATAATACAGAACATTACCGATCAAGCAATATTATCACCTAGTGATCCAAATAATATCCTACAAAAATGGCTACGGATTTACTTTGACAAAGAGCTGCCAGAAGAACAAGCAGGACTCAGAAAAGGCAGAGGAACCAGAGATGCAATTGTTATCATGAGATGGATGATGATAAAGGCCAAATAATATAACGAGGAGCTCTATTTTTCCTTCATCAACTACATCAAGGCCTTTTACTGTGTTGATCACCAGAAACTTTGGAATACCATGAAGAATATGGGTGTGCTAAACCATCTGATCAGCCTCATCAGGAACCTTTCATCGACATGGAAGCAACAGTTCGAACTTAAAAAGGTGACATGGTATGGTTTAAAGTAAAGCGAGGCAATATAAGTGGCTGCATCCTGTCACCATTTCTATTCAATTTGTATGCAGAAGGCTGAACTTGCCAAAGAAGAAGAAATCAAGATTGCTGGACTAGTCATGAGTAATCTTAAATATGCAGTTGCTATAACATTAATAGCAACAAGCATAGATGGAATGAAGGACTTATTACAGAATGTCAAAATGGAAAACTCAAATATGGGACTCCTACTCAGTACAAAGAAGACAAAGATATTGCCTTCTGCCAGTAATGGTTAGGATACATTTGAGATGGACAGCAATGAACTGAAAGTTGTAAAGGACTTCAACCTACTCAGATCAATAATCACTCAAGATGCAGCAACAACACCGGAAGTCAACAAGAGAATAGCTATGGGCAAATCAACAATGAAGTCTCTAAATACCGTCCTCAAATCAAGGAACATTTCACTGGTGATGAAGACAAGGCTCGTACAGAGTGTAGTCTTTTCTATAGTCACATATGGATGCAAAACCTGGATGATAACGAAACAAGGCAGAGGAAGAATCAGCATCTTTGAAATGTGATGCTAGAAAAGGATGTTGACAAAAATACCATGTAAATGCTCAGTTCTGGAGCTGCTCCATATTCTGATAGTGGCTGAAGCCATGTAGAGCACATCCGCCTTTCATTCAAATGAAAAGGAGGCAGATGTAAGCATTTCTGACCACCTGCTGCCGCTGGCACCAAGAACAACTGATTGGCAGGCGTCTGAACCCGGCCAATTAGACATTGATAACCTATCCTAAGGATAAGCCATCAATGTAAAAGTAGTGGATAACCTCTTTAAATATTGAATGACCACAATCTTTCCTAACTTCTTTCCTCTCTCCCAAGCATATGCAGATTCCTCTGGAACAAGATGTTTTCCATGAAGAGCAAAAAATCAGGTGTTTAAATTCAAAATGTCTGATTCTTCTCCTGCAACATCATGTCAAGGGACTATCAGGAGTTCCCTATACAAATTAGACGGTCATTTAGTCCTGACAAATCCAGCAGGTATGGCCAAATCTGTAATTCAAAGTGGGCTATAGTTTCTCTAAAACTGAAGGTCCCAGAGTCTGGAGGAAGTTTGGAGAGGCACACAATCCAAGCTGATTGAGGTCTAGTGGGAAGTTTCCATAATCAGTAATGGTTTGGGGAGCCATCTCATCTGCTGGTGGTCCACTGTGTTTTACAAAATCCAAAGTCAACGCAGCAGTCTACCAGCAAAGTCACTTCATGCTTCTCTGTGCTGACAAGCATTTTGGAGATGAAAATTTCATTTTCCAGCAGGACTTGGTACCTGTACACACTGCCCAAAGTACCAATACCTAGTTTTATAATCACAGTATCACTGTGCTTGATTGGCCAGCAAACTCGCCTGACCTAAACCCCATACAGAATCAATGAGGGATTCTCAAGAGGAAGATGATAGACACCAAATCCAAATATGCAGACGAGCTGAAGGCTGCTATCAAAGCAACCTGGGCTTCCATTACACCTCAGCTATGCCACAGGCTGATTGCCTCCATGCTGTGCCGTATTGATGCTGTAATTCATGCAAAAGGAGTTCTGACCAAGTATTGAATGTATTTACTGTACATACTTTTCAGTAGGCCAACATTTCTGAGTTTAAAATCATTTTTTCAGTTGGTCTTATATAATATTCTAATATTCTGAGATAATGACTTTTGGGTTTTCATTGGCTGCAAGCCATAATCATCAACATTAACAGAAATAATCACTTGAAATAGATCACTCTGTTTGTAATGGCTCTATAGAATATATTTGTTTCTCTTTTTGGAATGAATTACTGAAATAAATTAACTTATGATATTTTAATTTATCGAGATGCACCTGTATAATGGTATAATAGCAAGGTGTGAACCAGCGTTGCAGCAGCAGTAATACTAAAGCTATCTCAGGCAAAGGACAGCAGACTACTAAAGGTATAAAACTTGTGTGGTGCCTTCCAATTGGCTGGAGTGGGAGTTGATACTTTAGCTGTAAGACACTCATCACCACAATCAGCCAGTGGTACTGCAAGTCCCAGCAATTCCAAGCTTGGTTGGTGGGCGGAGACTGCCCTCACGAGAGCTACTGGTACTGACTCCTCCCGTATCATCAGTAGAGCCTACTATGGGAATACGGTGGCGCCTGGTGACCGGAGCAGTCGTTGCAGGAGCAGACTCTGGTGGAGATGTGACACTAGCCATACCAGATACAAAGTAATCAAATGTTCAGATCTGGCAAGGACAGATTACATAGATTGTATGATGTCTTTCTGATTATCTTCTAATGGTTGTTGTCATGAATAGAGATGAGCGAACTTGAGGTTCAAGGTTCAGGTTTGGAAACGGAGTATCGAAAAAACAAATATCGAGTTCGAAGTTTGAGTGAGTTACGAGTGCAAACTACTCAAGTGAGCAGCGTTGTGCTTGGATATGAGTGATGCTCAGTCCTGTGGAAGCCACTGTTTTGGCTCGCACTTGTGGTAAAAATCAGCATGATCAGATGTAGTATGCACACACAAAAAACAAAAAATTGAAAAACCCGCCGACCCTTCCCTGGAAGTGTTCTGCTTATGGCTTGCAGCATGTGGGTGGAGCCACAAACTGACCAATTACAGAGTTGCATTGAGGTTCGGATCAAGTAGGGGTCCCAAGCTGAACTTTTTTAAGGTTCGGCTGTACCTAACGAACCAAATTTCCAAAGGTTCGCTCATCTCTAGTCATGAAGATCATTCAAAGTATGTTGTATTATCGAAGGGTCTGGCAATGTTTTAGGAATCCTCCCCTGCTACATGCATCCATTGGATTAATTTTCCTTAGATTATATGATTTCTTTCAAGAATCCACAGCTGTTTTTAAATCTGATCTGTACAAAAAATCAACACAATCTTTATTTTTGATTTTGCATGTAGAAGTCGCTGTTTTAAAACTAGTCTATGAATATATTGTGATGCTAACTTTATCACTTTATTCTACAAGTAAAATATATCTTTGTACCGTGTTAGCCAGTAGAGATAAAAAAATTGTTTAAAAGAACAGAGAGTCCTCAGTGGTTGATACCTTTTAATGGCTAACTCTAAAGGACAATAAAACTTTCACACTGAACTGCAGCAGTATTTATGGCTAGAACAGCTTGTCCCCCTGCCATAGAGATAGTTCTGTTTCATATAACTTGTTCTTTTTTTTTTTTTTTTTTTTACTGCACTATTCTAAGTCCTGTTGTGTATAAATACGTGACTCTTCAGATTTTGTGTTATACCATGCCTGATGAAGAGACCTGAGTAGTCTCGAAAGCTTGCAATTATTACCATCTTTTCAGTTAGCCATTAAAAGGTATCAACCACTGAGGACTCTCTGTTCTTTTAAACAATTTTTTTATCACTTTATTCTGTAAGCTTTAATGTATAGGCTACTTTATCAGTTAATAGCTACTGTATATGATTTCATTTAGTCTATTTCTTTTTTTAATTTTGCTGTATATTCTTGGAACTATACAAATGTATTGTTATTTTTTGCCAAACTTTGCAAGGGATCATGTTGTAAAATAGTTTGATACTACATTATTATATATATAAGATCCCAAACACTTCAAAAAGATATGAGATAATTCTGTAATTATATACAATAATTCTTATCCTAATATCAGCTACATAATTTTCTTCACTTAAGCAGTTTACAGAGAAAAAGCCAATTTTAAAATACTTGACTTTTTCAAAATATTGGAGAAAATCTGTAAAAAGGTCTTGAATAAATGATTTTGGCAGACGTACATGGCTAAAATGTTCTCATGGTTAGTAGATTTATGATCATGGTGTATCATATACTATACTGATAAAAATTGAGCTTTCATTAAACAATGAAATGTATTGTTATTCAAATATAGAGATTAATCCCTTAAGGAACAGCAATTATTTTTCTCATTTTATTCTCCGCTTCTTCCAAGAGCCATAATTTTTTTCATTTTTTTTGCCACTGCTGAGCAAGAGAGCAAAAAGGTAACATTGCTTTGAACTTTTGACTTTCAGGCTCCATATCTCACCATCCTCTACAGCTTTGAAAGTGAGACTACTTTCATTTTATAAATAATCATCTTGGCTATCTCATACACAAAATTGATTTGCAACTATTTAGTGTATGATTTTGTAACATGGTGGGTGGTGAGATATATTGTACACTTCATCACATAAAAACAGTCCCTCACTACTTTCAAGTCCACATTCACTGCTGCAAAGCATACATCTCATCTCTCCTATGCTCCTTGTTTCACAACCATAAACAGAGCACTTTCAATTCTCTCCTCCATCTCCTGCCACCTCTCCTCTCATCTCAGCTGAAGACTTTGCCTCACTCTTTAAGCAGAAGATTGACACCATTTGAGAAAGCTGTGCCCTACAGTCCCCACAACCACTCCTCATAAATATTCAGCGCTCTTCATCCAAAAGCTGCTTCTCTGACATTACAGAAGAGAAACTTTCCTCTCTGCTCTCCAGATCACGTCTCACCACCTATGCACTTGACCCAACCCCATCTCACTTCAATCTCAACCTCACCACACTCTTCATCTCAACCCTAATCGATCTCTTCAACCTATTACTAAAAACTTCCCCTCAAGCTTTAAACATGACTCAATTACACCAATCTTCAAAAAGCGCTTTCTTGACTCATCCTCTGTTTAGCTATTGCCCAATATCTCTTCTCTCCTATGCTTCAAAACTACTGGAACAGCGCATCCATCTTAACCCCTTCACGACCGTGGGCAGTAAAATTACGTCCTATTTTAACGTGACTTAACGACCAGGGACGTAATTTTACTGCCTAAACTTCATTTGATTGCCGTGGCCATAGCAACGGCTTTCAAATGATGTTCCCTGCTGTTTCTTACAGCAGGGGACCTTTGCTTGACCTCAGGGGGGTGGCATCGCCACCCCCCATAGGCGATCGATGTGATTGGCTGTTCAAATCTGAACCGCCAACCACATCGTTCGCACTAATTTCGGCAAAAATAATGCCCGAATTAGTGTGATACCGTGAGATCCTGATATGATCTATTGTAGCAGCTACAGCAGATCATAGATGGATCTCAAACATGTCGCCCCCAGCCCCTGCAGCACTGATTGGAGCGATTGTGCTATGACGCGCAAACGCTCCAATCAGTGTGCAGTGGGGTGGTGTGATCTGCAGGTGACTGCCCTCCCCAGGCCTGTGCTGGTCTGGGGACCCTCCCCCAACATGTCTGCAGCGTGCACTGGCTGGTACTTTTGGTACCATGCCACCACTGCTGCCGCCGCAGACGCCGCCTCTGATGTCACCGCTCCTGCTCCAATGGTAAGTATTGCGCTCCCGTGATGGACCGTGCGTGCTCCCGTGAAGGCCCCTGCACGCTCTCGTGAAGGCCCCTGCCCGTGGCCCCCCCCGATCTGCCCCCCTACGCCCCGATCTGCCCCCAGGCATCCCGATCTGCTCCCCACGCAATCTGCCTGCCTCCTCTGTCATCTCTATTCTGCTTCCAAAGTTCCTTCCTTCTGCCTTTGCTTCTCCGCCCCCTCTGCTCTCCCTCTCTGCCCCCCCCTCCCCATCCCCCTCTGCAAACCCCCCCCCCCTCCGACGTCCTCTTACCTGCCTTCACGGGTTGTCCGAGGTCTTCACTGGCCCGATCACATCTGCCTCCATCGCTGGCTCCTTCTGCTGATCTGTCCAACGTCCTGCTTGCTGCTCGTATAAAGCTGTTCATCTCACTGCCTTCTTGTTCCTTTGGTCAGTGATCCTCTTGGTACTGTGAGTATAACTTTTTTTTTTTTCTTGTATCCTGTCCATTTTTACACCTTATCCGTCCGTGCGTCCTGCCGAGCGCTGATCAGGGATGCAGATAACGGATCTGCATCCGTGGTCAGTTTTCAGCGGAACTTTTTTTTCCCATATCCCCGACACTTCTTGTATCTCATCTGTCCATGCGTCCCGCCGAGCGCTGATCAGGGATGCACATAACGTATCTGCATCCGTGGTCAATTTTTGGCGAGACTTTTTTCCGTATTCGCGGCGCTTTTTTTATCGCAGCCGTCTGTGCGTCCCGCCGAGCGCTGATCAGGGATGCACATAACGGATCTGCATCCCTGCTCAATTTTTGGCATGACCTTTTTTTTTCCGTATCCCCAACGCTTTTTGTTTCTCATCCGACTGTGCGTCCTGCAGCGGCCGATCAGTGCACCGCGTCTGTGCGTTTGAAAAGTTAAATGGCGTTCCTTCTCTTCTGAGCCCCACCATGTGCCCAAACAATTACTTCCACCACATATGAGGTACCTACATACTCAGGAAAAATTGCACAATACGTTTTATGGTGCATTTTTTCCTGATACTGTTGTAAAAAAAAAAAGCTACCTGGTTGATACAAAAATTTTGTGGTTAAAAAAAAAATAATAACTTTCACGGTTCAACGTTATCAACTTCTGTGGAGCCCCTGGAGGTACAAGGGGCTCAAAAAATATCTAGATAAACTCCTTGAGGGGTCTAGTTCCAAAATGGGGTAATTTGTGGGGGAGCTCCACTGTTTAAGCACCATAGGGGGTCTCCAAACGTGACATGGCGTCCGCTAATGATTCCAACAAATTTTGCTGTCAAATGGCGTTCCTTCTCTTCTGAGCCCCGCCATGCGCCCAAACAATTACTTTCCACCACATATGAGGTATCTGCGTACTCAGGAGAAATTGCACCATACATTTTATGGTGCATTTTTTCCTGATACCCTTGTGGAAAAAAAAGCTACCTGGTTCAAGTGACAGTTTTGTGGTGAAAAAAAAATTGTATTCATGGCTCAACATTATCAACTTCTGTGGAGCCCCTTGGGGCTCGCTAAACATCTAGATAAACTCCTTGAGGGGTCTAGTTTCCAAAATGGGGTCACTTGTGGGGGAACTCCACTGTTTAGGCACCATAGGGGGTCTCCAAACGTGACATGGCGTCCGCTAATGATTCCAACCAATTTTGCTGTCAAATGGCGCTCCTTCTCTTCTGAGCCCCGCCATGCGCCCAAACAATTACTTTCCACCACATATGAGGTATCGTCGTACTCAGGGAAAAAATGCACTATAATTTTTATGGTGAATTTTTTGCCAATACCCTTGTGAAAAAAAAGCTACCTAGTTGAAGCAACAGTTTTGTAGTAAAAAAAAAAAATTCTTTTCACAGCTCAACGTTATAAACTTCTGTGAAGCCCCCAGGTGTTCAAAGTGCTCACCAAACATCTAGAAAAATTATTTGAGGGCTCTAGTTTCCAAAATGGGGTCACTTGTGGGGGAGCTCCATTGTTTAGGCACCTCAGGGGGTTTTCAAACCCGACATGGCGTCCGCTAATGAGTGCAGCTAATTTTGCACTCAAAAATTCAAATGGCGCTCCTTGCCTTCCGAGCACTGCCGTGTGTCCAAACATTTGATTTCCACCACATATGAGGTATCTGAGTACTCAGGAGAAAATGCACAATACATTTTATGGTGCATTTTTTCCTGATACCCTTGTGTAAAAAAAAGCTACCTAGTTGAAGCAACCGTTTTGTGGTAACAAACCTTTTTTTTCTTTTCACGGCTCAACGTTATAAACTTCTGTGAAGCCCCCAGGTATTCAAAGTGCTCACCAAACATCTAGAAAAATTATTTGAGGGCTCTAGTTTCCAAAACGGGGTCACTTGTGGGGGAGCTCCATTGTTTAGGCACCTCAGGGGGTCTTCAAACCCGACATGGCGTCCGCTAATGAGTGCAGCTAATTTTGCACTCAAAAATTCAAATGGCGCTCCTTGCCTTCCGAGCCTTGCCGTGTGTCTAAACATTTGATTTCCACCACATATGAGGTACCTGCGTACTCAGGAGAAAATGCACAATACATTTTATGGTGCATTTTTTCCTGATACCCTTGTGGAAAAAAAAGCTACCTAGTTGAAGCAACAGTTTTGTGGTAAAAAAAAAAAAATTTCTTTGCACAGCTCAACGTTATAAACTTCTGTGAAGCCCCCAGGTGTTCAATGTGCTCACCGAACATCTAGAAAAATTATCTGAGGGCTCTAGTTTCCAAAATGGGGTCACTTGTGGGGGAGCTCCATTGTTTAGGCACCTCAGGGGGTCTTCAAACCCAACATGGCGTCCGCTAATGAGTGCAGCTAATTTTGCGTTCAAAAATTCAAATGGTGCGCCTTCCCTTCCGAGCTCCACTGTGCGCCCAAACAATTGATTTTTACCACATATGAGGTATCAGCGTACTCAGGAGAAAATGCACAATAAATTGTGAGGTGCACTTTCTCTTTTCTCCCTTGTGAAAATGAAAATTTTATGGCTAAAGTAACATTTTTGTGTTAAAAAAATAAAATTTTCATTTTTTCCTTCCACATTGCTTTGGTTTCTGTGAAGCACCTAAAGGGTTAATAAACTTCTTGGATGTGGTTTTGAGCAGTGTGAGGGGTGCAGTTTTTAGAATGGGGTCACTTTTGGGTATTTTCTGTCACCTAGGCCTCTCAAAGTCACTTCAAATGTGATGTGGTCCCTAAAAAAAAATATTTTCTAAATTTTGTTGGAAAAATGAGAAATTGCTGATGACCTTTGACCCCTTCTAACTTCCTAACGAAAAAAAAATTTGTTTCGAAAATTGCGCTTATGTAAATAGACAAGTGGGAAAGTTTATTTAGTAATTATTATGTGTGACATATCTCTCAGATTTATGGGCATAAATTTTCAAAGTTTAAAAATTGCGAAATTTTTAAAATTTTTGCAAAATTTCCTAAATTTTCACAAATAAGCGCAAAAATTATCGGTTTAAATTTACCACTGACATGAAGTACAATATGTCACGAAAAAACAATCTCAGAATCGCCAGGATCCATTGAAGCGTTCCAGAGTTATAACCTGTCAAAAAGACACTGGTCAGAATTGCAAAAAATGGCCCGGTCATTAGGGTGTTTTAGTGGCCGGGGGTGAAGGGGTTAAACTGTCCTTCCTCCTCTTCTCCTGCTCCCTATTTGACTGGTTACATTCTGGTTTCTGACTGCATAATTCAACTGACACTGCCCTAACTAAAGTCACCAATGACCTACTTACCGCTAAAGGAAAGCGACACTACTCTGTCTTCCTCCTCCTGGACCTGTCCTCTGCCTTCAAAACAGTGAATGATTCTCTCTTACTAGAGATTTTCTCATCTCTTGGCATCACAAACTTGGCCCTATCTTGGATGTCTTCATACATGTCATGATCCAGGACTGGTATTCTCCGTTCCAGAGTTTCACAGACCTGGCCTGGTCATTTCAGGGGTTAACTCCAATAAGCCTCATTCTGGTTGCAGGAGAAACTATATATGGTCTCTGTACCTGCATTCCTGTGCTGGTTATAGTTTTGCTCTGCAGCCTGTGACTTGCTGTTGTGAGATTTCCTGGTTTACCTGACTCCTTGTTGTCATGCCCTGACCTGTACCCTCCCCTGTTCGTCCATCTGTCCCAGTCCCTGACTTCCCACTCCTGTCTGTTGTTTGTATTTCCCTTCTGATCTCCCAACTTCTGGCTCGGTTGTATTTTCTGACTTGATTTTCATCCTCCCGCTGCACTGACTTGACTTCCCGGCTAGACTCTGACATTTTGACTACTCTATTTCACCCTGGTGGTTCGCCTGTTAGCTGCCCGCTGGAGTTATTCTGCTGTACTTCAGCTGCCTTTCTGTTACAGTGTAACTTTGACTCTCCTTCACTACTCTGCTGCCACCTAGTGGGAAATACGTTGTACTATGTCTTACTAGCCCTTTGTACAGCGTGACAATAAATAAGCAACCGGACATCCATCAGCTCCCACTTGCACACTACTTCTTCATCTCAACCCCTACCTGTCGGTGTCCTCCAAGGTTCTTTTCTTTGTCCCCTTTTATATCTACACCTTCAGCCTGCTACAGCTCATAGAGTTCTACGGCATTTAGATTAATCTCTATGCTAATCAGATTTCCACAAGTTCTTTCTGTTAATTCATCCTTTTTCTCCTCTTGATTTCTAAAACTTAACATGGACAAAACAGAATTCATCATATTTCCTCCATATCACTCAATCACCCCTAACAGATCTATCCATCATGGTCAATGGCTGCTCACGCTGTCCAGTCCCGCAGAATAACTCTTGACTCTGCTCTATCCTTTAAACCAAATATCCAAACCTTTTCCATTTCCTGCCTGCTTTAACTTAAACATATTTTCTGATCAGTACATTCCTTACCAAAAATTCTGCATAAACACTAGTGCATGCCCCCATCATATCCCACCTTGACTACTGCAACCTATTGCTCTGCAGCCTTCTTTTTAACACTTTTGAACGCCTCCAATCTACCCTATACTCTGCTGCAAGACTAAGGGGTACTTCTCACATAGCAAGATCGCTAGCGAGATTGCTGCTGAGTCACGGTTTTTGTGACGCACCAGTGACCTCATTAGCGATCTCACTGTGTGTGACACTGAGCAGCGATCTGGCCCCTGCTGTGAAATCACTGCTCGTTACACACTGCTCTGGTTCATTTTTCGGACGTTGCCCTCCCGCTGTGAAGCACACATCGCTGTGTTTGACAGCGAGAGAGCAACGATCTGAATATGCAGGGATCCGGCTTCTGGCAGCCTGTGGTAAGCTGTAACCAAGGTAAATATCGGGTAACCAACTGGCGTCCGTCGCTCTCAGGCTGCCAGTGCCTGCTCCCTGCTCCCTGCACACGTAGCCGGAGTACACATCGGGTAAATAAGCAAAGCGGTTAGCTTATTAATCCGATGTGTACTCTGGCTACGAGTGCAGGGAGCCAGCGCTAAGCGGTGAGCGTTGGTAACCAAGGTAAATATCGGGGAAACCAAGTGCTTGGTTACCCAATATTTACCTTAGTTACCAAGCGCAGCATTGCTTCCACGCGTCGCTGGGGGCTGGTCACTGGTCGCTGGTGAGATCTGCCTGATTGACAGATCACCAGCGACCATGTAGCAACGCACCAGCGATCCTGACCAGGTCAGATCGCTGGTGGGATCGCTGGAGTGTCGCTTAAGTGTGACGGTACCCTAATCCAACTTCCCCCCCTGCTATTCCCTGGCCTCCCTGCCGTGGATTCCCATTGTCTAAAGACTCCAGTTCAAAACCCTAACCATGACATACAAAGCCATCCTTAACCTGTCTGCTCCATACATCTGTGACCTAGTCTTCCAGTACTTACCTACACACAACCTCTGATCCTCACAAGATCTCCTTCTCTACTCCCCTGTTACCTCCTCTTCCTAGCTTTTCCGACAAGCTTACCACTTGCAGTACACTTCAGTCTAATATGCCAATGCATAACCAGCACTACCCTCACCTACTGAATCCTCACACATCCCCTGTAGACTATGAGCTCTCGAGGGTAGGCTTCTCTCTCCTCCTGTACCAGTCTGTGCTTTGTATTTTTCATGGTTATTGTATTTTTTTTTATTATATATACCCCTCTTCACATGCAATTAATGGTGATATAAAAAAATAATAATAATAATAGAGAGCCTGAAATTGAAAACTTCAAAATATTGTTATCCTTTTGCTCATCCTTGTAAGTCATCATGACATCTTTTCTGTGGAAAAGAAAAGGGAAGGGTTTGTTATTCAGCTCACCACAGCCAGACGGATATATCCAAGACTCATTTCCAAGACGCATGGACCGACCATGGGCCGTTTTCTCAGGTGACATCAAGACAAAGGTAAGGAAGGAAGGTTGTCCTTTTTCACCTTATTAAAGCATATTAAAAACTTTAAAAATGTAATTTTTTTTGCGTTTCAAGTTATTGCAGCTCTTAATCCTAGTAACACCATATAGTCATCAACAGTTCTAATATACACTTCTATCCAACAGACTCCCCAGAATCTGCTGACAGATTCTCATAAAATATCATGGCTTGGGGCTGCATGAATGCCTGCAGGTTTTGGGGAGCTACAGTTCATTGACAGAATCATGAATGGCAATATGTACTGTGTACTGAATCATTCCAACACGATAATGACACCAATCACACTTCTAAGGCTTTCACTGCCTTGCTAAAGAAGTTTAAAATAAAGGTACTGGACTGACCAAGGTTGTCAAAAACTAAATCTTAGTGAGTATCTGTGGGGCATCCTTATTTAGGGGTGTACTCATTTTTGATGCCAGCAGTTTAGACATTAATGGCTCTGCGTTATTTAAAGGAAACACCCAATTTACACTGTTACACAAGCTGTACACTGGCTCCTTACATTGTATGAAAGTGTTATATCTTTAGTGTTGTGCCATGAAAAGAAAATATTTACAAAAATGTGAGAGGTGTACTCACGTTTGTGATTTACTATGTATTTATTTATATATATATATATATATATATATATATATATATATATAAAATATATAAAGCTGAATGTGTGTATGTATGTATGTATATGTATGTGTGTATGTCTCGGATTGGCATCTGCACCTTCGCAGCTACAGCCACAACATTTTGCACACTCACAAGTCTGGACCCCGAGAGCGTAATAGGCTATGTTGTGAGGTGAAATTTTAACCCCGCGCATTCCAATTTATCAATCAATTTTGCCCCTATCTACATAATGGTGAAAAAGTGAAACGAAAAGTGTATCCGCACCGTCGCATTTACAATCACGAAATTTTGCGCAGACACCTCATGTGACCCAGGGAACGGCGTAGACTATGTTTTGACAGGAAAATTTAATCCTGCGCTTTACATTTACTCTCCAAAAAACATGCCTCCATTAAAGTAAATGGAGCCTGGACCTACAGGTTATTAGTAGGAACTGTGATTGGTTGCTATAGGAACAAAACACATTCATAGTATAAGAAGCTTATATGTGAGGTAATAAGATGTCGGTGGGGAGACTGATAGAGAGAGACAGACAGAGAGACAGACAGAGAGACAGACAGGGAAAGAGACAGAGAGATAGAGACAGACAGGGAAAGAGACAGAGAGATAGAGACAGACAGGAAAAGAGACAGACAGGAAAAGAGACAGAGACAAACGATGAAAGAGACAGAGACAGACGGTGAAAGAGACAGACAGAAGCTTATATGTGAGGTAATAAGATGTCGGTGGGGAGACTGATAGAGAGAGACAGACAGAGAGACAGACAGAGACAGACGGCGAAAGAGACAGACAGAGACAGACGGGGAAAGAGACAGACCTGGAAAGAGACAGACAGAGATAGACCTGGAAAGAGACTGACCTGGAAAGAGACTGATGGGGAAAGAGAGATAGAGACAGACAAAAAAAAGAGACAGACAGAGACAGGCAGATGGGGAAAGAGACAGACGGGGAAAGAGACAGACGGGGAAAGAGACAGACCTGGAAAGAGACAGACGGAGCACATTACTTGGCCAATTTAGTTAAATCTGTGTGGAATATCTGTGGTGTTGAAATAGATGTTTTGAAATGCTTCTATTAGCTTAGTATTTGCCTTTTAATAATTACATTTCTATCTATATATTTTGTGTTTTTTGTGTGCAGAATAAATTTTTGTTAATACATTCTATTTTGTTAACAGTTATTAACCCAGGCGAAGCCAGGTAGTATATATATATATTTATACATTTACCGGATTTTTCGTTTTATAAAACACACTGGATTGTAAAGACGCACTCTAAATATAGAGATAAAAAAGGTTAAAAAAGGGTTAATCTAATACTCTGGTGGTGTCTTACTGTAGGGAGGCAACAGCAGTGGTGGAGTTGGGTCACAGGAGGCAGAGGGGGTGCTGGAGTAGTGGAATCCTGGCTGCAGTGTGGCCGGTTGTGCTGTCGGCTGTGCTGGCTGCTGTGTGGCTCTGGCCGGTTGTGCTGGCTGCTATGTGGCCAAGTGTGCCGGCTGCTGTGTGAGCAGTCATGCTGGCTGCTGTGTGGCTGGCTGTGCTAGCTGCTGTGTGGCCAGCCATGCTAGCTGCTGTGTGGTCGGCCGTGCTAGCTGCTGTGTGGCCGGCCGTGCTGACTGTGTGGAGCAAGGCAGAGATGTGAGATGCTCTGTTGGCGGTGCGATCTTCAAATAATGCCGCCAAGAGTCAGCGCCTGTGCAGATGGAACTATCGGCTCAATTACAATCTGAGAGCTCCATTTGCACATGCGCCGACTCCTGGTGGAATTATTTGAAGATTGCACCACTGACAGAGCATCTCACCTCCGCACTGCCTTGTTCCACACAGCACCCATCGCATCTACCACAGTCCCGCACCACCGCAGAACATCTCAGCCGCCGCAGCCAGGACAGCGCCACATCGCCGGCAGAGCATCTCACCCACTGCAGCCAGCACAGCCCCGCACTGCCTACAGGACATCTCACCCGCCACAGCCAGTACAGCCCCGCACCGCTGACGGAGCATCTCACCTGCCGCAATCAACATAGCTTTTCACCGCCAATAGAGTATCTTCTCCCTGCAGCCAGCACAGCCACGCCGACAGTGCACCTCACCCGCCACACCAGCCTGCTCTACACAGCGCCCACTGCAGCCAGCATAGCGCCCATTCTCCACCTCCTGGTAAGCTACATTTGGATTTTAAGACACACCCCTCATCTTCCTCCCACATTTTTGGGAGGAAATGTGCGTCTTATAATCCAAAAAATACGGTATATATAGAGTCATGTTTATTTCCTTTATGTATTGGATTAGCAAAAAAAACAGACGATTAAGGCAAACTGAACATAATTTCACACAAAAACACAAAAATGAGTTTGTCAAAATTGGTTGAACCTTTACAAAATTGTGGTTAACCAACTTTGTTACAAGGATTTGATGCTCATTTAAACTGACATGTGGCAAATAACAGGTGGGAAAATATGGAAATCACACCTGAAACCAAATTAAAAGGGGTGAATTTAACTCAATCTTTGCATTGTAAGGCCGGTGTTACACTTGCGATTGACTTGCACGTCACTAAAACCAATATTAATCAATGAGGCAGCTCCTGTCTGCTTTTTTTTCTCAGCCCAAAACGGACTAAGAAAAAAATCGCAGCATGCTGCGATTTCTTGAGTTTCTCGTGCGAGTCTCTCCAATGCAAGTCTATGGGTGCGAGAAAAAACGGATGTCACACGAATGACACACGGACCATCTTAGTGACATCCGTTTTTCTAAATACAATTCTATCATGTAGTAGAGAACACTGTAAATGCTCCTGTACATGACTGTAATGACTAATAGCTGCTCAGAAAAAAAACGGATCACATACGGATTAAATACAGATTGCTCACAGACTACTATCATGAGAAAAATTACATACTCGCATTGCAATTACATTGCACACGGATCAACACTCGGACATAGCTCATCCTACTCTCAGGCATGAGAATCAGACAGATTTTACAAATGCATGTGTGACTCCGCCCTAATCTGTGTGTGACACACTAAGCATGTAGAATAGAAAGAGGAGAAGAGAACTGTCTGAGCAATCGAGAGTCAAAATTGTTGAAAAATATAAACAATCTCCAGAGATCTTGATGTTCCCTTCTCCATGGTGAGCAACATAATCAAGATGTTTACCACCCATGGCACTGTAGCTAATCTCTTTGGACATGGAAGGCAGAGCAAAAATTGATGAAAGGTTGAAACACAGGATAGTCCAGATGGTGCATAAGAAGCCCCAAATAAGTTCCAAACAAAGTCAAGCTGTCCTGCAGGCTCATCAGGTGCATCAATATCATTGCAAATCATCTGTCACCATTGGAATTAAAATAAACGCTATGGCAGGAGACACAAGAGGACTCCACTGCTGACACATTGACATAAAAAAGCTAGGTTGCAGTTTGTAAAAATGTATGTGAGTAAGCCAAATTCCTTCTGGGAAAGTGTCTTGTGGACAGTTGAGAACAAGTTAAAGCTGTTTGGTAAAACACATCAATCTATTGTTTACCATACATGGAATGTGGCCTACAAAGAAAAGAATACCTTATCTATAGTCAAATATGTTGTAAGTTCAAAGATATTTTGGAGTTGTTTTGCTATGCAAGGCATTATGAAATTTGAAGACTGCCAAAGATTTTTGGGTCGCAATGTAGTGCCCAGTGTCAGAAAGCTGGGTTTGTGTTCTAGGTCATGGGTCTTGTTAGTAGGTCTTGTAAGTAGGACAATGACCCCAAGCATACTTCAAGAAGCACCAGGAAATGGATGAAAACAAAGCACTAGAGAGTTTTGAAGTGGCAGTGTAGCACCCATGGGGCAAGGGGTTAACTGTTACTTGTCGCTGGGCCGATAATCTCGGGTCTCAGGATGTCACGGGTGGCCTTGCCCGGCTTCGTGGCCCCGAGACATACAATAAAATGGGGGGATGATGAAGAAAAATGTTTGTCTCATGATGCCACCTGTAGTACGCAGCCAGGGATTAGCCGCTGCTGCGGGTGATGTCCTCCAGGGCTGATGGTATCGCAGCAAAGATGGTTCTGCTCCCCATAGGAGGAATAGCAATGGCAATAAGAGGTAGAGTCAACTGCTGCGGTTCCAGGTCTTTTTACTCACTGTCCTTTAGTTGCCCGGGGGCATCGGTCTCTGCCATAATGGGCTCCAGCTGATCCCGGATAAGTTTGAGGTAGCCACCGGTATTTGAAAGAATCCTCTCTCAAGGGATATTCCTCCAGAAGTAAGGAACCCAGGCCGAGCTTCCCGCTCCAAGTCTCAGGCTCCGTTAAGAAAAAGAAGAAGAGTGGTGTCGTGCTGCTAGAACTGAAGTTTGTGTAAGAGTTGCTCCTACTTCTACCCCAAGTGGTGCTCACCCCTCAGTTGGTTGTCCTAGTGACCGGGAAAGTCCCATGCATCGTGATGGTTATTCCCCAGCCTACCCTAGTCCAGTCCTTGGTAAAAAGGTACCTAAGCTGTATGTAAGGTGAAATGTGAAATGTGAAAACACTGGTGGTTAACCCCCTCCTTACCCGTGATGAATACTGTCCTTAAGTAAGGTGCAGTACCTTGTGGTGACTGAAGCCGGAGGGGCGCTACAGCAGCGATGAGCCTGGATCTAAATCCCATTAAATATCTGTGGAGAGATTTTAAAATTGTTGTTGGGAGTTTTCTTTAAAGAGTTTTCTTTATTTTCACGACTCTGAAAACTGTAGATTCACATTGAAGGCATCAAAACTATGAATTAAAATATGTGGAATGAAATACTTAAAAAAGTGTGAAACAACTGAAAATATGTCTTATATTCTAGGTTCTTCAAAGTAGTCACCTTTTGCTTTCATTACTACTTTGCACACTCTTGGCATTCTCTTTAAAAGCTTCAAGAGGTAATCACCGGAAATGGTCTTCCAACAGTCTTGAAGGAGTTCCCAGAGATGTTTAGCACTTGTTGGCCCTTTTGCCTTCACTCTGCGGTCCAGCTCATCCCAAACCATCTTGATTGGGTTCAGGTCTAGTGACTGTGGAGGTCAGGTCATCTGGCGTAGCACCCCATCACTCTCCTTCTTAGTCAAATAGCCCTTACACAGCCTGGAGGTGTGTTTGGGGTCATTGTCCTGTTGAAAAATAAATGATGGTCCAACTAAACGCACACCGGAAGGAATAGCATGCCGCTGCAAGATGCTGTGGTAGCCATGCTGGTTCAGTATGCCTTCAATTTTGAATAAATCCACAACAGTGTCACCAGCAAAGCACCCCCACACCATCACACCTCCTCCGCCATGCTTCACGGTGGCAACCAGGCATGTAGAGTCCATCTGTTCACCTTTTCTGCAAAGAAACGGTGGTTGGATCCAAAGATCTCAAATTTGTACTCATCAGACCAAAGCACAGATTTCATCTGGTCTAATGTCCATTCCTTGTGTTCTTTAGCCCAAACAAGTCTCTTCTGCTTGACACTTTTTCTGCCATCCTAAAAGTGTCTGGAATACTAAGTTTGTGTTTTTTTCCTGTCCACTGACCCACAAAACCAGGGCACTGTACCCACCTGCCCAGTATTGCCACGCTATTTTATTTGCCCAAAGAGCTGACACTTTTTCTGCCATCCTAAAAGTGTCTGGAATACTAAGTTAGTGTTCCTTTGCCTGTCCTTAGCAGTGGTTTCCTAGCAGCTATTTTACCATGAAGGCCTGCTGCACAAAGTCTCCTCTTAACTCCTTAACGACCCATGACGTACTAGATACGTCATGGATCGTGTTCCGGTAAGCCCCGCCCCCTGCCGCCGGCAGGCGGCGGCGATCGGCGCACATATCAGCTGTTATCAACAGCTGATATGTGTGCCTGCTAGCCGCGGGTGGAATCGCTTCCACCCGCGGCCATTAACCCCTTACATTTCGCTGCCAAAGTCTTGGCAGCGATATGTACATGGGCGCCGCCATGACAGTGACTTACCCCGCCCCCGCCGGAAGTCACGTGACATGATCACGTGACTTTCGGCGGTTGCCATGGTAGCACAGGGTCATGTGATGACGCCTGTGGCTAACATGAGTCACTTCCTCTCAATGCCGGAATACAGCCGGCATTGAAAGTGAAGCAGCAAATCTGCAGTTCTCAGCTCTGTAGCTGAGATCTGCAGATTGTGCAAAGCGATCGGATTGCTGATCGCAATAGCCCCCTAGGGGGACTAGTAAAATAAAAAAAAAAAGCTTTAAAATCAAATTTGGCTTCTGCCAATTTAGTTAAGCTGTGCAGTAGAGCAGGGAGACACTCTCTCAACCCTCTTCACTCTGAACCTGCAGTCCATTCTATAGAGGGGCAGAGTCCCATCTAGAATGGAGTTACTCCTGTAAGAGGTATTGTCACTGGAAGAAGCGGGGTCTTCTACAGCAGAGTTGATGTAGAGAGCAGCATTGTGCTGTTGTTATTGGTAAGATAAGGCTTGTAGAGAGATTATACTTCTAGTTGGCTGTGCTGCAGTATAATGAGTAGAGTTGAGCGATGTTCGAGCTTCGCCAATTTCATGTTCGAGTGATTTTTGGGGGTGCTCAAGATCGAACTCGAAACCAAGCTTTTTGCTAAAAGCTCAATAGCTCGAGTTACGTTCGATAACGGTTCAATCAGCAAAAAGCCTAGCTAGTTACTAGCTGGCTTTTCACTGTAATAGTGTGAGTCACTGTGATTCACGCTATTATCAAATTTAAGCGTATAGTGTGCGGGGGGGGATGCAGTTTAGATCTGTGGTGCTGAGAGAATGGCGATCACCATTTTTTTTTTTTCCTAAGTGCGCGTGCAGTGAGGAGGGCTGCGATGTCAGCTAATCACAGACACACACAGCTAAGTGGATTTTTGCCAGACAAGCAAGGGCATGTGTCATAGGCTGTGAATGTCACATGTCCTTGCCTTTTAAAATACGGCCATTTTCCCTGTTGCCGCCATTATCTGCCTTCTGCGTGTGGGTGACAGTCACCGCTCACGCTGCTACCGCCGATCCTACTGTGTGCGCTATAGACATAGTGCAAGCTACACAGCGCTGTGGGGATTAGGGACTGCTATTTATTTCAGCCCTTTTCAGGGCTGATTTCAAGGCGTTCATAGCCATAGCTGCTAGGCAGGTCAGTGCAAACGCTGTGTACAGCTTTAGATAACAGCGTCTGTGTACCTCAGCTCAGGGAATTCCTTGCTGCATTTCATCATTGGGAGGGATAGAAAGTGAGGCTTCCTTTCCTGTCCTGGTACCCACAGAACCCAGGCACTGTACCCACCTGCCCAGTTTTGCCACGCTATTTTATTTGTCCAAAGAGCTGACACTTTTCCTGCCATCCTAAAAGTGTCTGGAATATTAAGTTAGTGTTCCTTTCCTGTCCACTGACCGACAGAACCCGGGCACTATACCCACCTGCACACTTTTGCCACGCTATTTTATTTGCCCAAAGAGCTGACACTTTTTCTGCCATCCTAAAAGTGTCTGGAATACTAAGTTAGTGTTCCTTTCCTGTTCACTGACCCACAGAACCAGGGCACTGTACCCACCTGCGTAGTTTTGCCACGCTATTTTATTTGCCCAAAGACCTGACACTTTTTCTGCCATCCTAAAAGTGTCTGGAATACTAAGTTAGTGTTCCTGTTACAGGGGGCTGTCTGATAATAAAACCTAAAGGAATGTCAGACAGTCAGGGTCCACCGTGCAAAGACTCTGCTGCAGACTATGGCAGAGGATAAGGGGTATATAAGTGTGCCACTGTAAATAATGATAGCACAAGTGCAGAGTGCAATACCTCTGTTATACTCACAGAGGAATATAATTAGAAAATAAAGCAATTCCTCCCTTACTTGGAGGGTGTGTGGAATGGCCTCTGTTAAAGATCACAGAGACAAAAGCAGTGAGTGTGAAATGGCACCTACCTAGGTCCGTTCCTCTAGTGGTGCCAGGAGACGGACAGCAGCGTAAGCCGCACAAAACTCCTACCTGCGTTCGCTCCACTAGTGTGCGAGGACACAAACCACTAGATATGGCACCTGCCTAGGTCCGCTCTTCTAGTGGTGCAAAAGAGACGGACAGCAGCGTAAACCGCACAAAGCTCCTACCTGCGTTCGCTCCACTAGTGTGCAAGGACACGAACCACTAGATATGGCACCTGCCTAGGTCCGCTCTTCTAGTGGTGCGAAAGAGACGGACAGAAGCATAAGCTGCACAAGGCTCCTACCTCTGTTCGCTCCCCTAGTGTGCGAGGATACGAACAACTGCCAGACGCAGTATAAGGAACGTTACCCTAGCGGCAACGTCCACCTACGAGTAGAATCACAAGGCCCAGCCGGACCATGTGCCTCAAGCACCTGCCTATGTCCGCTCCACAAAGAGGTAAGGATACGGACTGCAGCCGAAGCTGTAAGGTATAATAACGCTACCCTGCCGGTAGCGCTCACCTAACATAGACAGAGAGATGCCTAGAGGAACGTGCACAGAGCGTCTATTCGCATGCATGAACCAAGAGCACTGAGCGCCGGGCGTCGTGCGCCAGGTTCTTATATAGACTCTGTGCCTTATCCAAGATGGAGGACACCAGAGCCAATCCGCTGCCAGAATGACAGCAATGACATCACACTGGCCTATCACCGAGCAAAGCGTCACAAGCACATGACCAGCGACCAATCGGCATAGAAGGTGTCAGAGACATGTGACAACGTGTCACAAGCACATGACCACTGGCCAATCCGCTTAGAAGGTGTCAGAGACATGTGACCTCGTGTCAGCGATGATGTCACCCGCACATGTGCAATGGCTCCAAGATAGGACTTAGTCTCCAGCGCTTGCACATGTGTAGTAGCAAGAAATCCGGACATAGTCTCCAGAACCACAGCAACCGTAACAGTACCTCCCCCTCCCGGCGACGCCGGTAATCGGCAACTAAGTCGGGAGCATGGACAGCCTCCTCAGGCTCCCAAGAGCGATGTTCCGGGCCATAGCCCTCCCAATCTATCAAGAAGAACCTGCGCCCTCTAACCATCTTAGAACCAACTATGGCTCGTACCTCATAGCTAGAGCGAGAGGAATCAGAGGCAGGAGAGTGCACCTCATGAGCGTGAGGTAAAATAGCCGGCTTTAGCAGTGAAACATGGAATTTGTCATGGATACTAAGATGGATGGGTAACTTCAATTGGTAGACTACAGGATTTACCTGTCGAAGAACCTCATAAGGACCCAGGAAGCGAGGAGCAAATTTGACAGAGCTCACTCTAAGTTTCACGTGTTTTGCAGAGAGCCACACAAAATCCCCAGGAGAAAAGACAGGAGCCGGGCGACGAAACCGATCGGACACCGTCTTCATACGGTCCTTAGCTGCTTGGATCGACTCTTGAGTCCGATCCCAAACCTCTCTGGCATTAGTTGCCCAGTCAGGCACAAGAGGAGAAGGTGCAGCAGCGGGAAACGGTACCGGTACCCTAGGGTGTTGCCCATTATTGAGAACGAATGGTGTCTGCCCAGTGGCCTCAGCCAGCGAATTGTTAAGGGAAAATTCTGCCCAGGGTAGGAGGGAGGACCAGTTATCGTGGTTCTCAGCAACAAAGTGTTGAAGGTATATAATCATGGATTGATTAGAACGCTCAACCAAACCATTGGTCTCCGGATGGTATGCAGAAGAGAGATTCAACTCAATTTGCAGAAGGCTACAAAGATCTCGCCAGAAACAGGAAGCAAATTGCGGGCCTCTATCACAAATGATACGATCTGGCATCCCGTGAAGCCTAAAGACATGCTTGAGGAATAGTTTGGCTAGTACCCTGGAAGACGGGATTCTCGATAACGGTACGAGATGAACCATCCGGGAGAAATCGTCCATAATGACCCACACTAATCTATGTCCCTGTGAACACGGAAGATCACCCACAAAGTCCATGCCTACCACCTCCCATGGTCTATCTGGCACTGGTAAAGGATGCAAGAGCCCAGCCGATCTCTGCCGAAATGGACGGTTGCGAGCACACGAGTAGCAGGAACCGACATATCTCTTGACGTGGCTGGCTAAGTGTGGCCACCAGTACCACCTCTCCAGTAACTCTCGTGTCCGCCTAATACCAAAATAACCACCCACCTTTGAGGTGTGGGCCCACGACAGTATATCATTCTGTCGATAAGGCGGCACAAAGGTCTTGCCCGGTGGGATTTGGTCTAACGTCACAGGGGAGAGCGTATGAAAAACCCTGGAGGGAAGGATAAGATGAGGTTCGTCAATCTCTTCCTGCGTAGAAACCATAGAGCGAGACAGGGCGTCTGCCTTGTTATTCTTACTCCCAGACAGATAGTTGATGGAGAAGTGAAAGCGGGAGAAAAACAAGGACCAGCGGGCTTGGCGAGGATTCAGACGCTGAGTGGTTTGTAAGTACGTCAGATTCTTATGGTCTGTATAGACCTGGAAAGGATGTTTTGCTCCTTCTAGCAAGTGACGCCACTCTTCCAAGGCTAATCTCAGGGCGAGCAGTTGCCTATCCCCAATGGTATAGTTTCTCTCTGCCGGTGAAAAGGTTTTAGCAAAGAAGAAACATGGCCTTTTTCTCGCTGCACCGTTCTTTTGATACAAAACCACACCAGCACCCACTGAAAAGGCATCAACCTCCAAGAGGAAGGGCTTATTCTCATCGGGTCTTTGAAGAATGGGAGCAGTTGAAAAGTGTCTTTTTACTGCCTCAAAGCCTGAGATGTCTCAGTAGACCAAACTTTTTGATTAGCACCTTTCTTAGTCAAGGCCACCAAAGGGGCCACCAAAGTAGAGAAATGGGGTATGAACTGCCTGTAATAATTTATGAATCCTAAGAAGCGTTGCACCGCCTTCAAAGAATGAGGTTCGGACCATTCCAGGACAGCAGAGAGCTTCGCAGGATCCATAGCCAGACCCTCTTGTGAGATAATGTATCCCAAAAAAGGCAAGGATGACTGCTCGAATACACATTTTTCGAGTTTAGCAAACAATGAGTGCTCCCTTAAACGGGAAAGGACACGAACGACATCCTGACGATGAGTCTCCAGATCAGGAGAAAAAATCAGGATGTCGTCTAGATACACCACGACAGAGGATAACAGTAAATCCCTGAACACATCGTTTACGAAGTCCTGAAATACTGCGGGTGCATTACATAACCCGAAAGGCATGACGAGGTATTCATAGTGACCGTCTCGGGTGTTAAAAGCGGTCTTCCATTCGTCACCCTCTCGAATTCGTACCAAGTTATACGCACCCCGCAGATCCAACTTCGTAAAAACCTGAGCTCCCCTCAGTCTGTCAAAGAGCTCCGAAATTAAAGGTAATGGGTATTTGTTCTTTATTGTGATTGCGTTGAGACCCCTGTAATCTATGCAGGGACGCAAATCACCCTCTTTCTTCCGAACAAAGAAAAACCCAGCTCCCGCGGGAGAGACAGACTTACGAATGAACCCCTTCTCTAAACTCTCTCTTATATAGGTCGACATAGCCTCCGACTCAGGTATTGACAGGGGGTAAACCCTGCCCTTAGGTGAAACCGAACCTGGGATAAGGTCTATGGCACAGTCATACGGCCTATGGGGTGGAAGAACCTCAGCACCCTGTTTGGAGAACACGTCAGCGAAATCTAAATAGGGTGTAGGTATGGGAGAGAGATCAGTTGATGAAACCGCAATGACCTTAGGTGGTAAGGGAAGACATCGGGACTGACATTTCGAACCCCAACTAATAATGCTGTCGGACTCCCAGTCAATGTGAGGAGCATGGGTCCGAAGCAATGGGAGACCCAGAAGGACGTCGTCTATACCCTCAGGCAAAACAAGAAATCTCCTCTATGTGACCCTGAGGCAGGAAAAGGTGCAAGGGAACTGTCCTCAATGTAATGGAGTCAGACAACATAGTCCCATTAACAACACGGACAGGAATAGGCGCCTCAAACATGATAGAGGGAAAATTGTGTCTCTTTACAAATCCTGAGGACACAAAAGTCCCGTCAGCTCCGGAATCCACAAAAGCCATAATAGGCCATGTATTCTCAGAGAATGAGAGCTGACCTGGGATACTACACTTAGAGGGTGCAGAAGACGTCTCTAGTAACCCCCCTCTAATGGTTACTAGGCCTGGGAGTTACCCTGACGACTAGAACACTTGTTGGCATAGTGCCCAGCCTGACGACATACGTAACATATAGGAGGACCAGACTTGCGTAGTCTGGAGGACGTATGACCTAACTCCATAGGAGTGGGAGATGTTTCAGATGCTGAGGAAGATGGTAGTGGACCCTCAACAACAGGAATAGCCCGATGCTTAGGGCGTGAGGAAGAGACCTCGAGTCTACGTTCCCTATGGCGTACGTCGATCCTCGTTGCTACTGTGATCAAGTCCTCCAGAGAAGCAGGGACCTCACGAGTAGCAAGGGCATCCTTGACATAGCCTGCCAACCCACTCCAGAAGATAGGAATCAACAACTTCTCTGGCCACTCTAGTTCTGCTACCAGAGTTCTAAAAGCAATGGCATAAGAACTAGTGGATAACGAACCCTGAGATAGATCTAAGAGTCTCAGGGCCGCATCATTGGTAACCTGCGGACCCATGAATACCACTTTAAGAGCATCAAGAAAGTCTTGATGTCTCAGAGTAACCACATCAGATCGCTCCCATAAGGGATTCGCCCATTCTAAGGCTTTGTCCTGAAGTAAGGAGATGATAAAGCCTACTCTGGACCTCTCCATAGAGAAGCGAGAAGAATTGACCTCTAGGTGTATCTGACACTGACTAATGAAACCACGACATGATCTGGCATCGCCAGAATATCTGTTTGGCAGAGCAAGTCGAGGATCATGTGCAGATGTCACCATGGTCTGAGGTTAATCCTCTATACTCTTGAGCCGCGACTCAAGTACTTGTATGTAACGGTGTAACTGCTGATATTCTGCCATAACTGCCAGACCCTTGGCTCAGTCCTAATGTTACAGGGGGCTGTCTGATAATAAAACCTAAAGGAATGTCAGACAGTCAGGGTCCACCGTGCAAAGACTCTGCTGCAGACTATGGCAGAGGATAAGGGGTATATAAGTGTGCCACTGTAAATAATGATAGCACAAGTGCAGAGTGCAATACCTCTGTTATACTCACAGAGGAATATAATTAGAAAATAAAGCAATTCGTCCCTTACTTGGAGGGTGTGTGGAATAGTCTCTGTTAAAGATCACAGAGACAAAAGCAGTGAGTGTGAAATGGCACCTACCTAGGTCCGTTCCTCTAGTGGTGTCAGGAGACGGACAGCAGCGTAAGCCGCACAAAGCTCCTACCTGCGTTCGCTCCACTAGTGTGCGAGGACACGAACCACTAGATATGGCACCTGCCTAGGTCCGCTCTTCTAGTGGTGCAAAAGATACGGACAGCTGCGTAAGCCGCACAAAGCTCCTACCTGCGTTCGCTCCACTAGTGTGCAAGGACACGAACCACTAGATATGGCACCTGCCTAGGTCCGCTCTTCTAGTGGTGCGAAAGAGACGGACAGCAGCATAAGCTGCACAAAGCTCCTACCTCTGTTCGCTCCCTTAGTGTGAGGATACGAACAACTGCCAGACGCAGTATAAGGAACGTTACCCTAGCGGCAACGTCCACCTACGAGTAGAATCAGAGGACTGAGCGCCGGGCGGCGTGCGTCAGGGTCTTATATAGACTCTGTGCCTCATCCAAGATGGAGGACACCAGAGCCAATCCGCTGCCAGAATGACAGCAATGACGTCACGCTGACCTATCACCGAGCAAAGCGTCACAAGCACATGACCAGCGACCAATCGGCATAGAAGGTGTCAGAGACATGTGACCACGTGTCACAAGCACATGACCAGTGGCCAATCAGCTTAGAAGGTGTCTGAGACATGTGACCTCGTGTCACGATGATGTCACCCGCACATGTGCAATGGCTCCAAGATAGGACTTAGTCTCCAGCGCTTGCACATGTGCAGTAGCAAGAAATCCGGACATAGTCTCCAGAACCACAGCAACCGTAACAGTTCCTTTCCTGTCCACTGACCCACAGAACCAGGGCACTGTACCCACATGCCCAGTTTTGCCACCCTATTTTATTTGCCCAAAGAGCTGACACTTTTTCTGCCATCCTAAAAGTGTCTGGAATACAAATTTAGTGTTCCTTTGCTGCAAAGCAAGGTACACCACATGTGCATTCTACACTCCTCCATTTCTTCTACGCAATTTTAATTTACAAAAGTGCTGACACTTTTAGGGGCATACTACAATTGTCTGGGATACTACCTTAGTGTTCCTTTGCTGCCAAGCAAGGTACACCACATGTGCATTCTACACTTCTCTCCATTTCTGCTACGCAATTATTAACTGCAGGTAGTCCAGCCAATCTGTGATGAAGGTGCAGGCGTGGATATAATGTTGCCTTCATCCAATGGTGGTTCTCTCGATGTCAGACAAAGCTCAACAATACCATCTGTTTCAACTTCCAAAACAACTGACGACCTGCCAATCACACTCCCTGTTGCGGGTAAAGGAGTGAAAGTTCTGCATGAAAAAGCATGTGTGACTGCTGTCCCCACAGTCACAGAGAATGAAGAGCACGCAGATGCACTTGATGGGGCAGGCAGTGGTTGCACAGGGAAATTCCCATTGCGACTTATGCTTCATTTAAAGTCATGTACAGGGTGGGCTCCCCAGTATGCAGCAAAACCACGCAACAGGAAAAGGACTCCAGGCAGTTGGGTTGAAAAATGATTGTTTAACTTTCCCAAAACAAACAATAAGAACCATGCATAAAACTGAAAGAATAGAACAATCTATTCAGTTGCCTACTACCTGGTAATCCCTCAGCGTAGCAGGGGTAATTCTGTCCTTGTGTGTGTGTGTGTGTGTGTGTGTGTGTGTGTGTGTGTGTGCGAACATGACTTACCAGTGGCGCATCACAAGAGCTTACAACTTATTTACCTAAACATAGACAAAACCCATTAACCCCCTTGAATACCCTTGTTAGCTGAAGCCTCACAGATAAGGCAGATGATAACACTGTGAATCCAAACCACACAGCTCAGCAACACAGTCATGGAAATCTTGTAAAGCAACAGTCAATGCAAACATGTGTCGCTGTCCCTCTATGATTTAAACTGTAAGTGACAATTTGACAGTGCAGAGGCAGCAAGTCTTATTGTCTATATAGTCAGCCTAACCAGAACAGATATGTGTTTTGCTAATAAAACAAAGTGTTGCTTGCACGCATTACTGTCTGGGCCCAGCCTACCGTACCCGAGTAATGTGGTGTCCAGTTGCCATAAATACAGACTTTACGCTCCTCTCACGGTAAACAGTATAGACAGCACCAGAAGAATGTCGGTCTGTGGCACAGGATGCTGCTCACAGGCGTTACGGTCGTCCTCAAACTCCAACACGACTCCCCTCACAATTGACCGAAGTGTTTCCGTGGTGGCTCCTTGCAGTAACACACACCTTTAGCTTTTCCTTCTGTTCATAGACAGCATCTCCATGTCCACAGCCGAAGACCGTTTTGCTATTGCTATAGTGACCAAACAGACAAAGGCAGATGCAAAAAAACAGCAGCCCCTTGTGTGTAGTCTGCAACAATGCATGCAATGAATGCCAAATAAGCATGTTGCATTGACAGTGGATAAAGCTGAGCAATACACCCTCATGCTATCAATTCATATCCATGTGACACTTCATTGATGAAGTACTCAAAGTTGTGAGTTTTTGCCTTCTACTTAGAGATTGTTGACAAATCTTACAGATTTCATGACTTGGGTGATCCTTTGCGATGTCAAAACAGCCCGAGGCTAGGCAAGGCTTAGAGCACATGGGACCTGCAGAGCCACCACGACTTCTGCTCAGAGACAGAGTTGTGGCCGAGGATTCAGTTGTTGATGTGCTTCTAGTACTTTATCTCTGTCCAGGAAAACGTAACGTAACCTCGTCATCAGTATTATCCTCCTCCACCTCCTCTGCTGACCTCATCAACTGGGTGACTTTGGTTTGACAGTAAGTGGGGTCTCCAACCTCATCATCACCCTGTGTGTTTTCATTCCCTTCATCCGGAGTCCTCCGAGACAATCTCTTCCTGCCCTGACCGAATAGTAAAGTTGTCGTTCCAATCAGGTATCTGAGTCTCCTCATCATGTTCCCCATTGTCTCCACCAGGAGGATTTACTGTTTGGGAATGAGGGTGTACATTATGCTCAGCACCTTCTTTATCGAGGCCTGGATCCGATTCACAAAGCTTCTGGGCATCTTTGCAGATCATTTACCCTGTCTCCTGGAACTCACTGCCTCAACACGTCAGATTATCTGCTACAACCACAAGCTTCAATTGGAAACTGAAAACTCATCTGTTCAGAAATGACTATAACCTTCAATGACCCCACCACCGTGAGTAGCTGCCGCCCAACTTCCACCCCACCTACTGTCTCCTCCCCAAAATCCTTTAGAATGTAATCCTGCAAGGGCAGGGCCCTCTTCCCTCTGTACCAGTCTGTCTATTGTTACTTGTATATGTATTCTGTATGTAACCCCCTTCTCATGTACAGCACCATGGAATCAATGGTGCTCTATAAATAAATAATAATAATAATAATAATAACTTCCTTGTCTGTACTCACTGCAGCTGTGGAGCAGACCTCTGATTCCCAAGCTATAGTGTGACTGAACAGCTCTGCAGACTCAACCATCTCTGTTACCCCATACTCAGCAGGGCTGTTGGAAACTTGAGAGTTGTTAGGAAGCAAGTGTGATTGGGTTGACAGCACAAAGGAATGTAGTATTTGGGATATTGAACTTGAGGTGGAGGAGAGGCCACTTTATGGAGCACTTGAGATCCATTGAAGCAGATGCTGTTTTGGTGCCTCATCTACATTTCTTAGCGATGGTCGAGTCCGTGAAAAAAGGGATCATATCAGATTATCCGCGGGAAGACATACACCTGTTATTTTGGCTGGTATTTGTTGCTACGAATTGTTGCCGCCGTAAACTCAAGCAGCCTGCTGTGGTTCCAGTTGCGCCCAGGCGTCAGCTGCCATTTTGGGCTGTGCCTCGGGTTGCCCAGCTGGCTGCTTTCTCCTCCACGTCTAAGTGTGGAGAGGCGGCTAGTGCGCATGCGTGTGCCGATTTACCCCAGCCGCAGCCTAAGTCCAGTGTTTCGCCTAGTAAGTATGCTCAGCTTGACTGTGCCATTCCTGAGGCTAAGTCAGCAGTCCGGGCTACAGCGCATGCTCCCACACTTAGTGCGAAAAGCCTCTTTGCACAGGTGCTTGGACTCCGTGCCGTGTCTAAGTCCTGTGTTGTGCCTAGACAGCATGCTGAAGCTGATAGTCTTTTTTCTGAGACTGTTGTTCATGCTACTGAGCATGCTCAGGCACTTAGTGCATCAGAGGCTAGGTCCGGTAATGAACTCTTTGGCCTTGCCCCTGACGTGGCAGGCCCATATAGACCACAGGGCATCAGGTGTCCTGATGATGGGGCCAGGCCACTCCGGACTGGCTTGCAAAGGCCCGCCCCTATGACTTGTCACCTCATTATTGTTGGTCAGACGATGACTGGTGAGGTGTTTGGGTCATGGCTGCCATGAGGTCATCATTGAAGTTGCGGTTCTGAATAGGCCGCTGGTTATGCCACTGATGATGTGTCACTCTGCTTTTGTCTCCAGGATGTGCATTGTGGTCCACCCTGGGTTGAGGCGGACCCAGGTTATAAAAGAGTCTGGAGCCAACAAGGAGGTGTGCAGTCTTCTATTATGCTCAGAAAAAGCACACCTCCATGTGTTGAACCCATTGAAGCTTTAGGCCAGAGGTAGGCAAGGATAGGGCGTCGGTGCAGGCCGCCACCACAGTTGGTAACGCAGAACGGTTAAGACCAGCTCCTGTCCTACCAGTCCTGCTAGTGCAGCCCCGTGGTATTAACTGGGCTGTTGCTGTTGATGCGCCTGCTGTCCATAGGTGTGGCCCCTACGCACAAGGACAGCATACCCAATGGCCTGTGTTGTTATCAGGAAGTTCCTGAGTTGGGTGTGTGTGTGGACCCTGTGACGCTAACAGGGATCCCAGTCTCCAGATCCGAGTGTCGTCTAACTCGGTTAAGGCTACTATTAGTTTCAGAGCCACCCAGCTCTGTATCCTCCGCCTAAACTTCAAGTTGCCAACATCTCCTTTTCCATCTGGGAGCACGGTGGACACCGACTGGTGATTGGGATATATACCTTTCTCTTTATTTTCTTCTTTATTTTTTATATAGCGGTAACATAGTATATACCACCTTATCCAAATCTGCCAGTCCCCCCGTAACAGATGGTGTTTCTTCAGCAAATGTTACAGTTGCTTAACCACCAAACCCATGGACACAAACTTTTTTCCCCTTTCCAACACACCTGTTTCCCTTTCCATCAGCATCTGTCCTTTTTCAACTCATTTTGTATATGACCAAATTTTCATCTCAGCAGGGACACCCTACACAACACCGTCTCAGCACAGCAGCCAGCCCTTGGTCCCTCAGATGTGGACAAGTAAAAGACCATTTCCTCCTAGCCATGACAAAGCGTTGAGATTCACGCTGTGCAGCACTTGTGTTTAGTGTAAAAGCAGATCTAAGATTGCGTACCACCTTCTGCTGATACTCCTGCATACTTGTGTCCCTTTCTATGGCAGGACTTATTTTGCCAAATTTTGTCTTGTACCGGGGATCTAACAGTGTGGCAATCCACTAGTCAGCATTACTTCGAATTCGGACAATCTGAGGGTCATGTTGTAGGTAGTGCAGCAAGAAGGCGCTCATGTGTCTTGCGCATACAGGAGGACCAAGTACTTGCTGTGTTGGTGGCAGAGAGGTGAGAATCATGCCTCCTTCCAACCTCGCACAACCGAAATGTGAGCAAGATCTCACTCATCGGCTGAGTCTTCCATGCCAATCGCCAGTTTGTCTTCCATTTCTTCATGAGCTCCTGCACCTTCCTCAACAGTTTTGCTGATACTATGTGCCCTTGTTAACCCCCCCCCCCACCGTCCCATGCCTGCCGCCTTGGTGCTGCTGACCATCTGGACCTTGTAGATCTTGTTATCCCTTCCGCATATGACTCCTCCTGTACTTCCTCCCCTTCCTCTTGTCCCACCACCTGACTCTGAATAATGTTTAGAGTGTGCTCCAGCATGTAGATGACCGGAATTGTCATGCTGATAATGGCATCGCCAGTGCTAAACATCTTCGTCGACAGTTGCAAACTGCGAAGAAGGGTGCATAGGTCCTTGATCTGACACCACTCCAGCAGCGTGATCTGCACTACCTTTGGATCTAGTTAGCCCAAGCTATATGTCATAACGTATTGCAGCAGGGCTCGGCGGTGCTGCCACAGATGCTGTAATATGTGCAAATTCAAATTCCTGCGTATCGGCACATTGCATTTCAGGCGGTGAACCGCCAGACCAAAAGACTTCTGGAGCGATGCAAGTTGTTGAGCTGCTGGGTGTGAACGGTGGAAGTGAGCACATAGCGAGCGTGCCCGCTGCAGAAGGCCATTTAAAAATTGCTGGAGAACCAGGTTCAACATGTGAGCCATACAAGGCACATGTGTCACATTGCCCTGAAGAAGGGTCGCAGCCAGGTTTGCATCATTGTCGCACACGGCTGTTAAGTCACCACCGGAGTCCGCTCCATCAATTTGTACTACGGTCGCCAGGTGACACCGTGTTCCTTTCGTGCATAGTGCTGATGATGGGAGAGGAGTCGATGCCAGCGGCACCGGTGGACTCAGGTTCTGCTCACCCACTGGGCTGTGTTACCTTGAGATATGCAGAACCACTGGCTGACTGTAGGGGGTGGGTATCTCACAGCTGAAGTACCATCATTCAGCTACAACCAATGGGAAGACACCACACCCTTTTTTAGGCCCATCCTGTCTGCTGACCACTGCCAGACATAGCTCTGAACCTCTGGTTCCTATTCCGCCCAGTTCTGTTTTGTGATTTTGTGTCCTTGTTTCCTGACTACATCTCATGCCTGCTGTTTATGTACTCGTTGCCCGATCCGCATTTTACCTCTGCTTGTTTTCTGATTAAGTCCTGGCCGTCCCATTCTGTTCCTGTTCCTCAATTCATGATTTGACCCTGCCTGACTACTACTCTCTCGGACTGCAGCCTTCCTCAGGTATTGATCACCTTGGGCCCTGTGTAATTCCAAATCCCTGAATAGGGGTTAAAGGGTTTCAGGGTTCTGGGGGTCCTGCTTGGTGAGTGGCTTCCCTCTAGCCTATCCTTTACAGCCCGTCTGAGTCTGTGGATCCAGGCAGGCATTACACCGTGCCCTCTGCAGAAGGCCATGTAGGCCGGGATAGTGGTTTTAAAATTGCTGGACAGCCAGGTTTAACACGTCAGCCATACAAGGCACGTGTGTCACATTGTCACGACGAAGGTCCGCACCCAGGTTTGCATCATTGTCGCACCCGGCCTTCCCTGGCTGCTGGATGAAAAATACACCAGCCTTTCACCTCCCCAGGATGACACAGGGGAAGAAAAGTTCTCTGTGATCCATGACTTGTTCATCTTGGTTCTTTTTTCAAAAGCGAGGGGACTTCAACCACAGTCTCACTCGTTTCCAAAAATTGGGCCACACACACACCACTTGACTGGCATCAGTTGTCCCCCATTTTCCATCTTAAAAAGATGCTTTGCATGAAGCACTCTCAAAAATACACCAGCCTTTCGTCTCCACTGGATGACACAGGGGTAGAAAAGTCCTCTGTGATCCATGACTTGTTTATCTTGGTACTTTTTGAAAAAAGCGAGGGGACTCCAACCACAGTCTCACTCGTTTCCAAAAATTGGGCCACACACACCCCACTTGACTGGCATCAGTTGTCCCCCATTTTCAATCTTAAAAAGATGCTTTCCATGAAGCACTCTCAAAAATACACCAGCCTCCTGTGGATGACACAGGGGTAGAAAAGTTCTCTGTGATCCATGACTTCCTCATCTTGATGAGCGTTAGTCTGTCCACATTGTCAGTGGACAGACGCGTGCGCTTATCTGTCAGCACATACCCAGCAGCACTGAAGATACGTTCCGAGAGAACGCTGGCTGCGGGACACGACAAGATCCCCAAGGCGTAAGTGGCGAGCTCAGGCAATTTATCCACATTGGAAGCCTAGAATGAGCAAGGCTCAAGTTGCACAGTAATGGCATCGATGTTCACTTGCATATACTCATATATTTGTGTCTCCTCCTCTTTTTCTCGTCCAACTGTTTTGTTTTCGCATGAGTATTTGTCCTTGTCACTTTCCCATGTGTTTGTGTTATCTTGTTAGTTCTTTGTCACCTTTTGGACACCCTTGAAGGTGTTTTCTATGTGTTTTTATGTGTTTGTGATTGCCTCCCATTGTTTTCTATGGGGTTCGAGAGGTTCGTCGAATGGCTCACCGAAACGAACTCAAACACGGCCTCAGTTCGACAAACCAAACCGAACTCGAGCCTCTAGAGGCTGTCTTATCTCTAATAATGAGGTCCTGATGTTTTGATACATAGGACTAAATGTAAGTGATCTGAGGCAATATTTTCAGGGCACAGATAAGTGGATATTCCTACATGGGGATTGCATTTTGAAGGGTTTCACGGGGAAGCAGTTGCATAGTGGGAAGGCTGAACATGGAAGAGGGTGATTTTACATGCATGGAGCTATTTAAGAAAGAGGGTGATTTTTTTTGTTGGGCTGCGTGCTGGGTGCTCTATAGAAAAGGAGGAGATTTTTCCTCTCATAGGACACCATGGGAAATAGGGTGACATTACACAATGGAGCAACATGCTGGAGGACTGATGCTACATGCATGAGGAAGGGTGAAGTTAAGCCCGGGGACTGCGTGCTGGGAGGGTCTGCATACTTGTGGTAGACTGAATGCTGGTGGGGGATGCGTGCTGGGGAGTGACTATGTGCTGGGGGGCTGTGTGGTTATGCCAAGGTGCCAGTGCACGCACAGGATATCTGGGTTGCAGTACAATGACATCATTGTGCTGGGACTCTGACATCCTGTGCATACATCATGCTTTGACAGCACGTTGGTGTGCCCTACTCTTGCTGGTGGACTTGTCAGAATCCTGGATTAAGTGAGTATTGAAGTTTTTTATTTTAATTAAAACTTGGGGTGTGACTTTGCAGGCATCATAAACAATGGGGGACTCTCAAGCAGTGTAGGGGGCTCTCATACCTTGTAAGGACTACGGTGGGGAGTCCTCAAAAAGTGTGGGGCCATTATATAGCTTGGGGAATAATATGTGAGCCATTATACAGCATGGAAGCTAATACAGTACCCAATCTACAGCTTGGGTGATAATGTGAGGGCTGTTATACAGTTTGGGGGTCAATGTAAGGGCCATTATACAGTTTGGGGGCTTTTTTGGTGGTCATTATAGACTTTGGAGGTTAATGTTTGGGCCATTGTAGAGTGTGGGAGCTAATCTGGGGACCATTATACAGTTTGAGGCCCACTGTGTGGGGCCCACATTCAGTGTGGTGGGTTCTCAAACATTGTTAAGACATCTCTGGGGGTCCTTAGAAACTTTGGGGGCCATTTTAAAGTATGGTATATAATGTGTAGGCCATTATACAATTTTAGGCCTAGAGTGGGGGCTATTTCACAGTTTGAGGGTTACTGTGGAGGCCATCATAAGATATACAGTGTGGGGACAATTATACACTGTGGGTTCTACTGTGTGGGTAATTATTCTGGGTTTTAGGGGAACGTTAATGACATCATACAATCTACAGGTTAGCTTTGGGGACATTATACTATGTGTAGCAGAGCTGTGGGGCCATCATACTGTGCATAGTGAAGCTGAGGGGTATTATATTGTGTATAGGGGAGCTGTGCACCCATTATTCTGTGTAGGGGTGCTGTAAAGACATTGTACTCTGTATAAGGGAAATGTGGGCCCACCACATTTTGTATAGAAGAGCTATGCATTGGGGAAACTCAGGGGACATTATAAAATGTTAAGTGGGCATTTAATAAGCATTATTGTTTTAGAGGCTCTTAGAGTTTTGTGACCACCAAGGGATAAAATGTGGGCACTTGCACATGAAATTAACATATTCAAGGTGACAATTTGACTAACTAAAGGGTACAAAGGAGGCATTATCACTTTGTAAGGTGCACAGTGGTAGCATTACTATGTGGGGCAGTAATGAACCCTTTAATTGTGCCAAACAGCAGGTGTACTAATAGAGGCGGTTCAGCATTGGGGTGTCAGTAGGAAGAAGGGTTTGTTCAGGTTGGGAATAGAAGGGGAGGATACTGGAAATGTGAGAAGTCAGATGTGTCTTTGTTGTAATCTCTGAAGATGCGTCCGTGGCTAGAAGAAGTTGTTATGTTGGTCTGGGCCCAATGCATAAGACCAGAAAAGTGAACAACTTCATCAGAATGAAAGTCAGCTGTAAGTCACTATTAATAACTGTACTGTAATCACTTCTGTGCTCTGCAGGACTGGTAGCTAATATTATATGTCTCCATATGGCGATGATATAGGTGTTGGTCTCTGTGTAGAGATTTATTTTCAGTAGCAGCATAGTTGTCAGCTTCCTCTGTACCCACAATCAGGTTGCCATCCCATAATTGTAATCAGGGTTGCTGGTTAGGGGCTCACTCAGATGTTTGGCTCTCCCCTGAATTGAACCTCTAGCTACGCCCTTGTGATATACCCATATCCAATCCAATACCACATGCCACATCTCAATGTATTAGGTAATTTGCCTCATATAAATGTATTAAAAAAGTTATCTTCTTATCCATAGCAACCAGACAATTCTTTTGTCATTCCTTAAAATACAGTTGAACCTTTATTTGGTGCAATTTTGTAAACTGGGCGCTTGCTCTATAAAAGCATTGCAGATAGTTCCGACCAGATACGTCAATTCTGTATGAGCTTTATGATTTTTCATGTTATTTGTGCCATGAAGGACAATTTTCCCTCAGATAAAGGATTATCATTTGTGTTAATGTGTTTTATTTTTTGAACTCCATTATGACCTAAACCTAATATTTTAAATGAAAGATATTTCTGCTATTATTTCTATAATGTGCTTACATGACATGTTATGTTTTTCAAATCTGATGCTTGCAAAACCTTATATCAGTAACTTAATATTACTATAGCAACCTGTTCTACAATGAATCCCTAAAATTCTCAAGACATTGAACTCGGATTATTTGTGAAGGCTGCTCTTTGGTAATATGGTCTTCTGAATACAGCAATTCCATGTTCATAGAGTCATATTATATTGACTGGGCTCCATTACGAGTCCACCTTTAGGGTTCATATAAATGTCATAGAGGAGAGCCACAGCTTTTCAATCCCCATTATGTGTCTGGATGGAGAGACACTCTGTATTAGCAATTGTTGCTCTACTGGGGGCTATTCTTACATCGACTGCAGCTGCAGAGGTTTGTGGCTGAGCGCAACACCAACAATAAGCCTGGACCGCATCGTCCGGACCAGCCAGCCTCTATCCTGACAGGAGCATCTCAGCTGCATGGAAACACATGAAGCTGAAACACTATGGTTAGAAGAGCCACAGGCTGAATGGGTGATGTGATACCATCCTCATGCGAGACACACTACAAGGCATGTCATTACTAGTGAAACAATTTGTAAGAACAAAAGTAAGCTTAAAAGTTAATTTAGCTCAGTTGGCAAATCTGTAACATTGATGCAACAAACTCCAAAAGGCACAGGCCACTTTATCTTATCTTATTCAAGCTGGATACAGTAATCTAGTGAACACACATGTGTGGTGGCTATGTGCTCTAAACTAATGCACTTTACATATAAAGAGCCACCCTATACAGTCCCTGACAAGAGGTTCTGTCGCTTATCCATGTTATGTAATTAAAAGCTTATAACCTGACTTTAAATTCATCCATTGGTTTCATAAATTACTCTTTTGAAAGCTGAAACCCTCCCAAATTTGGTTTAGGTTATGAAAAAAAAGTTTTGTTCCGAAAAAAATACGAGTCATTTCACCAAATGTTTTTTAAGCAAAGTGCATACAAAAAACTTTATTAACGTGTCAAGTACATTAAAAGGCTGGAGCCTGACCACATCTGACCTATTTCACCCCACATGGGTGATGGCGATTTAGCCTTGGATTTTACAACTTAGCTTGTGCTTGCTCTTTAAATGTATAGGTGAATGTGGAGTGTGAGAGCATTTGGCATGTGTTATTATTTGTAACTATTGGTAATTTATGGAGTGACACATGACAATGCTATTCACTTTCCACTGGATATATGTATACTCCATGTTGGAATATCTGTAGTAAAATCTGGTAACCAGTGTTTGATTCAGCCATTCTTTCCTATTCATGAATTTAACATTTTGGCCAGTAATTTGCCTGGAAAAATCACTATACTTCGTACCAATATAGTCGGTGATGAAAAGTGTATCTACATGTGCGGTGTATAATCGACTGCTTACTGACATTTTGCACTGATTTATAAATGGAATATTGACATTGTGGTATTGAATTTTGGTTGGACATGATAACTATACGGAGCGATACAGCATTATACATAGATTGTATCATTGGAGCAATGGATCACTTGCTTAAAAAGCCCCATTTTTCCTGTATTCGTGTATTTTACCACTGAATGAATAATTGTAAAAAATCCTTCTGTTTTTAATGCACTTGACACTTTAATAAAGTTTTTTGTATGCACTTTGCTTAAAAAACATTTGGTGAAATGACTCATATTTTTTTCTGAACAAAAATGCCTTTGGTCGAGTCTAGCCGGTTTTGTAAAACATTACTCTGGAGTTCTTTAATAATACATGAAAATAAAGTTGCTGCAAAGTTGAAATATTCATCATCATTTAGTGAACACAGAAAGGTCAGATTTTGGCAAGACAAAAGTTTTGTCGCCTTGTCATATAATGCACTCAATCCTAGTTTACATCCTCACCTGTGCTCACTAAATGATCGGTTATTTAGTGGGTGTGTATAAAAAGAAACATAGCACCATAGACCTTCACTTGAACAGTAACTTGACCTCTGACAACATGCCAAAAATCTACCCTGCAACCAAAGCTTTGATTATTAAGAGGCTGAAGACCAGATCCACTGCAGAGGTGGATGGCAGCTTAATATGTCTCAGCATCAAGTACAAAGAATTAAAACAAAGATTTGAAGTGACTGGAGATGTTTTTGACAAGCCCAGGTCTGGCAGACCCCACAAGACAACTGTTCAGGGGGAATGTTTGTTGGTTAGAAAATCCAAAAACAACCCCTCTTCCACTGTAGCAGAGCTCCAACAGGCCTGGTCACCTCAAGTCCCTGTGTCAACTAGAATAGTTTGTAGGATTCTGTCTCGAAATGACCTCCATAGTCAAATCAGTGCCCAGAAGCCAGCACTAAACAAAAGGCAATTAAAAAAATGTGTGGCATTTGCCAAGTCCCACAGCCTGCTAAACAGATGGACGCTGGAAAAGTGGCAGAAGGTGGATTTCTCTGATGAATTTTCAGTTGAATTACACCACAGCTGCTGCAAATACTGTAGGAGATCTACTGGAGCCCGTATGGATCCAGAAAACAGTTAAGTTTGGTGGTGGAAAGATCGTGGTCTGGTGTTACATTCAGTATGGGGGTGTGCAAAACATTTGCAAGGTAGAAGGCAATATCAATAGCCTAAAATATCAAGAAGTATTAACTACCTCTTACATTCCCAATCATAAAAGGGGTCAAATTCTGCAGCAGGATGGTGCTCCACCTTATACATCAATCTCTACAACAAAGTTCCTCCTGGCAAAGAAGATCAAGGTGCTCAAGGACTCGCCAGCCCAGTCACCAGACATGAACACCATTGAGCATATTTGGGGTAGGATGAAAGAGGAAGCTTGGAAGACAAAACCAAAGAATCTAGATGAACTCTGGGAGGCATGTAAGACTGCATTCTTTGCTATTCCTGATGACTTCATCAATAAATTGTATGAATCATTGTTGAACTGCGTGGATGCAGTCCATCAAGCTCATGGAAGTCACACAAAATATTAAATTTGGCTCTAATAGCACCACAACTTTATTCACCAATGTTATGCAACATATCTTTGTATTAGAAGTTAATTATTTGAATTTCACATTACTTTCTGTGAGCGATAAAACGTTTGTCTTGCCAAAATCTTACTTTTCTGTGTTCATTAAATGATCAATATTTCAGCTTTGCAGCAACTTTATTTTCCATAACCTAAACCAAATTTGGGAGGGTTTCAGCTTTCAAAAGAGTAATTTATAAAACCAATGGATGAATTTAAAGTCAGGTTTTAAGCTTTTATTTACATAATATGGATAAGCGAAAGAACTTCTGTCTGGGACTGTATACTGTAAGTAGCATACTACTGTGTAGTTCAGTATGCTAGGTGCGTCGCATATCAGGGGTTATTTTTCAAACCTCTACATCTGTAATTATTAACCCTTTTACCACCCACTAATTTTCCATTTTTCATTTTCGTTTTCTCTTCCAAGAGCCATAACTTTTTTATTTTTCCGTCAATATAGCCATAAGAGGGCTAGTTTTTTGTGGGACAAATTGTACTTTTGAATGACCCATTCATTCTGCCCCATATTGTACTGGAAAAGGGGAAAGAAATTCAAAGTGCAGTAAAATTGCAACAAAAGTTTTTTTGTTTTTTTTTGTTTACAATGATCACTATATGATAAAATTCACCTGACAATATTATTCCTCAGGTTAGTATGAGTTTGTAGATACAAAACATGTATAGTTTTACTTTTATCTAAGTGGTGAAAAAAAATTCTGAATTTAAAAAGAAAAGAAAAAAAGAATTGCGCCTTTGTCGCCATTTTTCCAAAACCTGTAGCATTCTCATATTTTAGGATCTGGGGCTGTGTGAGGAATTATTTTTTGTGTCTTGAGCTGGCGCTTTTAGTTATACAATTTTTGGCTACATACAATGTTTTGATCCCCTGCGTTTGCATTTTTATGCAGTGTTGCAGCAACCAAAAATATGTAATTCTGGCATTTTTATTTTTTCTTACTATGTCCTTTGCCAATCAGATTAATTGCTTTTATATTTTGATAGATTGGGTATTTCTGAAAGAGGCGAATCTAAATCAGTGTATTTTTATGTTTGTTTTATTTTCAATGGAGCAAAAGCGGGGAAAACCTATTTTATTACATTTTTTATTGATTTTACTAGTACCCTAATTATATGCCTGCACCATCCGATCACTTCTTCTGTTCAAAGTGATGTTTCAGCATCACTCTGAACAGCAGAAATGCTGATCTCTGGTGAATGCCAATGCTCAGCTAGTATTCATAGTAACTTCGTCACCCCACACTGTCATTGCAAGCCATTGGTGCTCTGTGATCAAGTCAGTGGGCCGACAATGGCAGCGGGGAACGCCATGATCCCTGCAGGAGCACAGTAAATTATGCAGTCATAGTTTTACAGCGTGCTCTAAGTAGTTAACAGGTGCAGGTGCATCTCTGATCCACCCATGCCTGTTAGCTGCACATGTCTGCTGATCAGGGAGAGAGATTATCTAATACTACACTCCAGATACACATTCAGGTTTCTTTGGAATATGTTCAATAAATTTGGTGATAGGTTCTTGTGAAGTATGGGATTTTAAAAGTCCATTAGCTGCAAATATTTTTCCCAAAGGAGTTTATTTTACAAGAAAAATCTGTTTTCCAGCAAAAGAAAAATAACATCAAGCAAAAAAAACATATGCAGTATCACATTAGTCTGATACATAGGCTGTTGCAGCTCCACACAACATGAACAGAAAACATTATCCACTCAGATTGCTGTTAATTGCAACCTTTTATACACATGGAAAACTCTCACAAACCTTTGCAGGAATCCCTATATAACACCAGTGATCTCCTGGCCAATCTCTTATCAGATCAGAGCAGACACCTTGCTGCAAGTGTACAATGCAGGTAAGTGAATTTTGCAACATAAAAACAGATGTGATATGCATAATTTCCTTGGTATTTGAACACTATTCCTAGCTGGCAGCACACAGCAAGAAGAGAAAAGTATATTAGGTGGACAGCCCAATAAGAAAAGTAGGAAGTAAAAACATTTACACATAGCGTTCCATAGTCACAATGCTGTTACAGTAAAAAAAACACATTTTTTTAAGATACTGTAGCATATGCCTGCATGTTTTAGCTACAATAATAAGCTGAGCAGAAGAGTGTTTTTTCAACTGCTGTATGCATTTGTGATAAAAATACATACATACTAATGTAAAATCAATTTTTATTTTGTATACATTAAAATTATTTTGTAGGTATATAGTTAAAGACTTTTATGAAATGTCTCTCCCTCAAGTTCCTATCATTGAGAGTTTATGTACATTTAATTGTTCAAAATGAACAAAGTCTTTGGCTTGTAAAGTGATAGTTATGTGCATAATTGTTGTGACAACATTGTATATGGCTGCCTCTGAAATTAATCTGAAAGTGATCAGATTTTCCCTCAGACCTGAATCTGTGATAACGCAGCACAGAAGATTAGAAAAGAAATAGGTTAAATGAGAGACTTTGTGTGGCACCCCAGGGTTCACTTGCCACAAATATACCTGTACCTGGGCAGGGAAGGATCTCCACATCAGGTAATCCCACATACAACATTTCCACTCCAAGCCTGGAGGGGGAGCTCTACAAGACGAGTTCAGGTGAGGTCCCCTTTAAAGCCAGGTTTGGAGGTGGAGTCAGAGAGACAGTTGACAGTTGGAGAAAAGGAGACTGTGCAAGCAGAGAGTGAGGAAAGACATCAAAATGGAGAGGGCAGTGCTTAGCCCGCACAAGTAACTGTGTGACCGCCTGAGGGATCAAGAGTGAGGCAAAAGAGGAGTGACCGGGGAGGTGGAGCCAGATCGGTTCATCCCTAAGGAACAGCGCTGATTATCGGACACCGGCATCCGAGATTGTGAGGGATCTAATCTGCCCAGCAATAAAGACCGGGGGCCAGGGAGACTGCAAATCTCCTGGCCGCAGCAGCACTTGATGGCAAAGCCGCTACACAGAGCTTAGGGACCGCAGTGAGTACAGCAGTGCCCCTTAGAGAAGCTCCCGCCGCCTGCCATACAGGTGAACACAGTGAGAGAGGGACAAGGTATAGCTACAGGCAGCCTAGTACCAAGGAGAGACACAGCACAGCAGGGAGGCCACACAACTGACCTGGTGCAGAGATCCTGAACTGTTCCCAGATCACCAAAAACTGTAACATCCGAAACTGAACCCCTTTTTAACACCTGCAAGTAAAATCTGGTCAGAGTTAATGAATTGGTGTGACACACTTTATTTCTTCATCTGAGGAGCCATAGGCTGCTGCACTAAAGTGACAGTTGAAAAGGCTGTGAGGAAAAACGGCCGCCATATCTGTGTACTACTAAAACTGCCCTGGGGACCCCGCTTCACCTACGGGAAGCGTAAACAACTGGCTGCCTAACCATCACCCCAGAGGTCTGACCTGCAGCCCCAGTAACCATACTGGAACCGTAGGTGGCGTCACGAAATACTTTTATTTATTTATTTATTTTTTTTTCTTTATTTATTTTTTTTTTTTTTTATTATCATTTATTGACTTTTAGCGACCACCAGGGCCACGAAACCGGGCACAGGCCCCCATGACATAATCCCATTAACCAACACCCGTAACCGAGTACCCCGCGGCCCTGGGGCGGGTCATTTGCATTTCAATTCTGATTATACAAATTTTAGGCCACCCTTCAGAAGTATTACATCATTTATGCCATCTGTTTAGTAAATTCTCTAAATGAAGCCATATGTTGATACCTGAATGATAAACTCATCCCTAGAAGTGTGGCAATATATTTAAATGAATGAGCAAATACTGCACATAGAGAAAGGCCAGACTGTGTCAACAAAAATAGGAGCTCCTCTCTGCTTTCATTGATAGCCCTCAGTTTACAGAACCAAATAGCCAAATAGGACCATAGTCCAAAACATATTTTACTATGTATAGTGCTAATGATTAGCTGGGTTTAGAATGTATTAGTAAGTATCAAAATGCTTTCAATCAGGCTTTGGCCTAAAAATGTGATAATCTCCAATTAAGTTCAAGCACGTGACTACTTGATAATATTGGATTTCTTAAAAATTGGACCAACTCGGAGCAAGCCATAATTAAAAAATGTCTACGTACTGTATACCTCACAGCTCTCTACCCTTTCATGTTTATTTTATGTAATCTGCAATGAACATCCAATAATTCAGAAAAAGCAATAATCTTACACCTATTATGTCCCATTAATTCCAGAATAAAGCAATTTTACATTTTTTGCATTAGGAAATTGCTCTTTTAAGGCATGTTCATGTGAAAAATCTGTAAGTAATTAGCTCTACATACCTGAGATGCATCTGCATGGATTTCTGCATGCCTTGTTTGAATAAATGGAATAATTGAAGAAATTTCAACCCCAAAAAATCTCATGAATTAATGAAAGGTAAAGAAAAAAAACTACTTGCCGTCAAATAGTTAAATAATTCATTTTATACATCATGTTTTAAAAATGTCAATATATGCCATGATCCAGTTGTGACAGGTGAAAGAAACTGAATGGTGACGTTGCTGTGATATAGAATACCACATGCATTTGATAATTTCTACTAGTGATGTACGACCACTCCCATGCTCAGGTGCTTGGTGCTCGGTGCTCGGTACCCGGTACTCGTAATGAGCAGTTGGATGATTGATGGGAACGATTCGAGTATAATGGAAATCAATAGGAGACTCGAGCATTTTTCCAGTTCCCGGAAAAATGCTCAATTTCTCCATTGATGTCCATTGCACTTGGGTACTTGAGTCATGCCCACCCAACCACCAAATGCTTGCTATGAATACTAAGCATCAAAATCTACACATTCTGCTCTAATCATAATAAAAAAAATTCTATGCAATGATGATTTTTTTCTCATGTAATTGCTTCTTTGTATATAAAAGCACATTGCAGAATGAAAACTTAGTTATTGAAAACTTACATTTTAGAAAAACAATGTGAGACTGCATTTCTGAGAGACTTATACCAAAATACTATGTCAAGGTTGACTCCATATATCTGATACAGTTTTCCTTGTTGATATTCCAGCCAATATTATACGTTGCATTCATACTCCACAGTAGAGGTCCCCAACCTGTGGCTCATGAGATCATAAAGTGTGGCTCCCAGCTGTCTGTCAGCTTGGTGCATAATCACCAGGTCTAGCTAACAGCTGGGAAGAGAAGGTCTCCAGAGGGTGACTACTGTGGGTAGCTCCACATAAAAGAGCAGATCTGATTGGGGGAAGGAACCCCTGCATCTTAGTTAACTGCCTTAGTGTGATTTCTGTGGAAAAGCTTTGGCTGTAATTATACCAGTAAGGGAGTTCTGGGTGTCACTGCTAAGAGAGCTGTATGTGGCTCGTGCAGCTGGATTAGGCTACTTTCACACTTCCATTGCTATCCGCAGCCTTGAGGAATTGCGGTAACCGTTGCAGGAAACCGTTATATTCCTCATAGACTTCTATTAGCTATGGATGGTCTTGTGTTGCATCCGCTGCACGACGCAGCATTGTTATTTTGACACTGCGTCGGGCGGAGGGAATGCTGCATGTAACGTTTTTTGAGCAGCGCAATCCGTAGGATTTCGCTGCGCATGCTCTCTCTGGCTCCCTGCACTCGTAACCAGGGTAAACATCAGGTTACTAAGCAATGCTCTTTCCCTAGTTACCCGATATTTACCCTGGCTACGGGTGCAGGGAGCCCGACACTTTCCCGCTCGGCTCCACCCCCTCCCACGCTTTACTCCACATGTACACACGCACGCACACTCACACTCACCTGTCCCCAGCCTTGCATTCCTCGCTGCACTGACGTCCTCAGTGCCATGGTCCCTCTCGGCTCCACAAACCCTGCATTCCGCCTCCCTCACACATTCTCGGCGGCCAAACGATCAGTTGATCACCCGGCGACCGGCTGCTCTGAGCGATCAGCTGATCACCCGGCGACCGGCTGCTGTGAGCGATCAGCTGATCGTTCACAATAGTCTGCCGCCGGTAAAACGAAAGAAGAAAAAAATAAAGATTCCGTTGTTTTGTACGATCTGTTGCATCAGTTGTGCCATAAATGCAACACATCCATTGCATCCGTCACACAAAGCAATGCAACGGATGCCGTTCAACGGAAGTGTGAAAGTAGCCTTAGGTGCATGCCCCTTTCTTGGAGCTGAATGTGGCTGTCAAGGTCAGAAATGGTGACCACTGCTCTACATTGTGTCTGACTGAAGTTTTACAAATAATATTGCTTTTATTTACCTTGATCTTAATCATTGATATTTTAACTTTTGTATAAATTAATACCATAGCTAAAAAATGATGGTGAGTCTAGCTCTCATTTCTACCACTTCAGCTACGTTTTGCTGAATATACAGTAACACTGTAAATGATTTTTTTTCAGAGTGACCTTGATAAAGAGTCATTGTGTTATTTAAATTATTGAAATCTATGAACAAATGTATTATTTTTCAAACTACTGATACAAAAGATGCCATGTTTTATAGATGATAAAAACATAGCATGCAGAATGAGTTTTGAGACTTTTGTTTTTCATTATTCCTGTGCCCTTGTACCCATCATTTTCTGAAGTGATTGATGGCATTACAGGAATAGGTGACACCGTGACAATTACTGAAATAGAATCTAAAGTGGATTGAGACTAGCGCATACTTGAAATTATTGAAAAAATACCCTATAAGTCATCTTCTCATTTAATGGCACAATTATTCTTACGCATTTTTTAAACATTATAAAATTATTTAATAAAATAAACTAATAATAGAAAATCTAAACATTTTGCTAATATATTTTGTTATAAGGCTAATGTAAAGCAGTTTGACAATAATATGAATCTATGGCTAGTATTTTAGATTAGAGCCCATTCCTTTTCTGGCTGAATATCTGGACATTTCTGAACTATATTTCTCATAACACCAATAGATTATATCAGACTGATGGGAAGGAGTTATTGTATTATGAAGATAAAAAGTAGTGTTGTTCTTTGAATTGTCTCACAAGTAGACCACGTGGCTGCTATACTTGGAAAGCTCCCTATTCTTTATACTTTTTTTTTCATTGTAGACTTTCTCTCACACAAAAGAAACAGTTTGGTGCCCAGCTATGTATATTAATAGAGACCTATATGTGTGATTAAACCTCTTAAGCTAGAATTTTCTTCTCATTATTTCCTATGTTCCCAAAGCCATACCTTTCTTTTTCCGTTGATGTAGCTCAGTGACTACATGTTTTTTTTAGAGACGTTTTTTTTCTAAGGGCATGTTATGTAGTGAATATTTTTTTTAATTACTATAGATGAACAGAAATGTTCCTTTTTTTAAACACACAACATTTTTTGGGATTAATTAAACTGTATGGGAGCATTTATTTATTTTTTTGCTAAAAGAGCTGTAGTTTAGATTGACACTAGTGATGAGCGAGCATGCTTGTCACTACTCGGTACTCGCACGAGTATCACTGTACTCGGGCTGCTCGGCGGGGACCGAGTAATCTCGCGATACTCGTGCTTTACTCGTGGTCTTCATTTCTGCATGTTGGCGCTCTTTTGAGAGCCAGCCCTCATGCAGGGATTGGCTGGCAGACCACTGCAATGCCACAGCCCTGTTAGTTGTGGAATTGCAGTGATTGGCCGGCCTGCACAGCGTCACCGAGCCTTTATATAGGCCGGCGCGCTGTGCTCTGCTCACAGCTATTCTGACAGTGAGTGTAGGGAGAGTGTCGCTGATTCAGGGAAAGCTTTGCGGCCCTTTATAGCTTTTTCAGTTGCAGGGCTGCAAACAGTGTGACCAAAAGTCCTTCTCAGGACAATTCTAGTTGTATACAGGCAGGCAGGGTATAGCCAGGTCGGCGTACAGTAGCAGAGTCCTTCTCAGGACTATTGTTGCTATATACAGGCAGGGTATAGCCAGGTCTGAATACAGGCTAGTGACCAAAAGAGTCCTTGTCAGGACTATTGTAGCAGTATACAGGCAGGCAGGCAGGCAGGGTAGTGGTGACCGTATACCAGCCTTCATATCTGGGGCTGGTGTACACAGTGTAAAACAGTCCAGATAGTGTCTGACTTGTCTGTACTGTAATTGTCGCTCCCCAAAAAAACCTGTTAGGTTATTATTGCGTCCGTGCTTGGTTTTTAAAACCGCACGTGTGTGCCTGTTGGTGGCAGCGTACAGGTGCACTGGTGTGCGTTTTTACCAAACTATTATATAACGCACAAGTGTAGTGTATAATACACGTCAGTCAGCAGTGGCTGATAGTGTCAGAGTTCTTAATTTTTGCTCCTAAAACCTGTGTTAGGTTATTATTGCGTCCGTGCTTGGTTTTTAAAACCGCACGTGTGTGCCTGTTGGTGGCAGCGTACAGGTGCACTGGTGTGCGTTTTTACCAAACTATTATATAACGCACAAGTGTAGTGTATAATACACGTCAGTCAGCAGTGGCTGATAGTGTCAGAGTTCTTAATTTTTGCTCCTAAAACCTGTGTTAGGTTATTATTGCGTCCGTGCTTGGTTTTTAAAACCGCACGTGTGTGCCTGTTGGTGGCAGCGTACAGGTGCACTGGTGTGCGTTTTTACCAAACTATTATATAACGCACAAGTGTAGTGTATAATACACGTCAGTCAGCAGTGGCTGATAGTGTCAGAGTTCTTAATTTTTGCTCCTAAAACCTGTGTTAGGTTATTATTGCGTCCGTGCTTGGTTTTTAAAACCGCACGTGTGTGCCTGTTGGTGGCAGCGTACAGGTGCACTGGTGTGCGTTTTTACCAAACTATTATATAACGCACAAGTGTAGTGTATAATACACGTCAGTCAGCAGTGGCTGATAGTGTCAGAGTTCTTAATTTTTGCTCCTAAAACCTGTGTTAGGTTATTATTGCGTCCGTGCTTGGTTTTTAAAACCGCACGTGTGTGCCTGTTGGTGGCAGCGTACAGGTGCACTGGTGTGCGTTTTTACCAAACTATTATATAACGCACAAGTGTAGTGTATAATACACGTCAGTCAGCAGTGGCTGATAGTGTCAGAGTTCTTAATTTTTGCTCCTAAAACCTGTGTTAGGTTATTATTGCGTCCGTGCTTGGTTTTTAAAACCGCACGTGTGTGCCTGTTGGTGGCAGCGTACAGGTGCACTGGTGTGCGTTTTTACCAAACTATTATATAACGCACAAGTGTAGTGTATAATACACGTCAGTCAGCAGTGGCTGATAGTGTCAGAGTTCTTAATTTTTGCTCCTAAAACCTGTGTTAGGTTATTATTGCGTCCGTGCTTGGTTTTTAAAACCGCACGTGTGTGCCTGTTGGTGGCAGCGTACAGGTGCACTGGTGTGCGTTTTTACCAAACTATTATATAACGCACAAGTGTAGTGTATAATACACGTCAGTCAGCAGTGGCTGATAGTGTCAGAGTTCTTAATTTTTGCTCCTAAAACCTGTGTTAGGTTCTTACTGCGTCCGTGCTTGCATTTAAAAACCGCACGTGTGTGCCTGTCGGTGGCAGCGTACAGGTGCACTTGTGTGCAATTTCCAGAAACTTTGATATAACGCACAAGTAGTGAATATACACGTCAGCAGTGCACAGCATTGCAAAATGCGCAAGGGCATTGGCAAGGAACAAGGAAGTGGACGTGATGGTGGTGCAGGCAGAGGCCGAGGTCGTGGGCAAGCTCTAATTTCGCCACAACAAAGGGCCACATCTAGTCGCTCGCATGTCCTGTCCCAAATTCTTGGGGACCGCAGCAGTACACCGCTCTTGAACCAAGACCAGTGTCAACAGGTTGTTAGTTGGATAGCGGATAATGCTTCCAGTCAGATTGGCACCACCACAAACACTCTGTCTTCCACACAGTCAAGTGTCAGTAGCCGTGATACTGCACCGCACATTTCTGAACCTGATCCTCCTTCCTACCACCAGGCTGAGTACACGTCCTCCTCGGACATTAATGATCCCACACTTGGACACTCGGAAGAGCTGTTCACGTTTCCATTCACACATTCTGGCCTCTCGCCAGCTCATATTGAAGTGGGTCATGAGGAGATCGTCTGTACAGATGGCCAAATATTTGAGCAGCCACGTTCTCACGAAGTTGGCAACGTGTCTCAACAAGTGGTGGACGATGATGAGACACAATTGTCAGCAAGTCAGGAGGAGGAGCAGGGTGCGGAAGAGGAAGACGACGTGGTGGATGATCCAGTAACTGACCCAACCTGGCAGGAGGATATGCAGAGCGAGGACAGCAGTGCACAGGGGGAGGGAGGCGTAGCATCACAACAGGCAGTAAGAAGCAGGGTGGTGGCCCCAGGCAGAAGTCAGGCAACCGTTCCCCGGAACAACACGACGACACAAGGTGCCTGTACAAATGTTAGGTCTTCACGAGTCTGGCAGTTTTTTAAGTTGGATCCAGATGATTCAAAAAAGGCCATTTGCAACACCTGCCGTGCCAGCATCAGCAGGGGTACCAAAACTAGCAGCCTGACCACCACCAGCATGATCAGGCACATGTCAGCCAAGCACCCGACTTTGTGGGAAGTACAACAGAGTCGAGGAGCAGTGCTTGCTGATGTCACTGCTACGTCTTCGCTGGTTGTGCATGCGAGCCAATCCTCTGTCCATGCTGCCTGCGAACAAGCCTCCTCCACTCCTGCACCTGCAGTTGCCTACGCAGAAAGAACACCATCATCAAGCACGTCCTTGTCCCAGCGCAGCGTTCAGTTATCCATTCAGCAAACCTTTGAACGCAGGCGCAAATACACTGCCAACACCCCACATGCCACAGTTCTAAATGCTAACATTTCGCGACTGCTTGCGCTGGAAATGTTGCCTTTTAGGCTGGTGGAGACAGAAGCATTCCGTGACCTGATGGCGGCAGCTGTCCCACGTTACTCGGTCCCCAGCCGCCACTATTTCTCCCGGTGTGCCGTCCCCGCGTTGCATAACCACGTGTCACAAAACATCACACGTGCCCTGAACAACGCTGTTTCACCCAAGGTCCACCTAACCACAGACACGTGGACAAGTGCTTGTGGGCAAGGCCGCTACATCTCGTTGACGGCACACTGGGTTAATATTGTGGAAGCTGGGACCCAGTCTGAGCGAGGGACGGAACACGTCCTTCCCACACCAAGGTTTGCAGGCCCTACCTCAGTCAGTGTTTCACCCACACTCTACAGCTCCGGAATGTCATGCTCTTCAGCCTCCTCCTCCTCCTGCGCATCCTCATCCACTGTGCCCTCCACACCAGTCACAAGCTGGAAGCACTGCAGCACTGCCTCGGCGAAGCGGCAACAGGCTGTGCTGAAGCTAATCTGCATAGGTGACAAACCCCACAATGCAGAAGAGCTGTGGACAGCTCTGAAACAGCAGGCAGATCACTGGCTCACACCTCTGAACCTAAAGCCAGGAAAGGTCGTTTGTGACAATGGCCGGAACCTGGTGGCGGCTTTGAGGCGAGGCCAGCTGACACATGTTCCATGCGTGGCCCATGTGCTCAACCTCGTGGTTCAGCGGTTTATAAAGTCATACCCAGAGCTGTCTGATCTGCTGGTAAAAGTTCGCCGCCTGTCTGCACATTTTCGAAAGTCACCTACTGCTTCAGCCGGCCTTGCCGGCTTTCAGCGCCGTTTGCATCTTCCGGCTCACAGACTGGTGTGTGATGTCCCCACGCGTTGGAATTCAACTCTGCACATGTTGGTCAGGATATGTGAGCAGAAGAGGGCAGTTGTTGAGTACCTGCATCACCTAAGCCGTCGGGAAATGGGTCAAACTCCACACATAACACCTGAGGAGTGGAGATGGATGTCAGACCTATGTACCATCCTCCAAAACTTTGAGGACTCCACCAAGATGGTGAGTGGTGATGACGCCATTATTAGCGTCACCATACCGCTACTCTGCCTTCTAAAACGGTCCCTGCTGAAAAACAAACATGATGCATTGCAGGCGGAGCGCGATGAGTTGCAGCAAGAAACAGTAGTGGGTGTGGGTGATAACACACAGCCCAGCCTCGTCTCATCACAACGTGCAGTGGAGGACTATGACGAGGAGGAGGATGAAGACATGGAGCAACTCTCCGGCCAAATTGAGGATATGACATGCACACCAGTCATATCCTCGATTCAGCGTGGCTGGCCAGAGGACAGGGTAGATGAGGAGGAGGAGGAGGAGGAGGAGGAGGAGGACAGCATGTTCAGTCATCTTGTTGGTCAGGCTACTGAAGTCCTGGCTGTTAAGAGTCTGGCGCACATGGCTGACTTTATGGTAAGCTGCCTGTCTCGTGACCCTCGCGTTAAGAACATCTTGGCCGACAATCATTACTGGTTGGTAACACTGTTAGACCCACGCTACAAGGAGAACCTTTTGTCTCTTATTCCCGTGGAGGAGAGGTCAACCAAAATGCAGCAGTTTCGGAAGGCCATACTCACGGAAGTAGGCAAAGCATTCCCCTCACAAAACGCTAGCGGCATAGGTCAGGAATCAGTGGACAACCGAGGCGTACAGCCGAGAGAGGCACAAGTCCAATCCGCCAGAGGTAGGGGAACAGTCTTTAAGATGTGGGACAGTTTTCTCAGCCCCTCACGTACCACAGCCCCTGAGGTGCGGGGTAGTGCCACAAGAAATCCTAAGTTTGCCCAGATGCTGAAGGAGTACCTTGCAGATCGAACAACTGTACTCCGACATTCCTCTGTGCCTTACAATTATTGGGTATCCAAGCTGGACACGTGGCATGAATTGGCTCTCTACGCCTTGGAAGTCCTGGCCTGCCCTGCTGCTAGCGTTTTGTCAGAGCGTGTTTTTAGTGCCGCAGGTGGAATCATTACAGATAAACGCACCCGCCTGTCAACTGAAAATGCTGACAGGCTGACTCTGATAAAGATGAACAAGGGTTGGATTGGGCCAGACTTCACCACACCACCAGCAAATGAGAGCGGAATTTAAAGTTTGCCATGTACCTCCACTCACCCATGGGTACACTTCTCGACTTTGGATAATCGCTGGACTGCTCCTCCTTCTCCTCATGCGCCATCATGATGACCGTTACAATAGTTAGGTCTTTGTTTCAGGTATACCCCCAGTGGTAAATTTTTTCGCCCATTCTTTGCAGAATGGACATTACAACGACAGGAGACCCGCTCCTTTGCAATGGGAACAATGTTTTGAGGCCCTCATGCACGTCTCTACCCAGGGACAACGTGGAGCCTCCCAATTTTTGGCTGCCCTGCCTAAGGGCTATACTGAAATACACCCACTTCCTTAAAATGGACACTTAATGTTTTGAGGCCCTCATGCACGTCTCTACCCAGGGACAATGTGGAGCCTCCCAATTTTTGGCTGCCCTGCCTAAGGGCTATACTGAAATAGACCCACTTCCTTAAAATGGACACTTAATGTTTTGAGGCCCTCATGCACGTCTCTACCCAGGGACAATGTGGAGCCTCCCAATTTTTGGCTGCCCTGCCTAAGGGCTATACTGAAATACACCCACTTCCTTAAAATGGACACTTAATGTTTTGAGGCCATCATGCACGTCTCTACCCAGGGACAATGTGGAGCCTCCCAATTTTTGGCTGCCCTGGCAAAGGGCTATACTGAAATACACCCACTTCCTTAAAATGGACACTTAATGTTTTGAGGCCCTCATGCACGTCTCTACCCAGGGACAATGTGGAGCCTCCCAATTTTTGGCTGCCCTGCCTAAGGGCTATACTGAAATACACCCACTTCCTTAAAATGGACACTTAATGTTTTGAGGCCATCATGCACGTCTCTACCCAGGGACAACGTGGAGCCTCCCAATTTTTGGCTGCCCTGGCAAAGGGCTATACTGAAATAGACCCACTTCCTTACAATGGGCACTTCAGGTTTAAAGGCCATCATGCACGTCTCTATCCAGGGACAATGTGGAGCCTCCCAATTTTTGGCTGCCCTGCCTAAGGGCTATACTATAATACACCCACTTCCTGACAATGGACACTTAATGTTTTGAGGCCCTCATGCACGTCTGTATGCAGGGGCATTGGTGAACCTCACAATTTTGGACTGCCCTGGCAAAGGAAAATACTACAAAGACTCACTTCCTCAAAATGGGCACATTAGACTCAAGAGGCCTTCATGTACGTCTCTTCTCAGGGACATCGGAGTGCCACACAATGTTTTCACGTAAAATCTTTCATGTATTAATCTCAAAAAGTAACATACACCAGATCTATCTCACTATTGGGTATGTGCCCTTAACATTTCCGCCATGAAAAATCATTTTGGGGTCATTTTGGAAGGTTTTCTGGTGAGTCCGTAAAAATGGCGTAAAACGCGGACAAAATTGTTCACAGCTGTGACTTTTGAGTGATAAATGCTTCAAGGGGTCTTCCCCATGCTGTTGCCATGTCATTTGAGCACTCTTCTGAGACTTTTGTGCCATTTTTAGGGTTTCTCCATGCTGCCGGGAGGTCATTTCACAAAAATACTCGGGTCTCCCATAGGATAACATTGGGCTCGTTGCTCGGGCCGAGTACACGAGTATCTTGGGAGGCTCGGCCCGAGCTTCGAGCACCCGAGCTTTTTAGTACTCGCTCATCACTAATTGACACTATTTCCATGTATGTTTGTTTTTTTCAAATCCATATCACTTTCTAATACTATTATTGAAAATCTTCTCAGGACCTAAAACATGAAAGCTCATAATCATTAGGCTTACAACTGCCATGAAAATCCATTAATCCCTTGAGGACAAAGCTAATTTTAATTTTTGATTTTTGTTATTTCCTCCCCTCATTCAAATAAATATAACTTTATTTTTCTGCTGATGTAGAAGTATGAGGGCTTACTTTTGCATGAGAAGTTGTAGCTTTCCAATAACACCATTTATCTTAGCAAATAAATTCAGGAAAATGGAAAAAAAAAATACCAAGTGCAGTGAAATGGTGAAATAAATGTAATACCTCCATTGTCTTTTGATTTTAATGTTTACAATGTTAATTGTACAGAAAAATAACCTGACATAATTCTACAGGTCAACATGATTATTTGTGATACCAAACAGGCATAGTATTAGTAGTTTACTATTTTAATGGCATAAAAAAATTCTAAAGGTAGTAAAAAAAAAAACACACACACCCAGTGGGATCTACAACTTCATTGTCATGCTCAATGTTATCCCACTACTCCATTTCCGGACCTGACATCAGAGGACAGTACACGTGCAGCTCAGGTATCTGAGTTTCATCATCATCACTCCCACCCCCGGGGGTTAATGTCAGTTGACAAGGGTTGGGATCCTGCTTGAACCCTACTTTGTCTGGGCCAGGATCCAACTGACAAAGATTTTAGGCATCGGTGCAGATGTTTCCCTTCTCTTGAGTCTGGGAATCTTTGGAGCAGACCTCTGATGCCCATAGGATAGAATGTGTGAACAGCTCTGCAGACTCACCTATGTGTGGTTCCCAACAGTCAGTTCAACGGTTGGAGATTTGTGATGCAGGGAACAAATGTAATTGTGGTGGGATCTCTGAGGAATGAACTGTGTGTGATGAGGTGCACAAAGAGGAGGAGAGGTCACTTGATGCAGCGCTTGCAGGCCACTCTAGCACATGCTGGTTCTCACTCTCATTTCAAAGTTGAAGCTATATGCGGCTGCCAAAGAAATCTAGTAGAGTAGGCTGTCCAGTAATGAAAGTTGTTCTCATTTCTGTTGGGATAGGACTTGCCTGTGTTTGCACAGTAAAGTGGAGCATACACCTTGAACACCCCGCCTATTCTTCCTTCCACCACAACCTCGTCATGATTTACCACTCATGGTTGATGTACCCTTCCATTTTGAAACAGATGTTTCACAACCCTTCGTCCACATCTCTTAGACATCTGACACTAAAGATGAATTCTTTTTACTTCTTGCCTATTTTGGTAATATTGGGAAGCTACTAAAAAGTACTAACGCATAGAAATGTGATTCACTAGCTGATCTTGAGCAGGCACTAAAAAGTGCCAAAACCTATTTAGCTAGTTTACTTGCAAATTTTCAGCAGCCACTGATAAATAAGAATACCTAGGTATATAGTTCACAGGCAAATTTTGAGCAAGCACTATTAAGTATCAATACCTATACCAATACCTATGTGGTTCACTAGGTAATTTGGAGAAGGCACTATAAAGTGCCAAAACCTTAATAGATATTTCACTGGCAATTTTTGAGCAGGCACTAATAAGTACCAAAAGCAAAAAATGTGGTTCACTGGGAAATTTAGAGCAGGCACTAAAATTTTCCAAGACCTATTTAGCTGGTTAACTGGCACATGTTCTGCATGCATTAATAAGTAATAATACCTAGAAATGTGGTTCACTAGCGAATTGTGAGCAGGCACTAATAAGTACCAATATGTAGAAATGTGGTTCACTGGGTAATTTGGAGCATGCACTAAAAAGTGCCAAGACCTATTTAGCTAGTTCACTGGCAAATTTTAACCAGGCTTTAAGAAGTACCAATACTTAGAAATTTGGTTCACTGGTTAATTTTTAGCAGGCATTAATAAGGAGCAATACCTAGAAGTGTGGTTCACTGGATAGGTTGGAGCAGGCACTTAAAAGTTCCAAAACCTAATTAGATAGTTCACTGTCAAATTTTGAGCAGGCACTAATGAGTACCAAAACCTAGAAATGTGGTTCACTAGATAATTTGGAGCAGGCACTGAAAAGTGCAAAGACTTATTTAGCTAGTTCACTGGCAAATTTTCAGCAGGCACAAATAAGTAACAATACCTAGAAATGTGGTTCACTGGCTAACTTTGAGCAGGCACTAATAAGTAGCAATCTCTATATAGATCATGAAATGCTGATTTGTGGCACACACTTTTCCCTACATTGCACATCCCTATTAAACACTATCGCTCTCCTATCTTAATTACCTATGATTAAACCCCTAGCTAAGCTAACTGTCTAGCAGCAGAGGCAGCAGCATCTTCACTAAGCTTTAACATTCACAAAATGGTTCTGTATGCCCTCATTTTATATGCATATGGACATGTGACTTAGGCAGCCAATGACACAAGCCCTTGTGTCTGAACCTTGTGGATTGTTTCTGCACTATGATTGGCTGCAGGAACATCCACAAGTAAAGTAAAGAAAAAAGGATGCTGCTCCTCTGGCTTCTCCTGAGTCCACACTCTCTTCACTCATTAAACAAATCCCCATGTTCATCATATAGCACCATAATCCTATCCCTTTTAACCTCTTAGATACTGCTGTTGCTATTGACAATGGTGTTTAAAGGATTTATCAGCCCCATTTGGTTTACGAGTCTGGTGATGGACGATGCCAGCAGGTGTCAGCTGTCATTTACAGTTGTTACCTGCAGGATTTTTGATCGTGGGTGGAGATATTTATTTACTCCCAATCGCCAATTTAAAATGGGAATAAGGCTCTTGATGACCACTGTTTTTATCCATATAGACAGTAGTTAATGGTTTATATGTTTCAGAGGCCCTTTCAACAACAGGATATGCTACCTGCAGCAGGTCCTGTTATCACTCCCATATGACAATGTGAAACAGATCCTGAAGTCAATGCTAAGCAATTGTCAGGTTCTTTTCCCAATTCATCCACCACATGTTACGTAAAATTTGTATATAGTGCACGAGATGTGTGAACTGACTCTGCTCACACACTTTCAAATATCTGTCAATCATCAGTGAACATAAATCATAAATTGAGAAATAATAATAGCCAAAAGGGTATAGAAAAGAAAGAAACGATTAAGACTGCAACAGATAATGAATGTTTATTAGTTCTTATTTAGTGATGGGCGAACCTGAACTGCAATGTTTGGGGTTCGGACCGAGCACAGTGTTTGTGCACACGATCCTGAATGCGAGCTTTTTTGGAAGCTCGTGTTACAGTTCGGGTCCAGGGGCTGTAAAAACACCACATTATTAAATAACATTATGATCATACTTACAGATCCCGCAACGCATCCTGCAGACTGTCTCCCTGCCGTTTCTGCTTCCGCGTCCGATCATTGCTGTGCCATCCCGGTAACCACCACTGACTTACAGGACCTTCGATGATAATATAGCCATGTGAACAGTATGCTGTGAATGTTGTACAGACATTGGGTTAGACTGTTCACATGGCTGTGATGTCGTGGAAGGTCCTGTTAACTTCCTGGGATATTCACTGCACTGGTTGTCACTCGACAGTCTTCGGCTGTTTTTGGCCGTGTTCATAGACTCATGGACTCGATTGAACTTTGACTGTTACTGTACAAGTGTCGCAGCGCATCACCCAGTATGGCTGCACACTCTCCTGACAGGAGCGGTCGGCTTCATGTATTTCCATGCAGCTGAGGCACTTGTGTCTGGAGAGTGTCAGTCCATACCAGGTGATGCTGATGAGAGACTGCACAAGTCATACGCAAGTGGAACTCCGGCCTCAGTGTCAGCCTGCTTGTCACTCTGTATAGACGGTTGTCTGTGCAAAGTGATGAAGCAGAGCTGACATTGCTCTCTCTGCTTCTCACTCTGTATAGACGCTGTCTGTACACAGTGATGAAGCAGAGCTGACAATGCTTTACCTGTGGACTATGTCGGACTAAGGATTTTTTTTATAATAAAGATAGAGTCTTTAAATGTTGTTTTTTTTGTTTTATTTCTAATAAAAAAAATTCTGTGTTGTGTTTTTTTTACTGTTTACTAGAAATTCAGGGTGGTCATGTCTAATTTGGCGTGACACCGTGAATTTCAGGTTTAGTACCAGCTAAGAATACAAAGCTGGTATTAACCCCTTTATTACCCAGCGTGCCACCACTATCAGGGCCACTGGATGAGCCGGGTAAAGCACCTGGACATGGCGCTAAGAAACAATGCACCAGTTCCATGGCTGGCTGTAGTCTGCAGTTTTTAGCATGGGGGGCACAGAACACTTGGGCCTTACCATGATGAAAATCCCAACTCCCAGCTGCCTGGTTTTACCTGACTGTCGATCAAAATATGGCGGGAACCAACGCATTTTTTTAGTTATTTTTTAAACAATTAAAAATAAAAGAAATAATGGGCTTCAATGTGTTTTGTTTGCCAGCCAAGGTAAAGCCAGGCAAATGGGGGAGGCAGCCCGTAGCCGTCCGCTTTATCTGCGATGAGAATAAAAAATACAGTGGAGTGCTAAGTAGTTTTTTTATAACTTATTTTTATACAACTATATATTGTGTGCATATACCTTATATATATATATATATTTGTACATATATATGTATATATATATATATATATATATATATATATATATATATATATGGTGCCCCTGTGGTTAAGCGCTACATGGGAATACAGCACCTTAATATCAAGGTGCAGTGCCCTTTGGTCACAGGTGAAAGACAGAGGAAATGCAGAGTCTTATATTAGATTGAGTAACGTTGACTCAGCAGCCCCTACCTTCATATTCCTGGGACTGTTTCTAAAGTAGTTTATATAGTAGGTACATAGGGGGGTGGAGCCTAGTTGAGCGTGAGACGTGACGTGATTGACAGGACGACTGAGTGACAGTCAGTTAACAGTCAGTCAGTAAAGAGTGACAACAAGAGACGAGAGTAAATTGATGACTGAAAGAAGGGCTAGAAATAACATAGACCCGACGTCCTGAGCAAGGGTACCCGAAAAGAAAGACACAGGAAAAGGGGTAACCCAGACGAAAAGGGGACGCTTTAGGTCTGGCAAGAGCCGGCTGAAGAGTTCAGGTCGACACGGAACCGAGGAAGTTTGTCAGGTTTATCCCCAAACCATTGACCGTTAACCTGGGATCCTAAATAAGAGGAGTCCCGACACCCATCAAGAGTCTGACTACTAACCCCAAGCTGAGTTGACGACGCTTTTGTGGGATAGATAAAGAAACTGTGCAGCATCAGACTCCTGGGAAAACCAGTGACTAGACTAATGAGTGGGTTAAAGAGGGAGTCACAGAGCCCTCAGAGCAGGGACCGAGAAAGAGACAAGGAAAGGTTACCTCAGAGAGAGACTCTGTCATTAAATCTCCTCCAAAAGCTGTGACCATTGGCCTTCTGGTAACCGAACTATTTCTGCTGTGAACTGTGCAAAACAAACCAGCTGCTGGTAAAAAGGACTTGTTTGAACTGATGTGAAATTGGTGTATCGTCTCTCCGCTGTTCGACAGGACCCTGCGACATCAGAAAAGAAGGCAGCCATCACCGCTCGGCCGCTTCCCTCCTGGCCAACGACCCTCCGCCCTGAAGTAAAATAGCTCCACCTGTGGGGAGCTGAGAGATCTTAAGCTGCCGTCACCATCGCCTCAAAGGTCGGCCACGGGAAGCGCTTGTATATCCCGCTTACCAGACACCACAGGGGGCGTCACGTATATCCCCAAAATCATCCCTGTACCCCATTCCACAGCCACACAGTGAGCGCCCAGGGCAAGAAGCCGGGACCGACCACCTGTGATAACCCCATCGAGAGTAAAGTATCCGTAGTCCCGGCGCCAGAGTACCCCCCTATCGAAAACCCTGATGGTCAACTCATATATATACTGTATAGTACAGACCAAAAGTTTGAACACACCTTCTCATTCAAAGAGTTTTCTTTATTTTTGGGACTCTGAAAATTGTAGATTCACATTGAAAGCATCAAAACTATGAATTAAAACAAGTGGAATGAAATACTTAAAAAAGTGTGAAACAACTGAAAATATGTTTACTCAAAAATATACCATTCGAGAGAAAAAACAGAAAAACTGAAAATTTTGCAGTGGTCTCTTAATTTTTGCAAGATTATATATATATATATATATATATATATATATATATACATAGAGATATATGTACGCATATATATATATATATATATATATATATATATATATATATATATATATATATAAAACCTTTTTTCTTTATAACAATTTGGGTTTTTGCAACAAACAGCTATTTCAGTTTCAAATATCTAATAACTGATGGACTTAGTAATATTTCTGGATTGAAATGAGGTTTATAGTACTAACAGAAAATGTGCAATCCGCATTTAAACAAAATTTGACCGGTGCAAAAGTATGGGCACCTCAACATAAAAGTGACATTAATATTTTGTAGATCCACCTTTTGCAAAAATAACAGCCTCTAGTCGCTTCCTGTAGCTTTTAATGAGTTCCTGGATCCTGGATGAAGGTATATTTGACCATTCCTGTTTACAAAACAATTCCAGTTCAGTTAAGTTTGATGGTCGCCGAGCATGGACAGCACGCTTCAAATCATCCCACAGATTTTCAATGATATTCAGGTCTGGAAACTGGGATGGCCATTCCAGAACATTGTAATTGTTCCTCTGCTTAAATGCCTGAGTAGATTTGGAGCGGTGTTTTGGATCACTGTCTTTCTGAAATATCCATCCCCTGCGTAACTTCAATTTTGTTACTGATTTCTGCACATTATTGTCAAGAATCTGCTGATACTGAGTTGAATCCATGCGACCCTCAACTTTAACAAGATTCCCGGTGCCGGCATTGGCCACACAGCCCCAAAGCATGATGGAACCTCCACCAAATTTTACTGTGGGTAGCAAGTGCTTTTCTTGGAATGCCATGGTTTTTTGCCTCCATGCATAACGTCTTTTTGTATAACCAAACAACTCAATCTTTGTTTCATTAGTCCACAGGACCTTCTTCCAAAATGTAACTGGCTTGTCCAAATGTGCTTTTGCATACTTCATGCGACTCTGTTTGTGGCATGCTTGCAGAAATGGCTTCTTTCGCTTCAATCTCCCATACAGCTTCTCCTTGTGCAACGTGCGCTGTATTGTTGACCGATGCACATTGACACCATCTGCAGCAAGATGAAGCTGCAGGTCTTTGGAGGTGGTCTGTGGATTGTCCTTGACTGTTCTGTTTATATATATATATATATATATATATATACATATATATATAAAAAATATATATATATATATATATATATACATATATATATATTTATATATCTTTATACATATATTTATATCTATATATATATATATATATATATATATATATATATTCATATAGATATATAAAGACAGATATATGGCTAGATATATATATAAACATATATATATATCTATATATATATACTAGAAGGTGGCCCGATTCTACACATCGGGTATTCTAGAATTTACGTATTGTGTAGTTAATGTATGATTTTTGTTATATATATATATATATATATATATATATATGTTGTTGTGTGTAGTTACCAAGTGTTTGTGTAGGGCGCTGTACATGTTCTGGGTGTTGTCTGGGTGTGGCGGGGGGTGAGAGCGGTTTTGTTTATGTGTTGCGTTGTGTGTGTTGCGTTGTTTGTGAGGCGCTGTGTGTCTGTAGCGTTGTGTGTGTGTGTTGCGCGGTTTGTGTGGGTGTGGGGGGTGTGTGTGTGTGTTTTGGTGGGAGGTATGTTTTGTGCAATGTTTGTGTTGTGCGGCATGTGCGTATATTTGTGTGTGCCGCGGTGTTCGTGTGTTGGGTGTTGTGTGTGTGTGGTGTTGTCTATGTGTGTGGGTGTCCTTGTAGGGCGGTTTTGTGGTTCCTAGTGTGTGTGTGGTGTGTTGTGCAGTGCGTGTGTGGCGGTGTGTGTGTGTTTTGGGGAGAGGTGTGCACCCCCCATCGTGCTCCATCCCCTATGCTGCGCACCCCCCATCGTGCTCCATCCCCCATGCTGCGCACCCCCCATCGTGCTCCATCCCCCATGCTGAGCACCCCCCATCGTGCTCCATTCGCCATGCTGCGCACTCCCCATTGTGCTCCATCACCCATGCTGCGCACTCCCCATTGTGCTCCATCCCCCATGCTGCGCACTCCCCATCGTGCTCCATCCCCCATGCTGCGCATTCCCCATCGTGCTCCATCCCCCATGCTGCGCACTCCCAAACGTGCTCCATCCCCCATGCTGCGCACTCCCAAACGTGCTCCATCCCCCATGCTGCGCACTCCCAAACGTGCTCCATCCCCTATGCTGCGCACCCCCCATCGTGCTCCATCCCCCATGCTGCGCACCCCCCATCGTGCTCCATCCCCCATGCTGAGCACCCCCCATCGTGCTCCATTCGCCATGCTGCGCACTCCCCATTGTGCTCCATCCCCCATGCTGCGCACTCCCCATTGTGCTCCATCCCCCATGCTGCGCACTCCCCATCGTGCTCCATCCCCCATGCTGCGCATTCCCCATCGTGCTCCATCCCCCATGCTGCGCACTCCCAAACGTGCTCCATCCCCCATGCTGCGCACTCCCAAACGTGCTCCATCCCCCATGCTGCGCACTCGCCATCGTGCTCCATCCCCCATGCTGCGCATTCCCCATCGTGCTCCATCCCCCATGCTGCGCACTCCCAAACGTGCTCCATCCCCCATGCTGTGCACTCCCAAACGTGCTCCATCCCTCAGGCTGCGCACTCCCCATCGTGCTCCATCCCCCATGCTGCGCACTCCCCATCGTGCTCCATCCCCCATGCTGCGCATTCCCCATCATGCTCCATCCCCAATGCTGCGCACTCCCCATCATGCTCCATCCCCCATGCTGCGCATTCCCCATCGTGCTCCATCCCTATGCTGCGCACTCCCCATCGTGCTCCATCCCCCATGCTGCGCACACCCCATCGTGCTCCATACCCCATGCTGCGCACTCTCCATCGTGCTCCATCCCCCATGCTGCGCACTCCCCATCGTGCTCCATCCCCCATGCTGTGCACCCCCCATCATGCTCCATCCGCCATGCTGTGCACCCCCCATCATGCTCCATAGTCACACATCAGACAGTATACACGCACACATCTGATCGCATACACTCACACCCCACTTCTGCCTGTGCCCTCCGGTGGGTGGTCCCAGAAGCTGTGCTGCACGCCGTGTTCCTCTGCCTTCTACCGACACGCACACATCCTATTGCATACACGCACACATCCTATCGCATACATGCACACATCCTATCGCATACACGCACACATCCTATCGCATACACGCACACATCCTATCGCATACACGCACACATACTGACGATATCGCACATATGCGCTCACACTCAGAACATCCGGAGATCCCACATGCTTCTGGCCATGTGATCCTCCGGCAGGTCCTGGAAGGTCACTGCACGCACAGGATCGCCGCCGAGAAGCAAGCGATATCACGGGATGTTGTGAGTGTGTGGATGCGATCTGATGTGTGTGTGATGTGTGTGTGAGAGTGAGTGTGATCTGATGTGTGTGTGTGTGTCTGTTCTTATGTGTGTGCGTGTGTGTGTGTGTTCCGCCGCTGCAGGACCTTGATGCGCTCACCTGGGAGCCGGTGTACGCTGGTAACCATGCAACACAATATTACATGGTTACCAGCGTACCCCGCCCCCCGCTCGCACGGGAGCCCACACCAGCGTACACCGGCGTACGCTGATGTGGGCTCCTGGGGATACAGCACTCACCTGGGAAGTTTCATTTCGGGGAATGTGTGCAGGGAGCGGGGCCAGAGCGATCGTGCAATGCGTGAGGGGGCGGGGCGTAGCCGAGTTGCTAATGCGTGCAGGGGGCCAGGGCGAGAGGCCAATCCGTGTGGAGGGCGGAGCCTGGGCGAGCGGCCAATCCGTGCGGTGGGGCGGAGCCGAGGCGAACGGCCAATCCGTGCGGGAGGGCGGAGCCGAGGCGAGGCAAGCGGCCAATCCGCTGTTTGTCACCGTAAGGATACAATTTTGGAGCAAGACAGACAGACAGAATAAGGCAATTATATATATATATATATATATATATATATATATATGTTGTGAATGTTAGTTATGTTTTGGCTGCTGGGAGGCTCTCTCTGGTGGCCAAGAATGGTTTGGACTTGGATTAGGTGTGTTGTGCAGTGGGTGTTTCCTTTGCTAACTCTCTGCTTATTTAAATCCTGGTCTGATTGCAGGCTGTTGCCAGATGTCAGTTATTTTTTATATCTCCAGCCTGCTTAATCGTGCTCTACATCACATCTATCCCAGATAAGTGCTTGCTCTTTATTTATTGTCTGGTTCTTTTGTTTATCTGGGTTTGTCATTTGCTGTGGTTGGTTTCAGTTTATTTGCTTGCAGGGATTTTCCCCCTCAGTGGATTGTTGAGGAACTCCCTGCAGTTCTGTGTGGAGTATAGCTCCTTTGGGTCCATGTGTTTGTGGCTTGTTGACTTTGTTATGATTCTTGTTTTCTGTTCATTGGTATGACAAGGGCACCTGGTATAGGACGGAGTTCAGATCGTGCGATCTCAGGGCCTTTTTGTACTATCAGGAAGTTATTATTTTGCAGGGTTTTTCTCTGGCCACCATCAGTCCCTTTCCTGTCCTTTCCTATTTTAGTCAGCGGGGGCCTCACCTTTTGCTAATCCTGTCATCTACCTGTGTATTGTGTTTTTCCTATATCACCGCAGTCTTTGAATGTGGGGGGCTAGCTATTCTTGTCTATTTTCTGAGGCTGAGAGTTATTCATCTTTCCTACCTTTAGGATAGTTAGTTCTCCGGCTGGGTTCGCGGTGCACAGGATGTTCACCCCTCGGCTACTTCTAGTTGTGATGGTTAGTAAGGGGATGGCGGCCAGATTAGTTGCCAATGCTCTTGTCACCTTTAGCCAATGATTTGTGGTGGTCTTCCATGGTTCCGGATCATAACATATATATATTAATATATATATATATATATATATATATATATATATATATACACATAGATATATATACATATATATATATATATATATATATATATATATATACACTTAGATTATATACATAGATAGATATATAGATATATATATATATATATATATATATATATATATATAGTTGTATAAAAATGAATCATTAACAGAAATGACATAGCGCTCCGCTGTATTTTTGATTCTCAGTGCAGCTAAAGCGGACGGCTACAGGCTGCCACCCCATCTGCTTAGCTTTACCTTGGTTGGCAATCAAAATACAGGGAAGCCCATTATTTTTTTTTAATTATTTTGATCGCCAATCAGGTAAAACCAGGCAGCTGGGGGCTGGGATTCTCTGTAGCCACCCCCGGAAATGGTGCATTGTTTCTTAGCGCCATTTCCAGGCACTTTACCCAGCTTGTCCTGGTAATAAGGGGGTCAATACCAACTTTGTATTCTCAAATGGTACTAAGCCCGAAATTCATGGTATCACGCCAAATTAGACATGGCCACCATCAATTTCAAGTAAACAGTAAAAAAAAAATACAACACATTGAAATTTTTTTAACTAGAAATAAAACAAAATAAACATTTAGAGACTCCATCTTTATTGTAAAAATAAATCCTTAGCCCGACAAAGTCCACAGATAGAACATTGTCAGCTCTGCTACATCACTCTGTACAGACAGTGTCTATACAGAGTGAGAAGCAGAGAGAGCCATGTCAACTGTGCTTCATCGCTCTGTACAGAGCGAGAAGCAGGCTGACAGTGAGGGTATGATTCCACTTGCGTCTCGCATTTCATCAGGCCACATGGCCTGACGCTCTCAGGACAGGAACGCTTTAGCTGCATGAAAATATATGCAGCCGACCCGGTCCTGTCGGGAGTGTGTGCGCTGTGCCAGGAGATGTGATGCAACACTCGCACAGTGACAGTCAAAGTTCAGTTAACAGGACCTTTGATGACATCATCGCCATGTGACCAGTCTGTAAGCTAATGTCTCTACAACATTCACACCAGACTGGTCACATGGCTATGATGTCAAGGGAGGTCCTTTAGTCAGTGGTGGTTACCCGGGGGCACAGAAATGATCGGATGCGGAAGCAGAAGTGGAAGGGAGACAGAGTCTGCAGGATGCATTGCAGGACCTGTAAGTATAATGACAATGTTTATTATTAACTATATTCTTTATTTTACAGCCTTACCCACCCCATCCCATAACTGTAAAGCCCAAGTTCGATGTTTGGACGCAAGTTTGCGTTATCAAAGAACCCAAACTCGATCTTTTTCAAAACGGTCGGGCGAGGCTCGTGTTCCCGAACATCGGGAAGTTCACCCATCACTATTCAAATTGCTAAATAAAAGAAAATAAAGGTACATACATTAAAAAAAAGCATAAATATATCATGTTACTTAATCCCTTTTCAGCATACGATGTAAATATAAGAAAGGCGTTCATGTAAATTGATGTAAACTTTCGCCATGTCGATTTGGGTACATGAGCTGTGTGTGCATGATTGCCACTGGTAGCTTGGCTTAAGTGACAATCAAGCTCTGTCTGTCCAAGACATTGCCTCAACAGCCCTGCCTATGTAACCACCTAAATTCAGCAATCAATAGCGATCACATCATTTAAAAGGTTGAGAGTTAGGGAGTTCCCTCTCTCACCTGTTTGGCACCCCCACAATGCAATCTTTGGTTCCCGATCAATGTCTTGGCAGTCAGAGGTCAAATAATGACCTCCAGGTCTCCCAACCACAGTGGCCTGTTAGGCAATGCCAGGAATGTGGTCAAAGTGGTTTTCTCCGATGTCATTGAAATGCATTACAGCAGGGATCGATGAAGTAAAAGTTGAGACTACATAAATTAGCAAAAAAAAAAACAAAAGACAAAAACAAAAAAATAATTTAAAAACATTACGCCATTAAAACAAAATTACATTAAAAAGTACACATATTTGGTATTGTTGTGTCTGGGACCACATGATTTATAAAACTGCCACATTATTTACCCTCTTCAGTAAACATTTTAGAAAAAATACATAAATACAGCAAAACTATATTTTTTGAAAATCACACAATCGAGCAAAGTGTAGAATAAAACACAATCAAAATGTTTATGTGAATAGTAATGGCATCCCTGAAAATATGATCTCCTCCTACAAAAAACAAGCTCCCACTTATCTCCATCAGCAGAAAAATAAAAATTCTAAAGCTTTCAGAAAAAAGCGAATAAAAACCATTTTTTTATATACTGTGGGGAAAATAAGTATTTGATATACTGATGATTTTGCAAGTTTTTCCACCTACAAATCATTAAGAGGTCTGTAATTTTTATAGTAGATAGACGTCAACTGTGACAGACAGAATCAATCCAGAAGATCACATTGTATCATTTTTAAATAATTACCGTATTTTTCAAATTATAAGATGCACTTTTCCTCCCAAACATTTGGGAGGAAAATGAGGGGTGCATCTTAAAATCCGAATGTAGCTTACCAGGTGGTGATTGAGAGGGGTCACAAGAGGCAGGGGCTCTGTGCGGAGGCTGATGGACCTGCTGTGGTCGGCGGCGGCCAGCGCTGCTGCTGTGGTCAGCGGCGGCCGGCGCAGCTGCTGTGGTTGGCGGCAGCCGGCGCAGCTGCTGTAGTCGGCGGCGGCTGGCACAGCTGCTGTGGTTGGCGGTGGTCGGCGCAGCTGCTGTGGTCGGTGGCAGCCAGTGAGGTACAAGCCATTCTGAAGATATCAGTGGTAAGGACTTCAAATAATGGCGCCCAGAGTCCGCGCGTGCGCAGATGGCACTCTTGGCTCAAGAGCGCCATCTGCTCACGCACTGCCTCCGGGCGCCATTTGTTTGAAGCCCTCACTGCTGACATCTTCAGAATAACCTCTGCCTCATCGCCCCCTCACAGGACAGAGCTAGCAGAAAGCAGAGCCAACATGGGGCAGAGCAGAGCCAACACAGGGCAGAGAAGAGCCAGAATGGGGCAAGGCAGAGCCAGCATGGGGCAGAACAGAGCCAGGACAGAACAAAGTCGCACAGAGCAGAGCCAGCGCGGAGTATAGCCTGCAGCTCCAGCACAGCGGTAAGACACCATCGAATCATAAAACAGACCCCATTTTTTTTTTACCTTTTTTTCCTCTGAACTTGGGGTGCGTCTTATAATCCGGTACGTCTTAAAACAAAAAAAATGTGGTAATTAGCATTTTATTGCATGAAATAAGTATTTTGTACAATAGAAAAACAGAACCTAATATTTTATGCAGGAATCTTTGTTTCAAGACATTTCCTGTAGTTTTTGACCAAGATGTTCCTGGACAAACAATGGCTCACAAAAAATCAAAATCAGGCTATAACACCAAGGAGTAAAACTTAACTTTTAATAATAAATATTTAAAATATACTTATACAAAACACCTCAACCATATAAAAGCACAAGAAACACAACTGCCCTGCATTGTGCAACAAAATACCTACAATAGGTGGCAATTATATTGCATTATAATAAAGAACTGTGCAGGATATAGCATAGATTAAGATTGTCACCTATGAAGGTATTGATGTAGTAAAAAAATACAATAGACCCTCAAAACATTAGTATCAGTATGGGCCCATGAGGGGATATGTGCCACCTATTGTAGGTATTTTGTTGTATAGTGCATCTTATGCAGGGAAGTTGTGTTTCTTGTGTTTTTATATGGTTGAAGTGTTTTGCACACATATATTTTAAATATTTATTATTAAAGGTTAAGTTGTACTCTTTATTCGTCACTTGGTGCTATAGCCTAAGTTTGCATATACTGCATCAGGGATTTTGTCCCACGTCTCCATACAGATCTTCTCTAGATCTTTAAAGTTTTGGAGCTGTCATTGAGTTTCAGCTCCCTCCAATGATTTTTTATTAGGTTCACGTCTGGAGACTCGCTAGGTCATCATGAAATGCTTTTTAAGGAGCGACTTGTAGTTGCCCTGGCTGTGTATTTGACATCATTGTCATACTGGAAGACCAAGCTATGACACATCTTTAATGCTCTTTCTGCGGGAAGGAGGTTGTTGGCCAAAATCTCGCAATACATGACCCCACCCATCCTCTCTTCCATACAGTGCAGTCATCCTTTCCCCTTTGCAAACAAGCACCCACAAAGTATGACGTTTCCACCCTCATGCTTCATAGTTGTAATAGTGTTTTGGGGATGGTACTCATTTTTCTTCTTCCTCGAAACACAGCAAGTGGAGTTGATACCATTAAGTACTAATTTGGTCATCTTTGACCACATGACCTTCTCCCATGCCTCCCTATGGATCATGAATATCAACAACACGTCTGAATATGTAATTCACTTCTCTCAATAGACTGTTCAACAACACTTGCTAAGGTGATATATACCTTGACAAATAGACGTGAGTAATAATATTAAAAAATATATCATTATTAGAATATTTAAAATAGAAAATTAAAAATGCAAATACAATATATAGCAGTGCTTCATCTAAGGAAGGACATGTATTGCAGACTTTCGTATAAATATCCAGGTAACATAGCACAACATGGAATGAGCAATCATGTCCTATATCAGTGTTCTAATAAATACCCCTAATCTTAAAGTACATATGGTCTCCACTGTACCTATAAAGTTCTACTGCAGAGTACTGTAAGTATACTAATAATATGAAAAACCCAATAGAGCTGCATTTCAATATGAAGGTGCTCTAGTTCGTTTGTTTACCTTAGCAATAACAATGGCGTGCTTCTGTTGTCCCTCCATCCTGACACATTTCAACAGATTTCCTCAGAAGGCATGTTAGGGTGGAGGAAATGGGCATTTAAATACCCCTTTAGCCAATAAAAAAGGGTGTGTGTGAAGTCACGGGAGATGTTTGTCCTGATCAGTGCATGGATCGAGATGGTGATGAGGTCAGAATGTACTGATGGCACGCGGCATGTGATGCAGGTGGAACGCATGATGGTCACATGTGATGTGGGCCAGGAGATGACGAAACACCTCGGGACCGCATGCGCACAGACAGCATCTCCATGACTGAGTTATTTGAGTTACTAACAGTCCGCTGGCTGCAATGAAATTAGATCTTAATGGTAATTCAGGAGATGTTTATGATATAGAGGAAATTATATATGAGGTGTACTGATTTAATTAATGGTTGTTAAATGTAAAGTGAATTTGTGCCTATGTGTAAATAGTGTAATATGTTGAAAAGTGAATGTGAACTATAACATGTTGTGATGAGAGGAATAAAAATTATTAATAATAAAGGGAACATGTACTGTATAGACGGTGAGAATTTTTTAGAGAAGACCTGTGCGTACAGAGCTTATTAATCTGGTGTATCACAAGTGAATTTTAAATGATATTGACAAAAATTAGTGGATAATTGAATTCATGTGTCAAGTGTTATTACTTTTATATTCATGAATAAATAAATATATCAGGTGATAATAAATTCATGTAAATAAATACATTTATATGTCAAGTAATCATAAATTTATATAGCAAGCGATATTTGTTGTAAATAAAAAATAAAATGAAACAATGTATCAAATAATGTTTGTTTCATATATCATCAAAAGGTGAAGAATAAGTGAAAGAAAAAAACATGACAAATTATATTTATAATTTATGTATTATCTTATATCCTTTATAGGTCTAGTGGAGACTAGAGATGAGCGAACCGGTCCTGGTTCGGCTCGAGGTCGGTTCGCCGAACGGAGGTCCCGTTCGAGTTCGGCTCGTCGAACGTTCGACGAACTGAACTCGAGCCAATAGGAAACAATGGCAGGCAATCACAAACACAGAAAAACACCTAGAAAACACCCTCAAAGGTGTCCAAAAGGTGACAAACAACTCACAACACAACACAAACACATGGGAAAGTGACAAGGACATATACTCATCCGAAAACAAAAGAGCTGGACAAGGAAAAAGAGGAGGAGACACAGATATATGAGTATATGCAAGGAAACATCGATTCCATTATTGTGCAACTTGAGCCCTGCTCATTTAAGGCTTCCAATCTTGATAAATTGCCTGAGCTTGCCACGTACGCCTTGGGGATCTTGTCGTGTCCTGCAGCCAGCGTTCTCTCGGAACCTGTCTTCAGTGCTGCTGGGGGTCTGCTGGCAGATAAGCACACATGTCTGTCCACTGACAATGTGGACATGGCTCTGAGGACTTTTCTTCCCCTGGGTCAGCCAGGGGACGGGAAAGGCACGCGTATTTTTGAGAGTGCTTCATGCAAAGCATCTTTTTCTTTTTCAAAAGGGGGCTCAACCGATGCCAGTCAAGTGGGGTGTGTGTGGCCCAGTTAGTGGCAACGAGGGAGACTGTGGTTGGAGTCCCCTCGCTGTGTTTCTAAAAGAACCAAGATGAACAAGTCATGGCTCTCAGAGGACTTTTCTTCCCCTGGGTCAGCCAGGGGACGGGAAAGGCACGCGTATTTTTGAGAGTGCTTCATGCAAAGCATCTTTTTCATTTTGAAAAGGGGCATCAACTGATGTCAGTCAAGCGGAATGTGTGTGGCCCAATTAGTGGCAACGAGGGAGACTGTGGTTGGAGTCCCCTCGCTGTGTTTCTAAAAGAACCAAAATGAACAAATCATGGCTCTCAGAGGACTTTTCTTCCCCTGGGTCAGCCAGGGGACGGGAAAGGCACGCGTATTTTTGAGAGTGCTTCATGCAAAGCATCTTTTTCTTTTTCAAAAGGGGGCTCAACCGATGCCAGTCAAGTGGGGTGTGTGTGGCCCAGTTAGTGGAAACGAGGGAGACTGTGGTTGGAGTCCCCTCGCTGTGTCTCTAAAAGAACCAAGATGAACAAGTCATGGCTCTCAGAGGACTTTTCTTCCCCTGGGTCAGCCAGGGGACGGGAAAGGCAAGCGTATTTTTGAGAGTGCTTCATGCAAAGCATCTTTTTCTTTTTCAAAAGGGGGCTCAACCGATGCCAGTCAAGTGGGGTGTGTGTGGCCCAGTTAGTGGCAACGAGGGAGACTGTGGTTGGAGTCCCCTCGCTGTGTTTCTAAAAGAACCAAGATGAAAAAGTCATGGCTCTCAGAGGACTTTTCTTCCCCTGGGTCAGCCAGGGGACGGGAAAGGCACGCGTATTTTTGAGAGTGCTTCATGCAAAGCATCTTTTTCATTTTAAAAAGGGGCATCAACTGATGTCAGTCAAGAGGGGTGTGTGTGGCCCATTTAGTGGAAACGAGGGAGACTGTGGTTGGAGTCCCCTCGCTGTGTCTCTAAAAGAACCAAGATGAACAAGTCCTGGGTCTCAGAGGACTTTTCTTCCCCTGGGTCAGCCAGGGGACGGGAAAGGCACGCGTATTTTTGAGAGTGCTTCATGCAAAGCATCTTTTTCTTTTTCAAAAGGGGGCTCAACCGATGCCAGTCAAGTGGGGTGTTACGGTTGCTGCGAGCACTGGAGACTATGTCCAGATTTCTTGCTACTGCACATGTGCGAGCGCTGGAGACTAAGTCCAGATTTCTTGCTACTGCACATGTGCGAGCGCTGGAGACTAAGTCCAGATTTCTTGCTACTGCACATGTGCGAGCGCCGGAGACTAAGTCCAATCTTGGAGCCATTGCACATGTGCGGGTGACATCATCGCTGACACGAGGTCACATGTCTCTGACACCTTCTATGCCGATTGGTCGCTGGTCATGTGCTTGTGACGTCTTGCTCGGTGATAGGCCAGCATGACGTCACTCCTGTCATTCTGGCAGCGGATTGGCTCTGGTGTCCTCCATCTTGGATGAGGCACAGAGTCTATATAAGACCCTGACACACGCCGCATGGTGCTCAGTCCTCTTGGTTCATGCATATGAGTAGACGCTCTGTGCGCGTTCCTCTAGGCATTCCTCTGTCTATGCTAGGTGAGCGCTACCGGCAGGGTAGCGTTCTTATACCTTACAGCTTCGGCTGCTGTCCGTATCCTTACCTCTTAGGGGAGCGGACATAGGCAGGTGCCTGAGGCACATGGTCTGGCTGGGCCTTGTGATTCTACTCGTAGGTGGACGTTGCCGCTAGGGTAACGTTCCTTATACTGCGTCTGGCAGTTGTTCGTATCCTCGCACACTAGGGGAGCGAACAGAGGTAGGAGCTTTGTGCGGCTTACGCTGCTGTTCGTCTCTTTTGCACCACTAGAAGAGCGGACCTAGGCAGGTGCCATATCTAGTGGTTCGTGTCCTCGCACACTAGTGGAGCGAACGCAGGTAGGAGCTTTGTGCGGCTTACGCTGCTGTTCGTCTCTTTTGCACCACTAGAAGAGCGGACCTAGATAGGTGCCATTTCGCACACATTGCCTTTGTCTCTGTGATTATTAACAAAGATCATTCCACACACCCTCCAAGTAACGGAGGAATTGCTTTACTTACTTATTATATCCTTCTGTGAGTTAACAGAGGTATTGCACTCTGCCATAGTCTGCAGCAAAGTCTTTGCACGGTGGACCCTGACTGTCTGATACTCCTTTCGGTTATTATCAGACAGCCCCCCGTAACATGGGGTGTGTGTGGCCCAGTTAGTGGCAACGAGGGAGACTGTGGTTGGAGTCCCCTCGCTGTGTTTCTAAAAGAACCAAAATGAACAAATCATGGCTCTCAGAGGACTTTTCTTCCCCTGGGTCAGCCAGGGGACGGGAAAGGCACGCGTATTTTTGAGAGTGCTTCATGCAAAGCATCTTTTTCTTTTTCAAAAGGGGGCTCAACCGATGCCAGTCAAGTGGGGTGTGTGTGGCCCAGTTAGTGGAAACGAGGGAGACTGTGGTTGGAGTCCCCTCGCTGTGTCTCTAAAAGAACCAAGATGAACAAGTCATGGCTCTCAGAGGACTTTTCTTCCCCTGGGTCAGCCAGGGGACGGGAAAGGCACGCGTATTTTTGAGAGTGCTTCATGCAAAGCATCTTTTTCTTTTTCAAAAGGGGGCTCAACCGATGTCAGTCAAGTGGGGTGTGTGTGGCCCAATTAGTGGCAACGAGGGAGACTGTGGTTGGAGTCCCCTCGCTGTGTTTCTAAAAGAACCAAAATGAACAAATCATGGCTCTCAGAGGACTTTTCTTCCCCTGGGTCAGCCAGGGGACGGGAAAGGCACGCGTATTTTTGAGAGTGCTTCATGCAAAGCATCTTTTTCATTTTGAAAAGGGGCATCAACTGATGTCAGTCAAGAGGGGTGTGTGTGGCCCATTTAGTGGAAACGAGGGAGACTGTGGTTGGAGTCCCCTCGCTGTGTCTCTAAAAGAACCAAGATGAACAAGTCCTGGCTCTCAGAGGACTTTTCTTCCCCTGGGTCAGCCAGGGGACGGGAAAGGCACGCGTATTTTTGAGAGTGCTTCATGCAAAGCATCTTTTTCTTTTTCAAAAGGGGGCTCAACCGATGCCAGTCAAGTGGGGTGTGTGTGGCCCAGTTAGTGGAAACGAGGGAGACTGTGGTTGGAGTCCCCTCGCTGTGTCTCTAAAAGAACCAAGATGAACAAGTCATGGCTCTCAGAGGACTTTTCTTCCCCTGGGTCAGCCAGGGGACGGGAAAGGCACGCGTATTTTTGAGAGTGCTTCATGCAAAGCATCTTTTTCTTTTTCAAAAGGGGGCTCAACCGATGCCAGTCAAGTGGGGTGTGTGTGGCCCAGTTAGTGGCAACGAGGGAGACTGTGGTTGGAGTCCCCTCGCTGTGTTTCTAAAAGAACCAAGATGAACAAGTCATTTCTATCAGAGGACTTTTCTTCCCCTGGGTCAGCCAGGGGACGGGAAAGGCACGCGTATTTTTGAGAGTGCTTCATGCAAAGCATCTTTTTCTTTTTCAAAAGGGGGCTCAACCGATGCCAGTCAAGTGGGGTGTGTGTGGCCCAGTTAGTGGAAACGAGGGAGACTGTGGTTGGAGTCCCCTCGCTGTGTCTCTAAAAGAACCAAGATGAACAAGTCATGGCTCTCAGAGGACTTTTCTTCCCCTGGGTCAGCCAGGGGACGGGAAAGGCACGCGTATTTTTGAGAGTGCTTCATGCAAAGCATCTTTTTCTTTTTCAAAAGGGGGCTCAACCGATGCCAGTCAAGTGGGGTGTGTGTGGCCCAGTTAGTGGAAACGAGGGAGACTGTGGTTGGAGTCCCCTCGCTGTGTTTTACATGCTTTTAGAAGGGCATGACATGGCTTGGAGGTTGACTTTCATCATCTGCAAACTGTTGGCTACCAAAATGCTGCCTTTCCAACAACTGTGGTTATAGACAATGAGGAACATACTGATGAAGATGAGACGCAGATACCCGATTGGGATGACAACTTAAATATTCGGTCAGGGCAAGAAGAGGCTCGGTCTGAGGGGGAGGGGAGTGCAAACACAACAATTGATGATGAAGTTCTTGATCCCACCTACTGTCAACCCACAGTCAGACACTCGAGGAGGTCAACAGAGGCGGTGGAGGAGGATGCAACCGACGTCGAAGTAACCTTGCGCCTTCCTGGACACAGTCGGAGCACTGGTAGCACGTCTACAACTGCATCCTCAGCCACCACTCTGCCTCTGAGCATTATTCGGGGTGGATCAACAGGTCGCATGGCCTCTAAGCCTTGCCTAGCCTGGTCCTTTTTTGACATAAAAAAAGATCGCCCAAATTATGTGATCTGTAACATTTGGCATGGTTATCTTACTAGAGGTCAAAACCTCAGCAGTTTGACAACTTCTTCCATGAATCGTCACATGAATAAATATCATATGGCCTGGTGGGAAGCTCACCGTGCTGCAATGCGGCCTAGCGGAGCCAACCATCCACCACCTGCCCCTTCCAGTGCATCCGCGCGCTCGTCATCTTCTAGGACTGTGGGGACAGCTGTCACACCTGTTTTTCCACCCACAACTTCCACCACTGTAACCGCAACAGGCAGTTTGCTTGGTAGGTCGTCAGTTGGTTTGGAAGGGGAAACAAGTGATTGTGTACGGCTCTCTCAAACATCGATAGCACCAACGTTGGATGAAGGCAACATCATGTCTCCGCCTGCACTTTCCTCACAAACCTGCATTTTTCAAGGGACACCCTACTCAACACCGTCTACACACAGCAGCCAGATCTCTGTCCCTCAGATGTGGTGAAATAAAAGGCCACTTCCTGCGAACCATGACAAAGCTAAGAGGTTGACTCTATCCCTCTGTAAGCTGTTGGCTACCGAAATGCTGCCTTTCCGCCTAGTGGACACACAGGATTTTAGAGACCTTATGTCTGTCGCTGTGCCCCAGTACCAGATGCCTAGTCGCCACTACTTCTCTAAGAAAGGTGTGCCCGCGCTACACCAGCATGTCACCCACAACATCACCGCTTCCTTGAGAAACTCTGTGTGTGAACGGGTGCATTTCACCACAGATACTTGGACCAGTAAGCATGGACAGGGACGTTACATGTCGCTGGCTGGCCACTGGGTAACTATGGTGATTGATGGTGAAGGGTCTGCTGCACAAGTCTTGCCGTCCCCACGACTTGTGTGTCAATCCTCTGTCTGTCCAAGTTCCGCCACTGCTTCTGCATCCTCCACCTCATCTGGGTCCTCCACCTCCGCCCCAAGCCTGCCTGGTCAGGCCACCAGCGTTCTCACTGCGCAGAAGGAATCACGCACCCCTCATTACTATGCTGGCAGCAGAGCGCAACGGCATCAGGCGGTCTTTAGCTTGACATGTCTTGGGAATAAGAGTCACACAGCTGAGGAGTTGTGGTCAGCTCTGCGGTCCGAGTTTAATAAATGATTGTCTCCACTCAACCTGCAGCCTGGTAAGGCCGTGTGCGACAATGCTGCAAACCTGGGTGCGGCCCTTCGTCTGGGCAAGGTGACACACGTACCTTGTATGGCTCACGTGTTCAACCTTGTCGTCCAGCAATTTTTAACACACTATCCCGGCCTAGATGGCCTTCTGAACAGGGCACGAAAACTGTCTGCTCACTTCCGCCGTTCAAGCGCCGCAGCTGAGCGACTTGCATCGCTCCAGAAGTCTTTCGGCCTGCCGGTTCATCGCCTGAAATGCGATGTGGCGACACGCTGGAATTCAACTCTCCACATGTTACAGCGACTGTGACAGCACCGCAGAGCCCTGGTGCAATACGTCATGGCGTATAGCCTGGGCCAACGAGATGCAGAGGTGGGGCAGATCACCCTGATGGAGTGGTCTCAGATCAAGGACCTAGGCACCCTTCTGCACAGTTTCGACATGGCGACGAATATGTTTAGCGCTGACAATGCCATTATCAGCATGACGATTCCAGTCATTTACATGCTGGAGCACACGCTAAACACTATTCGGAGTCAGGGGGTGGGACAACAGGAAGGGGAGGAACTACAGGAGGATTCATATGCGCAAGACACAACAACATCACCAAGGTCCAGACGTTCATCAACACCAACGCGGCAGGCATGGGACCATGGGGGACAGGGATCAACAAGGGCGCATGGTAGCAGGCGAAATGTTGAGCAAGGTGCAGGAGAACATGAAGAAATGGAGGACGAACTGTCCATGGACATGGAAGACTCAGCGGATGAGGGAGACCTTGGTCAAATTTCAGTTGAAAGAGGTTGGGGGGAGATGTCAGAGGAAGAAAGAACGGTTAGCACGTCTATGCCACAAACACAGCGTGGACATGGTCCGCATGGCTGCGCAAGACACAAGAGTGCCTTCTTGTTGCACTACCTCCAACATGACCCTCGTATTGTCAAAATTAGAAGTGATGATGACTACTGGCTTGCCACACTATTAGATCCCCGGTACAAGTCCAAATTTTGTGACATAATTCCAGCCATAGAAAGGGACGCACTTATGCATGAGTATCAGCAGAAGCTGTTACTCGATCTTAGATCCACTTTTCCACCAAACAGCCGTGCAGGTGCAGGGAGGGAATCTCCCAGTTGTAACTTGACAAACATGGGACGGTCTCGTCATCTTCAACAGTCTACACGTACCAGTAGGACCGTATCTGGTGCTGGTAACAGCAATTTAATGGAATCTTTTCATAATTTTTTTAGACCCTCCTTTGCAAGGCCACCAGAGACAACAAGTCTGACATATAGTCAACGGCTGGAGAGGATGATACAGGAGTATCTACAAATGAACATCGATGCCATGACTTTGCAAATAGAGCCTTGCTCATTTTGGGCTTCAAATCTAGAAAAATGGCCAGAGCTATCCAGTTACGCCTTGGAGATTTTGTCGTGTACAGCTGCCAGCGTTGTCTGAACGTGTCTTCAGTGCTGCTGGGTGTGTGCTGACAGATAAGCGCACGCGTCTGACATGTGACAATGTGGACAGACTGACGTTCATCAAAATTAACAAGTCATGGATCCAGAAGGAATTTACAACCCCTGTGTCATCCTGGGGAGAGTAAATGCTTGTGGATTTGGAATGTGCTTGATGCAAATCTAGCTGTGAAGTGTACAACTATGGCACAACTGCTGCCACTGAATGGGTGGGTGTGTGTGGGGCACAATTTTTGGAAAAAAGGGAGGCTCCGCTTTGAGTAACCCTTGCTTACATTGTTTTTAAAAGGAGCCAAGATGACCAAGTCAGGGTTCTTCAAAGACTTTATCTACCTACCCCGGTGTCATGCTGGGGACGGTTAATTATGGCGTATTTTTGAATGTGCTTGATGCAAATCAAAACATCCTGTTTGCAACTAGGGCACAAGTGCTGCCACTGATGGGGTGTCTGTGTGCCCAATTTTTGGAAAAAAGGTAGACTCCGCTTGGAGTAACCCTTGCTTGCTGTGTTTTTTAAAAATGATACAAGATGAACAGATCTGAAGGCAAGATGAAGGCAACGTCATGTCTCCGCCTGCACTTTCCTCACAAACCTGCATTTTTCCAGGGACACCCTACTCAACACCGTCTACAGACAGCAGCCAGATCTCTGTCCCTCAGATGTGGTCAAATAAAAGGCCACTTACTGCGACCCATGACAAAGATAAGTGGTTGACTCTATCCCTCTGTAAGCTGTTGGCTACCGAAATGCTGCCTTTACGCCTAGTGGACACACAGGATTTTACAGACCTTATGTCTGTCGCTGTGCCCCAGTACCAGATGCCCAATCACCACTGCTTCTCCAAGAAAAGCATGCCCGCGCTACACCAGCATGTCGCACACAACATCACCACTTCCTTGAGAAAATCTGTGTGCGACAGGGCGCATTTCAACACAGATACTTGGACCAGTAAGCATAGACAGGGTCATTACATGTCACTGACTGGGCACTGGCAAACTATGGTGAGAGATGGAGAAGGGTCTGCTGTACAAGTCTTGCCGTCCCCACGAGTTGTTTCAATCCTTCTTCTGTATGTAGAAGTTAATACACTGCTTCTGCCTCTTCAACCTCGTGTGGGTCCTCCACCTTGGCGCAAACCCTGTGTGGTCAGGCCACCCTTCCTTGCAACTGCGCACAAGGACTACCACACACCTCCTTACTATGCTGGCAGCAGAGCTCAATGCCATCAGGCGGTCAAAGTTTTACTTTGAAATGTATGGGAAATGTGAGTCACACCGCTATTCCAGAGAATAGTAGTCAGGCAGGGTCAAAACATTAATTGAGGAACTGGAACAGAATGGGACGGCCAGGACTTAATCAGAAAACAAGCAGAGGTGAAATGCGGATCGGCCAACAAGGTACATAAACAGCAAGCAGGAAAAGTAGTCAGGTAACAAGCACACAAAATCATAAAACTGAACTGGGGGTAAAATTAACCAGAGGTTCATAGCTATGGCTGGCAGTGGTCTGCAGACAGGATGGGCATAAAAAAGGGTGTGGTGTCTTCCCATTGGTTGTAGCTGAATGATGGTATTTCATCTGTGAGATACCCACCAGCTACATTCAGCCAGAGATTCTGCATCTGTCAAGGTAATGCAGCCCAGTGGGTGAGCATAACCTGTGTCCACCTGCGCCGCTGGCATCGACTACTCTCCCATCATCAGCACTATTCATGAAAGGAACACGTTGTCACCTGGCGACCGGAGTACAAATTGACGGAGCGGACTCCGTTGGTGACTTAACAGCCGTGTGCGGCAATGATGCAAACCTGGCTGCGGGCCATCCTCAGGGCAATGTGACACACGTGCCTTGTATGGCTCACGTGTTGAACCGAATTCTCCAGCAATTTTTAAAACACCATCACGGCCTACATGGCCTTGTGCAGCGTGCACGCTCGCTATGTGCTCACTTCCATCGTGCGCACACAGCAGCTCAACAACTTTCATCACTCCGGAAGTCTTAGGGTCTGGCAGTTAAACGCCGGAAATGCGATGTTCCGACACGCAGGAATTGTAATCTGCACATGTTGCAGCGTGTGTGGCAGCACCGCAGAGCCCTGCTGAAATACGGTATGACATATATCCTGGGATAACTTGATCAAGAGGTGGTGCAGATCACGCTGCTGGAGTGGTGTCAGATCAAGGACCTATGCACCCTGCTACACAGTTCACAAATGTCGACGAAGATGTATAGCACTGGCAATGTCATTCTCAGCGTGACAATTCTGGTCATCTACATGATGGAGCACACTGTAATTATTATTCGGAGTCAGGTGTTGGGACAAGAGGAAGGGGAGGAAGTACAGGAGGAGTCATATGCGGAAGGGATAACAAGATCTACGAGGTCCAGATGGTCAGCGGCACCTATGTGGCAGACATGGTGAGGGAGAGGGATTAACAAGGGCGCATAGTATCAGCAAAAAGTGTTGATGAAAGTGCAGGAGCCCATGAAGAAATGGAGGACGAACTGGCGATGGGCATGGAAGACTCAGCAGATGAGTGAGAGCTTGCTCACATTTCGGTTGTGCGAGGTTGTGGGGAGAGGGCAGAGGAAGGAGGCACGATTCTCACCTCTCTGCCACCAACACACCAAGGACTTTGTCCTCCTGGATGCACAAGACACATGAGCGCCTTCTTGCTGCACTACCTACATGACCCTCGGATTGTATGAATTTGAAGTAATCCTGAATACTGGGTTGCCACACTGTTAGATCCCCGGTACAAGACAAAATTTGGCGAACTAATTCCTGCCATAGAAATGGACGCACGTATACAGGAGTATCTGCAGAATGTGGTACGCAATCTTAGATCTACTTTTCCACTAAACACCAGTGCTGCACAGAGTGAATCACAACGCTTTGTCATGGATAGGAGGAAATGGTCTTTTACTTGTCCACATCGGAGGGACCGAGGGATGGCTGCTGTACTGAGATGGCGTTGAGTACGGTGTCCCTGCACAGTTGCACTTTTGGTCACATCCCAAAATGAGTTGAAAAAGGACAGATGCTGTTGGAAAGGGGAACAGGTGTGTTGGAAAGGGGAAAAAAGTTTTGGTCCGTGGATTTGGTGGTTAAGCAACTGTAAGATTTGCTGAAGAAACACCATCTGTTACAGTGGGACTGGCAGATTTGGATAAAGTGGTATATAATCTGTGACCGCTATATAACGAAAATTAATAAGAAAAGAAAGAGAAAGGTATATATCCCCATCAGCAGTCAGTGTCCACCGTGCTCCCAGTTGGAAAAGGAGAGGTTGTCAACTGGAAGGTTTGGTGGAGGATACAGAGCTGTGTGGCTATGAAACTAATAGTAGCCTGAACCGAGTTAGACGCCATTCGGATCTGGAGACTGTGAGCCCTGTTAGCGTCACAGGGTCCACATGCCCACCCAGCCCAGGAACTCACTGTTAACAACACAGGGGCCATTGAGTACGCTGACCGTGTGCGTAGGGGCCACACCTGTGGACAGCAGGCGCATCAGCAGCAGCAGGCCTGTTAATGCCACTGGGCTGCACAAGCAGGACTGGTAGGACAGGAGCTGGTCTTAACCGTTCTGCGTTACCAACTGTGGTGGTGGCCTGCATCCACCACCCTATCCCTGCCTACCTCTGGCCTAAAGCCGCAATGGGTTCAACACATGGAGGTGTGCTCTTTCGGAGCATAATAGAAGACTGCGCACCTCCTTGTTGGCTCCAGCCCCTTTGATAACCTGGGTCCGCCTCAAACCAGGGTGAACCACAATGCACCTCCTGGAGACAAAAGTAGAGTGACACGTCATGAGTGGCATAACTAGCGTCCTATTTGGAAACGCAACTTCAATGATGACCTCATGGCTGCCATGACCCAAACACCTCACCAGTCATCGTCTGACCATCAATAATGCGGTGACAAGTCATAGGTGTGGGCCTCTGCAAGCCATTTGGGAGGACACCTGATGCCCTGTGGTCTATATGGGACCCCCACATCAGGGCCAGGGCCAAAGAGTTCATTACCGGACCTAGTCTCAGATGCAGGAAGTGCCTGAGCATGCTCAGTAGCATGAAATACAGTCTCTGAAAAAAGACTATCAGCTTTAGCATGGTGTCTAGGCCCAAAACAGGACTTAGACCCGGCACGGAATGCAAGCACCTGTGCAAAGAGGCTTTTCACACTTAGTGTGGGAGCATGCGCTGTATTCCGAAAAGAAGACTTAGCGTCAGGAATAACACAGTCAGGCTGAGCATACTCACTACGCGAAACACTGTAATTATGCTGCAGCTGGGGTACATCGGCACACGCATGCGCACTAGCTGCCTCTCCACACTTAGACGTGGAGGGGAAATTGCTCTAGGAGATGCTGTCTATGAACAGAAGGAAAAGCTAAAGGAAGCCTGACTTTCTATCCCTCCGAATTATGAAATGCAGCAATGAATTCCATGAGTTTGCTATAACATTAGCGTAGCAAAATGTGCATGAGGGTGTGATGTAGAGGTGCTAGAAATAGCTTGTCACCAGTGGGGCACTAATGGAATACAACAGCCAGTTCTATGATGCCACTAAATGGCAGTATTTTGTGCTATCATTATAGCTTATTAAAAACAGAGCAGGAGGTTGTCATGCAGAGGTGCTGCACATAGATTTGCAGTAGTGTGAATAGACAAAAGTACAATAGCCACGTTTAGGATGCCACTAGGTACACTGAGTGTTTGCTAGTATAATGGCTGAGTTTAAAAAAGTTTGAGTGTGCAATGCAGGCAGAGGTGCTGCAAATATCGTTCCAATAGTGTGAATAGACAAAAGTACAATAGCCACGTTTAGGATGCCAATAGGTACAATGAGTGTTTGCTAGTATAATGGCTGAGTTTAAAAAAGTTTGAGTGTGCAATGCAGGCAGACGTGCTGCAAATATCGTTCCAATAGTGTGAATAGACAAAAGTACAATAGCCACGTTTAGGATGCCAATAGGTACAATGAGTGTTTGCTAGTATAATGGCTGAGTTTAAAAAAGTTTGAGTGTGCAATGCAGGCAGACGTGCTGCAAATATGTTTACAATAGTGTGAATAGACAAAAGTACAATAGCCACGTTTAGGATGCCACTAGGTACACTGAGTGTTTGCTAGTATAATGGCTGAGTTTAAAAAAGTTTGAGTGTGCAATGCAGGCACACGTGCTGCAAATATGTTTACAATAGTGTGAATAGACAAAAGTACAATAGCCACGTTTAGGATGCCACTAGGTACACTGAGTGTTTGCTAGTATAATGGCTGAGTTTAAAAAAGTTTGAGTGTGCAATGCAGGCAGACGTGCTGCAAATATCGTTCCAATAGTGTGAATAGACAAAAGTACAATAGCCACGTTTAGGATGCCAATAGGTACACTGAGTGTTTGCTAGTATAATGGCTGAGTTTAAAAAAGTTTGAGTGTGCAATGCAGGCAGATGTGCTGCAAATATGTTTACAATAGTGTGAATAGACAAAAGTCCAATAGCCACGTTTAGGATGCCACTAGGTACACTGAGTGTTTGCTAGTATAATGGCTGAGTTTAAAAAGGTTTGAGTGTGCAATGCAGGCAGACGTGCTGCAAATATCGTTCCAATAGTGTGAATAGACAAAAGTACAATAGCCACGTTTAGGATGCCAATAGGTACACTGAGTGTTTGCTAGTATAATGGCTTAGTTTAAAAAAGTTTGAGTGTGCAATGCAGGCAGACGTGCTGCAAATATGTTTACAATAGTGTGAATAGACAAAAGTACAATAGCCACGTTTAGGATGCCACTAGGTACACTGAGTGTTTGCTAGTATAATGGCTGAGTTTAAAAAAGTTTGAGTGTGCAATGCAGGCAGACGTGCTGCAAATATGTTTACAATAGTGTGAATAGACAAAAGTACAATAGCCACGTTTAGGATGCCACTAGGTACACTGAGTGTTTGCTAGTATAATGGCTGAGTTTAAAAAAGTTTGAGTGTGCAATGCAGGCAGACGTGCTGCAAATATCGTTCCAATAGTGTGAATAGACAAAAGTACAATAGCCACGTTTAGGATGCCAATAGGTACAATGAGTGTTTGCTAGTATAATGGCTGAGTTTAAAAAAGTTTGAGTGTGCAATGCAGGCAGACGTGCTGCAAATATGTTTACAATAGTGTGAATAGACAAAAGTACAATAGCCACGTTTAGGATGCCACTAGGTACACTGAGTGTTTGCTAGTATAATGGCTGAGTTTAAAAAAGTTTGAGTGTGCAATGCAGGCAGACGTGCTCTGCAAATGTCTTTGCACTAGTGGGACTATAGCAAAGTCCAATAGCCACGTATAGGATGCCACTAGGTACACTGAGTGTTTGCTAGTAAAATTGCTTAGTTTAAAAAAGTTGGAGTGTGCAATGCAGGCAGACGTGCTCTGCAAATGTCTTTGCACTAGTGGGACTATAGCAAAGTCCAATAGCCACGTTTAGGATGCCACTAGGTACACTGACTGTTTGCTAGTATAATGGCTTATTTAAAAAGAGTTGGAGTCTGCAATGCAGGCAGACGTGCTCTGCAAATGTTTTTGCACTAGTGGGACTATAGCAAAGTCCAATAGCCACGTTTAGGATGCCACTAGGTACACTGAGTGTTTGCTAGTATAATGGCTTAGTTTAAAAAAGTTTGAGTGTGCACTGCAGGCAGACGTGCTCTGCAAATGTCTTTGCACTAGTGGGACTATAGCAAAGTCCAATAGCCACGTTTAGGATGCCACTAGGTACACTGAGTGTTTGCTAGTATAATGGCTGAGTTTAAAAAAGTTTGAGTGTGCAATGCAGGCAGACGTGCTGCAAATATCGTTCCAATAGTGTGAATAGACAAAAGTACAATAGCCACGTTTAGGATGCCAATAGGTACAATGAGTGTTTGCTAGTATAATGGCTTAGTTTAAAAAAGTTTGAGTGTGCAATGCAGGCAGACGTGCTGCAAATATGTTTACAATAGTGTGAATAGACAAAAGTACAATAGCCACGTTTAGGATGCCACTAGGTACACTGAGTGTTTGCTAGTATAATGGCTGAGTTTAAAAAAGTTTGAGTGTGCAATGCAGGCAGACGTGCTCTGCAAATGTCTTTGCACTAGTGGGACTATAGCAAAGTCCAATAGCCACGTATAGGATGCCACTAGGTACACTGAGTGTTTGCTAGTATAATGGCTGAGTTTAAAAAAGTTTGAGTGTGCAATGCAGGCACACGTGCTGCAAATATGTTTACAATAGTGTGAATAGACAAAAGTACAATAGCCACGTTTAGGATGCCACTAGGTACACTGAGTGTTTGCTAGTATAATGGCTGAGTTTAAAAAAGTTTGAGTGTGCAATGCAGGCAGACGTGCTGCAAATATCGTTCCAATAGTGTGAATAGACAAAAGTACAATAGCCACGTTTAGGATGCCAATAGGTACACTGAGTGTTTGCTAGTATAATGGCTGAGTTTAAAAAAGTTTGAGTGTGCAATGCAGGCAGATGTGCTGCAAATATGTTTACAATAGTGTGAATAGACAAAAGTCCAATAGCCACGTTTAGGATGCCACTAGGTACACTGAGTGTTTGCTAGTATAATGGCTGAGTTTAAAAAGGTTTGAGTGTGCAATGCAGGCAGACGTGCTGCAAATATCGTTCCAATAGTGTGAATAGACAAAAGTACAATAGCCACGTTTAGGATGCCAATAGGTACACTGAGTGTTTGCTAGTATAATGGCTTAGTTTAAAAAAGTTTGAGTGTGCAATGCAGGCAGACGTGCTGCAAATATGTTTACAATAGTGTGAATAGACAAAAGTACAATAGCCACGTTTAGGATGCCACTAGGTACACTGAGTGTTTGCTAGTATAATGGCTGAGTTTAAAAAAGTTTGAGTGTGCAATGCAGGCAGACGTGCTGCAAATATGTTTACAATAGTGTGAATAGACAAAAGTACAATAGCCACGTTTAGGATGCCACTAGGTACACTGAGTGTTTGCTAGTATAATGGCTGAGTTTAAAAAAGTTTGAGTGTGCAATGCAGGCAGACGTGCTGCAAATATCGTTCCAATAGTGTGAATAGACAAAAGTACAATAGCCACGTTTAGGATGCCAATAGGTACAATGAGTGTTTGCTAGTATAATGGCTGAGTTTAAAAAAGTTTGAGTGTGCAATGCAGGCAGACGTGCTGCAAATATGTTTACAATAGTGTGAATAGACAAAAGTACAATAGCCACGTTTAGGATGCCACTAGGTACACTGAGTGTTTGCTAGTATAATGGCTGAGTTTAAAAAAGTTTGAGTGTGCAATGCAGGCAGACGTGCTCTGCAAATGTCTTTGCACTAGTGGGACTATAGCAAAGTCCAATAGCCACGTATAGGATGCCACTAGGTACACTGAGTGTTTGCTAGTAAAATTGCTTAGTTTAAAAAAGTTGGAGTGTGCAATGCAGGCAGACGTGCTCTGCAAATGTCTTTGCACTAGTGGGACTATAGCAAAGTCCAATAGCCACGTTTAGGATGCCACTAGGTACACTGACTGTTTGCTAGTATAATGGCTTATTTAAAAAGAGTTGGAGTCTGCAATGCAGGCAGACGTGCTCTGCAAATGTTTTTGCACTAGTGGGACTATAGCAAAGTCCAATAGCCACGTTTAGGATGCCACTAGGTACACTGAGTGTTTGCTAGTATAATGGCTTAGTTTAAAAAAGTTTGAGTGTGCACTGCAGGCAGACGTGCTCTGCAAATGTCTTTGCACTAGTGGGACTATAGCAAAGTCCAATAGCCACGTTTAGGATGCCACTAGGTACACTGAGTGTTTGCTAGTATAATGGCTGAGTTTAAAAAAGTTTGAGTGTGCAATGCAGGCAGACGTGCTGCAAATATCGTTCCAATAGTGTGAATAGACAAAAGTACAATAGCCACGTTTAGGATGCCAATAGGTACAATGAGTGTTTGCTAGTATAATGGCTTAGTTTAAAAAAGTTTGAGTGTGCAATGCAGGCAGACGTGCTGCAAATATGTTTACAATAGTGTGAATAGACAAAAGTACAATAGCCACGTTTAGGATGCCACTAGGTACACTGAGTGTTTGCTAGTATAATGGCTGAGTTTAAAAAAGTTTGAGTGTGCAATGCAGGCAGACGTGCTCTGCAAATGTCTTTGCACTAGTGGGACTATAGCAAAGTCCAATAGCCACGTATAGGATGCCACTAGGTACACTGAGTGTTTGCTAGTAAAATTGCTTAGTTTAAAAAAGTTGGAGTGTGCAATGCAGGCAGACGTGCTCTGCAAATGTCTTTGCACTAGTGGGACTATAGCAAAGTCCAATAGCCACGTTTAGGATGCCACTAGGTACACTGACTGTTTGCTAGTATAATGGCTTATTTAAAAAGAGTTGGAGTCTGCAATGCAGGCAGACGTGCTCTGCAAATGTCTTTGCACTAGTGGGACTATAGCAAAGTCCAATAGCCACGTTTAGGATGCCACTAGGTACACTGAGTGTTTGCTAGTATAATGGCTTAGTTTAAAAAAGTTTGAGTGTGCAATGCAGGCAGACGTGCTCTGCAAATGTCTTTGCACTAGTGGGACTATAGCAAAGTCCAATAGCCACGTATAGGATGCCACTAGGTACACTGAGTGTTTGCTAGTAAAATTGCTTAGTTTAAAAAATTTGGAGTGTGCAATGCAGGCAGACGTGCTTTGCAAATGACTTTGCACTAGTGGGACTATAGCAAAGTCCAATAGCCACGTTTAGGATGCCACTAGGTACACTGAGTGTTTGCTAGTAAAATTGCTTAGTTTAAAAAAGTTTGAGTGTGCAATGCAGGCAGACGTGCTCTGCAAATGTCTTTGCACTAGTGGGACTATAGCAAAGTCCAATAGCCACGTATAGGATGCCACTAGGTACACTGAGTGTTTGCTAGTAAAATTGCTTAGTTTAAAAAAGTTGGAGTGTGCAATGCAGGCAGACGTGCTCTGCAAATGACTTTGCACTAGTGGGACTATAGCAAAGTCCAATAGCCACGTTTAGGATGCCACTAGGTACACTGAGTGTTTGCTAGTAAAATTGCTTAGTTTAAAAAAGTTGGAGTGTGCAATGCAGGCAGACGTGCTCTGCAAATGTCTTTGCACTTGTGGGACTATAGCAAAGTCCAATAGCCACGTTTAGGAGGCCACTAGGTACACTGAGTGTTTGCTAGTAAAATTGCTTAGTTTAAAAAAGTTGGAGTGGCAATGCAGGCAGACGTGCTCTGCAAATGTCTTTGCACTAGTGGGACTATAGCAAAGTCCAATAGCCACGTATAGGATGCCACTAGGTACACTGAGTGTTTGCTAGTAAAATTGCTTAGTTTAAAAAAGTTGGAGTGTGCAATGCAGGCAGACGTGCTCTGCAAATGTCTTTGCACTAGTGGGACTATAACAAAGTCCAATAGCCACGTTTAGGATGCCACTAGGTACACTGAGTGTTTGCTAGTATAATGGCTTAGTTATAATGAGTTGGAGTGTGCAGAGGACAAGAGGGTACAGTGGCAGGATTGTGGTGCTCTGGGTAGAGGAATGGAAGCCTGCCTTTCTATTCCCTCCTAATGGTGAAATGCAGGGAGGAAATCCCTGACCTTGGCTACACAGACGCTGTGGCTGTTTTCAGGACCTGTCACCTATGGCTCTCTGACCCTGCCGGTTTGAGCCCTTAAAAGGACTGCTATAAAGTGCTCTCCCTAAGCTGTCTAACGCTGTGTATGCAGCGCATACAGCTGTATCGGCGATAGGACTCAGGAGGAGGACGGAGCTGCGACAGTGATGTCTGACACCAAAGACGCAGAAGGCAGATAATGGCGTCCTGGAAGACAATGTCCGGTTTTATAATGCAGGGACATGTGACATGGACATCCTATCACACATGCCGTTGCTTCTCTGGCTCAAAGTCCACTTAGCTGTGTGTGTGTCTGGGATTGGCTGACATGCTGGCCCGCCCCACCAGACGCGCGCGCTTAGGGAAGGAAGACAAGAAAAAAAAAAAAAAAAATGGCGATCGCCATTATAGAAACAGCAGTGATCTGAAGGCGCTGTTCACGCACACTATACACTGAAATGTGATAATAGTGTGATTCACAGAGTGACTTACACTATTACAGCAGAAACCAAGCTATGATTTAGCTAGTTTTTTGCTGCTAGAACCATTCTCGAACGTTTCTAGAACTATCGAGCTTTTGCAAAAAGCTCGAGTTCTAGTTCGATCTAGAACAGGCCCCAAAATCACTCGAGCCTAGAACTGGAGAACCATGAACCACGAACCGCGCTCAACTCTAGTGGAGACCATATATACTTTGAGACTAGGCATGTTTATTAGAACACTGATATAGAACATGAATACTCATTCCATGTTGTGCTGTTACCTGAATATTTATACACAAGTCTGTAATATATGTCCTTTAGTTGAAACACCACTATATATTGTATTTGTATTTTTAATTTTCTATTTAAATATTCTAATAAAGATATTTCTTATATCATTACTCACTTCTTTGTCAAGGTATATCTCACTGTTTTTGAACACCTCTGAATCATGCAGATGGTCCTTGGCAAGCTTCAAATAGGCTTGGACATGTGCTGGCATGAGCAAGGGGACCTTGCGTGACCCTGGAGGATTTTTATCCTTGCAGACATAGTGTGTTACTAACAGTAATGTTTGAGTCTTCCCGTGTATTTCTGGGGTGATTTATTACTTTTTCCAGAATCATCATTTCCCCACGAGGTGAGATCTTGCATGGAACCCCAGACCAAGTAAGATTGACAGTCATCTATGTTTCTTCCATTTTCTAATAATTCTGCCAACAGTTGTTGCCTTCTCACCAAGCTGTTTGCCTATTCTTCTATAGCCCATCCCAGCCTTGTACAGTTTTACAATTTTGTTCCTGGTGTCTTTAGACAGCTCTTTGGTCTTGGTAATGGGGATGAGGTTGAAGTGTGATTGATTGAGTGTGTAGACAGGTGTCTTTTATACAGTTAATGAGTTCAAACAAGTGCAATTAATATGTGTAATGCAAAGTAAAAAGGCTTCTTAAAGAATAAAAAACAGGTATATGAAAGCCAGAATTCTTGCTGGTTGAAAATAGTTTAACAAGGTTTTACAGCTGTAAGAATGCACAAAATCTGCAATATCCCTATCAGCAAAAGTTTATTCTCCTTTAACACAATCAAAATTTATGATTCCTTGAACAAACTCATTTGATATAATTGTAAACCCTTTAAAATCTCTTCAGAAATAGCTTTTCGCTTGCTTTATAATTGCAGCAAATGCATCTTGCCAGAAATGTGAAACAGATTGTAGATCGTTACTATGCCATATTCACTATTCTGCTGATAAATGCCCTTGACTTAGTATTTTTATGTTTGTTATTGTATATAATAAAATACAGCAATGAAAAGTGGAATTCTTGCAAGTTAATGCTAAGGAAAAATTGGCATATCCACTAGTTTCTTTTTCCTGCAGCAATAGCAAGTCTGTGTATTTTAGAAAACAAACGTTCAAATTGGAAACTTTGCATTGATGAACATTTTTTTCCATCTATATCTTCAGCCAGAAGTTACAGTAGATTAGCAACATGCACTAATAACAACAAAAGAAAACTATTAATTACCATTTGACCTCCGTCAATCTATTTTACCATAAGTACCCATTAAATAGCTATTACATTTCTTTCTCCTACAGAAAGTCCTAATCATTTCAGAGTATTTCTTTAGAGAACAGGCCAAAAGATCAACTATTGCCTTCATAAAGAACATTAGAATAAAATAAAACAAATGTTTGCATTTTAGAACTGAATATGGGCCAAAATATTATCATAAATTATTTGAGCGTCTCTCCAATTAATTCATAAGGCATGGAGTAAATATGTTTCTCAATCTGTTAATAAAAATAAAGCTTACTAATTCCATACACACAGACAGATCTTTTCTGTGCAGCTATATACATAGCTTTAAAGAACTCCTCCATCATTATGCAGAAGTTAAAGGTATAATAATAATAATAATAATAATAATATTTGTTTACTATTATATTTGTATGTAGCTTCATTTCTGGCTGAATTGTAGGTAGGATACAACTTACTAAGATTGGTTATATCCTAAATAATATTTACAGTTGCTCCTTAGCATCAGAAAACATGCTAACACCTTTTTAACTACAACTATTTATAAAAAAGAATTTAAAGAAGCATTTTATATATGAATGTGACCACTTTGGCCAAATTCTTCACCACTGTAATGAAGAATCCGTAAGACCAAGTCAATATATATATATATATATATATATATATACTAGAAGGTGGCCCGATTCTACGCATCGGGTATTCTAGAATTTACGTATTGTGTAGTTCATGTATGATTTTTGTTATATATATATATATATATATATATATATAGATGTTGTTGTGTGTAGTTACCAAGTGTTTGTGTAGGGCGCTGTACATGTTCTGGGTGTTGTCTGGGTGTGGCGGGGGGTGAGAGCGGTGTTGTTTGTATGTTGCGTTGTTTGTGGAGCGCTGTGTGTCTGTAGCGTTGTGTGTGTGTTGCGCGGTTTGTGTGTGTGTGGTGTGTTTTGGGGGGAGGTATGTTTTGTGCAATGTGTGTGTTGTGCGGTATGTGCGTATATTTGTGTGTGCAGTGTTGTCTGTGTGTGGGTGTCTGTGTAGGGCAGTTGTTTGTGGTTCCCAGTGTGTGTGTGTGGTGTGTTGTGCAGTGCGCGCGTGTGTGTGTTGGGGGGAGGTGTGCACTTCCCATTGTGCTCCATCCCCCATGCAACGCACTCACCATCGTGCTCCATCCCCTATGCTGCGCACCCCCCATCGTGCTCCATCTCCCATCCTGCGCACTCGTAAACGTGCTCCATCTGCCATGCAGCGCACTCCTCATCGTGCTCCATCCCCCATGCTGCGCACTCCCAAACGTGCTCCATCCGCCATGCTGTGCACTCCCCATCGTGCTCCATCCCCCATGCTGCGCACTCCCAAACGTGCTCCATCCGCCATGCTGTGCACTCCCCATCGTGCTCCATCCCCTATGCTGCGCACCCCCCATCGTGCTCCATCTCCCATCCTGCGCACTCGTAAACGTGCTCCATCTGCCATGCAGCGCACTCCTCATCGTGCTCCATCCCCCATGCTGCGCACTCCCAAACGTGCTCCATCCGCCATGCTGTGCACTCCCCATCGTGCTCCATCCCCCATGCTGCGCACTCCCAAACGTGCTCCATCCGCCATGCTGTGCACTCCCAAACGTGCTCCATCCGCCATGCTGCGCACTCCCAAACGTGCTCCATCCGCCATGCTGCGCCAGCATCAGCCTCTCTACCCGCAGCATCAGCCTCTCTCCCCGCAGCATCAGCCTCTCTGTCCCCAGCATCAGCCTCTCTGTCCCCAGCATCAGCCTCTCTGTCCCCAGCATCAGCCTCTCTGTCCCCAGCATCAGCCTCTCTGTCCCCAGCATCAGCCTCTCTGTCCCAAGCATCAGCCTCTCTGTCCCCAGCATCAGCCTCTCTGTCCCCAGCATCAGCCTCTCTGTCCCCAGCATCAGCCTCTCTGTCCCCAGCATCAGCCTCTCTGTCCCTAGCATCAGCCTCTCTGTCCCCAGCATCAGCCTCTCTGTCCCCAGCATCAGCCTCTCTGTCCCCAGCATCAGCCTCTCTGTCCCCAGCATCAGCCTCTCTGTTCCCAGCATCAGCCTCTCCATCCCAGCCTTCCCCAGGATCAGCCTCTCTCATCCCAGCATCAGCCTCTCTGTCCCCAGCATCACCCTCTCTGTCCCCAGCATCAGCCTCTCTGTCCCCAGCATCAGCCTCTCTGTCCCCAGCATCAGCCTCTCTCATCCCAGCATCAGCCTCTCTCATCCCAGCATCAGCCTCTCTGTCCCCAGCATCAGCCTCCCCATCCCAGCCTTCCCCAGGATCAGCCTCTCTCCTCCCAGCCTCCTCCAGCACGCCATGCTCCTCTGCCGACACTCACAGATCCGATCGCATACACTCACACACACCGACACACACCCGATCGCATACACTCACGCACACACACATTGACTATATTGCACATACGCGCTCATACTCACAACATCCGGAGATATCACATGTTTCTGGCCATGTGATCCTCCGGCAGGTCCTGGAAGGTCACAACAGCACAGTATCGAGGCCGAGAAGCAAGCGATATCGCCGGATGCTGTGAATGTGTGGATGCGATGTGTGTGTGAGGTGTTTGTGAGAGTGAGTGTGATCTGATGTGTGTGTATGTGTGTGTGTGTGCTGTTATGTGTGTGCGTGTGGATCTTCCGCCGCTGCAGGACCTTGATGTGCTGGTAACTATGCTAGCATGGTTACCAGCGCATCACGTTCCCCACTCGCACGGGAGCCCACACCAGCATACGGCGGCAAGGCCAGCAATGCGAGGGTAAGTGTCGGCTGGGTTGGCGGCGTACGCTGATGTGGGCTCCCGTTGGGGGGGGGTTGTACAGTACTCACCTGGGAGCCGTGACCGTGTCAGTTCGCAGAGCTAGCGTCCATTGCGTGAGGGGGGCGGGGCGTGGCGTGGCCGAGTTGCCAATGCCTGCAGGGTGCCGGGGCGAGAGGCCAATCTGTGGGGGGGCGGAGCCTGGGCGAGCGGCTGGCCAATCCATGTGGGGGCGCAGCCTGGGCGAGCGGCCAATCCGTGTGGGGGGCGGGGCCATGGCGAGCCTAGCGGCCAATCAGCTATGTGTCACCGTAAGGACACAATGTCACCGGAAGGACACAATTTTGAAGCATGACAGACAGACAGACAGACAGACAGACAGAATAAGGCAATTATATATATATATATATATATATATATATATATATATATATTATCTTTGTTTTATGGCTTGTGACGATCCATCTTCCTCTGATTACATTTTAGAAGTTTTCAATGGGGTTCAGGTCTGGAGATTGGGTTGGCCATGACAGTGACCTACAAAAGGAATGGCAAATGGCAGCTGTGGTGAAGTGCATGGCAAGAACAGTTCGTAACAGGCTCCTACAAGCATGGCTCAAATCATGTAAATCTAGAAAAAGCCTTTCATCAATGAGAAGCAAAGGAGAGCCAGGCTGAAGTTTGCCAAAGACCATAAGGATTGGACCATAGAGGACTGGAGTAAGGTAATCTTCTCTGATAAGTCTAATTTTCAACTTTGCCCAACATCTGGTCGTCTAATGGTTAGACGGGGACCTGAATGGTGTAGAGGTGTACAAGCCACAGTATTTTGCATACACTGGTGGAGGATCAATAATGATCTGGGGATGCTTCAGCAACGCTGGAATTGGGCATATTAAACTTTGCAAAGGATGTATAAATCAAGCATAAAAGGTTATCCTGGGAAAACAGTTGCTTCCTTCTGCTCAGGCAATGTTCCCCAACTCTGAGGAAGGGCAGAAGGACAATGTGCCATGCCACACAGCTCAGTCAATGTGTGGATGAAGGACCACCACATCAAAACTCTGTCATGGGCAGCCCAATCTCCAGACCTGAACCCTATTGAAAACCTCTGGAATATAATCAAGAAGAAGATGGGAAGTGACAAGCCGTCAAACATAGAAGAACTGCTTACATTTTTGCACCAGGAGTGGCATAAGGGCATCCAAAAGTTTATAGAATAAAAGATCAATTTACATTGTACTCAAAAATATACCTATAAACAGAAAAATCAGAAAAACTGAAACTTTTGCAGTAGCCTTTTAATTTTTGCCAGAGCTGTATATATAAACACTCCTGAAATTGCAGGACTAAAATTGCAGCACCAGAAAAATTGCAGAACAAGTCACAGAGCTATGTAAATCACATAATTAATAGACTTGTTAATGATATGTGAATGATGAAAAAACTGAAATCAAAAATTGCAAAATACATCAATATTTTCATTATCAAGTATGAGCATGATGCGCAGAAATACATGCATTTACACAACTTATATGCTATCGAAAAGGTTATTAATAGTAATGGGCGAATAATAAATATTTATGTTCGGATAATGCTTACCAAATACCTAGTACTATTCCAGTAATCGTCTCATCAAGAAAAATGCTCAGGTTCCCCATTTACTTGCATTAGGTTTCTTATTTGTGACAAATACCGGAATAGTACTTTGTAATTCGTTACAAATAATCTGAACATGAATAGTTGCTATTTGGCCATCACTATTTCTTAATTGCCTGAGGAACGTTCTACTACGCTAATCTCACTTGGGTATGTAAATCTTCAAGATCTGCTTCTGGCAGCTTCCTTTGCAATTGCCAAGCAATGACATTTTAAATGATGTTGATGAGAGACAGGTCTGCAGATGCTTCAGGCCATGGTAGCATGTTTACATCATGCAGGATGCTCACAGTAGCTCCAGCAACATGCGACCCAGCATTTTTGTATTATTTTAAAATGTATGTTTTATAAAGGTTTTTTCTATAATGCTTCCCTGCTACTTTTCCAAAACTTTTAGTTGTGTTCCAAAAGCAAGCAGGTGTAACAGACCCCTGTAGTTGTATTGTGTGTATTGGTTTAAAATTGGACTACTAGAGCAAGTGTGCAACAAAAATTAAAACCTTTCACTTCACTCATACTTTGTGAAGTAGACAGATGATTTTACATTTCTGGATTCTAGAGACTGGCAAATTGTTCAATGAAAAATTATGGCTTTTCCACCTGTGACACACAAGCCAATGTTTCAGGATTCTTCTTTACTAGGAAATTAGACACAGGGTATTAAACTGTCCTCTTAGTTTATTTGCTGTGTTTGAAGACGAAAAATAAATCCTGTTATTAAATTGCTGTTACTGCAGTTTATCACAGACCAATGGACTTACAGATAAATTAATTCATGGCACCTTTCTATCTCACTGAAATCTTTGGATTATTATTCACAAACTGACAACCACTGCCATTTTCAATGTGCTTTAACATTAGTGAGTAGGACAGTACAATATAATTTGGGCCTTTTTTTGTTCATATGTGAAATAAACTGTGCACTTTGACTTCTGATCCCTATTTTGTAAAAGCATAAAATGGCTCTGCTTGGTCAGTTCTCATTTTGTTTTACTGGCTGATGTTGATTCTTTGCAGATGTATTTAATCATTTCTAGTAAAGAACGTATATACACACATATTTATATGCATATTTCCTTTATTGCGAAGCATAAACTGTTTTCTCTGGAATATCTGTTTTGTTAATTCCTTAATTTCTCTGAAATGTTTCCCCTAATGCAAACTACCTTTCACATGAGACCGGAGACTTATCACAAGGTTCTTGATCCTGATTGCCACAGTGAAAGGTCAATGAGACAGAAGTGTTGGCCCTTGATGTGCTCAGCATAGTCTCAGTGTATACTATGTAATCTGATGTAAAGCAACAATCTCTCTGTATGCTATGTGATGTACACTGCAATATCAGAATATCCAGTGTGATGTATATACAACAGTCTCAGTATATGACTCGCCCACCCCAGGGCTATGGGACACCCGGTGCCGGGCCAGACTAGTCCGGGGAATGTCAGTGGTGGCTGGGCCCGACTCCGTACCCTGGTGGGGTCAATTAATATGGCTTCAGTGTTGGGGGTGATTAAAGTTTATATTTGTCGTGACGCCACCTGTGGTTTGCGGCTAGTAAGCCGCCGCTGCTGTATGGGGCCTCCGGGGCTGGTGGAATGGCAGCTTGGATGGTCCTGCTCCCCACAGGTGGAGCGGTACCCCGGGGTACAGTTGGTGCTTGTGAGTGTCTATGCAGTGATGGAAGTCTATGCAGATGAAATAACAGAGGCAACGCCAGAGGGTGCAATTTCAAGATGTTTACTCACAGTTCCTAGTAAGTGCACACTGGTGCCTCTGGACTGCTGAGACCCACTGTCAGGGACCTCCGCCGATCCTGGGTAGATCTGGGGGTAAAAGCCGGTGCACCCCTCTATGTGTTCCTTTCTTCAGCTGTCTCCTTAAGCCTTGCCCTTGTTGGCTGAACCTGGCTCGGCCTCCACTACAGCCTCCGGGCCAGGGGCTTGCCTGTCGGTAATTTACCCCCTTTCTAGAGGTTCTGCTGTGGGCTGTGGCCCGGGGAGCTTGCAGCTTTCCCTGGGCCTCGGTTTTTACTTTTGGAGATGACTTTTCCTCCTCCAGTGTTTAGGGACCGTCCCCTGTGTGCACCTTGATCCCTCCACCGAACCTTCTTATTGTGGAACAGGCCACTAGCCTGAAAGCTGTCTGTGGCCCTGGAATCCCTTCTGTTCTACTTGATGTCACCTGGACCTACCGGGTCCCAGGGTCTTCACCAGGAAGCGTCGCTTTTTCTTCTTGCTCCTGACTGACTAGAGCAGTTCTCCTTTCAGCTCTCTCTGCAGACTCACACTTCTCACGTCTCTGCCTCCCGCAGACTTCCTCACTCCCCTCCTCCCTGAGGTAAACTGAAACTCTCTCTCTTGACCTTCCTGTGACTACTCTGCTCTCAGGTAGCTCCTCCCACCCCCCAGTTGCTAAGCTACCACCCTATGGAAGCAGGGATGGGTTTTACGGCCCCTCCCAGCATGCAGCATGGGAGGGTTGCTGCCACTGTCCCTGGTCCCTGTGTGTACCTAACAATGGTGTAGTGCAGATTTACCTGTGGACCGGCGTTCACTCCTTTCCTTACCCAGGATGGGACATCACACCTCTGGCTGGGGTGCAATGTCTCTGTGGCGACGGAAGCCTCAGGGGCGCCACACCCCCCCACAGCAAATCCCAGCACGTCCTCGGGCTGAAACAAAAACAGTGGAAAAAACTGCAAAATTTTTTTACATGCATGTAACAAAAACATTTTTTTGAAAACTTTTCATCCCTTTATGGGAGGTGCATATTCTTGAACGTTGCATAAATTAAAACTATTAAAACTTTAGAGTCTTTTTAAGCTAGAGCAGACCAGCCACATTACGTCCAGTGGCCTGGTTACACATCAACATACTTCACATATAAAAACATGTAACTGTGGACCACTTTCAAGTCCAGTGGCCCGGTAACACATTAACAGTGGGGGGGTGACATCTTCGAAAAGCACAAAGGGGTAGGAATGCAGGGAAGGGTGTCGTCTTCAAAAAGAACAATGGACAGACATACAGGGGCTATTTACAGTTCGGTATCTTCTTCTTTCTTTTAATTGCAGAGGTCCACTTCTGGCTCAGCTCCCAGTGACATGGAAGCTGCAGCCAGGTTGGTCTGGGTCCCCTGGGAGCTCGTGCTGGGACTGTTGCAGGGTAATGGTATCGGAGCTGCATCCTCCTCTAGATGTTCAGGGGTCTGCTCTTCAGCCACAACAGTTGCTGGGATAGACTGCGTTGCGATCTGGTCTGATCTGGCCGGATACGGTGTTTCTGCGCCGGACGTCTCAGCAGTGACTTCAGTCAGGATCGCAGCATGGATCACAGCTCAGGTCTCAGCGGGCATCACAGCAGGGATCTCAATGGGCATCGCATCAGGGATCTCAATGGGCATCGCAGCATGGATCGCCTCCGGGATCGCAGCAGGGATCACTGCGGCCTCCGGTAGTAACGCCGGCAGGGTCAGCACACCCGATCGGACAGGGGCAGTGTGGGACTCACCCAGAACTAGGCTGGAGATGCTCTGCAGCAGGGTCGCCATCGCTGGTGTGGGCTCCGGATGGGCGTGGGCGGCACCTCCACACAGGCCTCGCTGCACAGACATTTGCAGACTCCTCATGGCCAGTACCATCTACTTCCCCTATACGGCTGTCTCCCGTCCGCTCTGCTCCTTCATCCTGTCAGCCATCCTCTCGACCTCAGCCTCTAGCTCAGCGGCGGTCACAGGCCTAATCCAGGTGAGCTCCTCCTGGCCTCCGCTTACAGGAGCCATTTTCTCTCTTCCCCTAGACAGTAGCATACACTGCCAGGGATTGTCAGTTTCTTAGCGTGCCATTTTGCATCCGCTGCTCTGCATAGCGGGCTCAACTTCGCGCTCTTTTGCAAGACCAAGGGGGCGGGGCTTACTTTTGCGCCCTTCTCCAGGCACGCCCCTCTTCTTTCCGCGCTCAGTGTTCTCAATGGCGGCAGTTTTTCCAGTAAAACACAGTCTTTTCAGGCGCACAGTACCCGGTGGGTCCGGGCACGAAATCCTGTTCGTGACGCCAAAGTTGACTCGCCCACCCCAGGGCTATGGGACACCCGGTGCCGGACCGGACTAGTCCGGGGGTCGTCAATGGTGGCTGGGCCCAACTCCGTACCCTGGTGAGAGTCAATTAATGTGGCTGGTGACTAGGGGGTGATTAAAGTTTATATTTGTCATGACGCCACCTGTGGTTTGCGGCTATTAAGCCGCCGCTGCTGTATGGGGCCTCCGGGGCTGGTGGAATGGCAGCTTGGATGGTCCTGCTCCCCACAGGTGGAGCGGTACCCCGGGGCACAGTTGGTGCTTGTGAGTGTCTATGCAGTGATGGAAGTCTATGCAGATGAAATAACAGAGGCAATGCCAGAGGGTGCAATTTCAAGATGTTTACTCACAGTTCCTGGTAAGTGCACACTGGTGCCTCTGGACTGCTGAGACCCACTGTCAGGGACCTCCACCGATCCTGGGTTGATCTGGGGGTAAAAGCCGGTGCACCCCTCTATTTGTTCCTTTCTTCAGCTGTCGCCTTAAGCCTTGCCCTTTTTGGCTGAAGCTGGCTCGGCCTCCACTACAGCCTCCGGGCCAGGGGCTTGCCTGTCGGTAATTTACCCCCTTTCTAGAGGTTCTGCTGTGGGCTATGGCCCGGGGAGCTTGCAGCTTTCCCTGGGCCTTGGTTTTTACTTTTGGAGATGACTTTTCCTCCTCCAGTATTTAGGGACCGTCCCCTGTGTGCAGCTTGATCCCTCCACCGAACCTTTTTATTGTGGAACAGGCCACTAGCCTGAAAGCTGTCTGTGGCCCTGGAATCCCTTCTGTTCTACTTGGTGTCACCTGGACCTACCGGGTCCCAGGGTCTTCACCAGGAAGCGTCGCTTTCTTCTTCTTGCTCCTGACTGACTAGAGCACTTCTCCTTTCATCTCTCTCCGCAGACTCTCACTTCTCTGCCTCCCGCAGACTTCCTCACTCCCCTCCTCCCTGAGGTAAACTGAAACTCTCTCTCTTGACCTTCCTGTGACTACTCTGCTCTCGGGTAGCTCCTCCCACACCCCAGTTGCTAAGCTACCACCCTATGGAAGCAGGGATGGGTCATACGGCCCCTCCCAGCATGCAACATGGGAGGGTTGCTGCCACTGTCCCTGGTCCAGACATGCGTCTGCTGATAGGTCAGAACGCATATTCTAGGTGACAGGTTTCCTTTAAACCCTCCATGCATCGCATGCCCACCAACTTGGAAGGAGCCCATACATTCTAGGCTCAACCATGCATACACTGGAATATTAATTTGTGGGCGGAGTAAGCCTGCAATGCCCTCTCATCCCAGGCCTCTGTGTGTTTCCCTGCCGCCTCCCCAGGCCTCTATGCGTGCCCCTGCAGATAACCCAGGCCCCTGTGCGTGCCCTTGCAGCCTCCCCAGGCCTCTGTGTATGCTCTTCCAGCCTTCCCAGGCCTTTCTGTGTGCTCTTCCCACCTCCCCAGGCCTCTGTATGTACCCCTCCAGTCTCCTCAGTTCTGTATATACCAACTGCAATGTTTTTGCCCCCCTAACTATGTTTGTGCCCTCTACTGATGTATATACCCCCAGAGATGTCTGTACCCCCAGTGATGTTTATGCCCCCCAGCTTCCCTAATGATGTATATTCTTTCCAACCTTCCCCAGTGATGTATATGCACTCAATGTATGTCTACTGTGAGGTCTATGAACCCCAGCCTCCCCAGTTATGTTTATGCTCCCCAGTGAGGTATATTCCTCTCAGCTCTCCCCTGTGAGGTACAGTTAGGTCCAGAAATATTTGGACAGTGACACAATTTTCGCGAGTTGGGCTCTGCATGCCACCACATTGGATTTGAAATGAAACCTCTACAACAAAATTCAAGTGCAGATTGTAACATTTAATTTGAAGGTTTGAACAAAAATATCTGATAGAAATTGTAGGAATTGTACACATTTCTTTACAAACACTCCACATTTTAGGAGGTCAAAAGTAATTGGACAAAAAAACCAAACCCAAACAAAATACTTTTATTTTCAATATTTTGTTGCGAATCCTTTGGAGGCAATCACTGCCTTAAGTCTGGAACCCATGGACATCACCAAACGCTGGGTTTCCTCCTTCTTAATGCTTTGCCAGGCCTTTACAGCCGCAGCCTTCAGGTCTTGCTTGTTTGTGGGTCTTTCCGTCTTAAGTCTGGATTTGAGCAAGTGAAATGCATGCTCAATTGGGTTAAGATCTGGTGATTGACTTGGCCATTGCAGAATGTTCCACTTTTTTGCACTCATGAACTCCTGGGTAGCTTTGGCTGTATGCTTGGGGTCATTGTCCATCTGTACTATGAAGCGCCGTCCGATCAACTTTGCGGCATTTGGCTGAATCTGGGCTGAAAGTATATCCCGGTACACTTCAGAATTCATCCGGCTACTCTTGTCTGCTGTTATGTCATCAATAAACACAAGTGACCCAGTGCCATTGAAAGCCATGCATGCCCATGCCATCACGTTGCCTCCACCATGTTTTACAGAGGATGTGGTGTGCCTTGGATCATGTGCCGTTCCCTTTCTTCTCCATACTTTTTTCTTCCCATCATTCTGGTACAGGTTGATCTTTGTCTCATCTGTCCATAGAATACTTTTCCAGAACTGAGCTGGCTTCATGAGGTGTTTTTCAGCAAATTTAACTCTGGCCTGTCAATTTTTGGAATTGATGAATGGTTTGCATCTAGATGTGAACCCTTTGTATTTACTTTCATGGAGTCTTCTCTTTACTGTTGACTTAGGGAAAGATACGCCTACTTCACTGAGAGTGTTCTGGACTTCAGTTGATGTTGTGAACGGGTTCTTCTTCACCAAAGAAAGTATGCGGCGATCATCCACCACTGTTGTCATCCGTGGACGCCCAGGCCTTTTTGAGTTCCCAAGCTCACCAGTCAATTCCTTTTTTCTCAGAATGTACCCGACTGTTGATTTTGCTACTCCAAGCATGTCTGCTATCTCTCTGATGGATTTTTTCTTTTTTTTCAGCCTCAGGATGTTCTGCTTCACCTCAATTGAGAGTTCCTTAGACCGCATGTGGTCTGGTCACAGCAACAGCTTCCAAATGCAAAACCACACTCCTGTAATCAACCCCAGACCTTTTAACTACTTCATTGATTACATGTTAATGAGGGAGACGCCTTCAGAGTTAATTGCAGCCCTTAGAGTCCCTTGTCCAATTACTTTTGGTCCCTTGAAAAAGAGGAGGCTATGCATTACAGAGCTATGATTCCTAAACCCTTTCTCCGATTTGGATGTGTAAACTCTCATATTGCAGCTGGGAGTGTGCACTTTCAGCCCATATTATATATATAATTGTATTTCTGAACATGTTTATGTAAACAGCTAAAACAACAAAACTTGTGTCACTGTCCAAATATTTCTGGACCTAACTGTATATGCCAGCAGCATCTGTGATGTATATGCCCCCAGTGTCTCCTGTGATGTATATGCCCTCAGCAGTCCCAGGCAACACAAATCCTTAAACAGTTGTGAGAAGCAACAAGAGCAATATCACCTAATATCACAGCCGCACCAAAGAGAAGCAGCTCCAGCCTCCACAGTGAGTTAATTGTTTGACCAAATATAGTAGGGTAATTTTCAATTTGTGCGGTCCCCAAATGATGGTAGAAATTTTCAAATGGTCCCTGACAGAAAAAAGGTTCCCCACCCCTTCTTTATATGGTCAGTCCATTTCTCCTTTACTGAGAAACAAGTATTTGAATTTATATGTAAATGAGGCTGAAGGACTATGGTGGATTTAAAACCTCTGTCTCTCTAGCTCTATTCCCCCAGTGCCACCTCCTTCATCACTGACAGGTTCTATTACTTGTGTTTTCAAGTACATGAACTTTCTTTCTAAAGCAGGCTGGGAAGAGATCTTGAGTGACATAAGCTTCAGATCTACAACCTCATTTGTATATCAATGCAATTGTTGGTTTTTCAGTAACAGAGTAACTGACTAGCCATGTATTGCTGCACTTGTCTTTGTAAGAGCATATAAATAGCTTGAGGCCTGAAATCCTACTGACAGATTCCCTTTAACTGTGTTCCCTCTTTTATAAACCTGTTTCCAGCGGGTTTGGTGGCTGTAGCACCTGAACTCACCAAAAAGGGTATATACATATCTTTTTAGCATGATAGCAGATGCTTCATCTTGTGCATGCTTGCTTCATGGAGTTTTGGACACAAACAGCAGCATCTGCAATAAGCTGTAGATTTACAATTGTGTGCATAGTAGAGGATATTTAAAGGAAGGTTTTCATAAGAAAATAAGCTATTGTCAATGCTTTGTGAAGCATGTATTTTAAAAAAACAAATGACCAATATTTCTTATTTGTATAATTGCCATCTTTATAAAAAGTGAAAAAAATAATTAGTAATCCTGTAATTTTGACCCAGGCCACCTGGGCCTCAAGAGCAATTTATAGCTAGGCTCCATATTTTCAAAGGCAGGATTACAATGACAAGTGACTTTACACAGCCGATAAAACATGATTAGCGTTGCGCAAACGCACTCACCACTCCTCAATACTCAATCGAGTATAGGGGTGCTCGTGTGCTATGCTTGAGTCCCCCCTCCACATGATTTGTGGCTTGTAGACAGCCAGTCAACACCTGGGGATTGCCTGCCATACATGGTAAGGCCGTAGCCTTTTTGGCTACTGGCATTACTGTGATTAGCCGGCTGCATCGTATCATCAGGTCTTATATAACACCCAGGGGTGTGATGCTTTTCATACTGCAGCTACTCGAGAGTTGATCTAGGAGAGAGAGCTTAGATTAGAGCAGCATTATAGTGTCCCGCTAATAGGTTGAGGAGAAGGGGTTTAACCTCAATATGCCCTGAACCAGGCCTTCCCCGCAGGGGCGTGACTAAGTGCCTACCCAGTCTTTATTAGAGCCTCTGACGGTGAGATTGGACTTTACTGATGGTACGCACCAGGTAAAGGCTGAACTGCACACAACCAGAATATTGGGGTGGGAACTGCTGTCTTTAGGGAACTAAAGGAAGTGTAACCCCTGTCACTGACCCTGAGAAACCCTAAGCTCCTTGACGTCACTAGATAGGTTCTTTCACCCCATGCATTCACATGCCTATCCCTGTTTTACCCTAATTATACTTGTCTTGCTCTATAATAAAGACACAACAGATAAACAACAGAGAATGGAAAAACAAACTACACTCACTTAACATGCAACCCAAACAGGTGCATAAAAGGGAAAGAAAGAGAAGTAAATCAATGATATGAATAGGAAGACAGCCAACAAACGTCCACCCTGCAATCTCCAGAATAAAGTTCAAAGCAACTTTTTTCCATGCCTCACACCTCCAAGCCAGGCACACTGAGAAGCAAGCTATCACTAGCAACAATTAAGGCAAAGTGCTGAGTACTTAGAGGGTACTGGAGAAATCTGAACAGCTAAGACAACTCAGGATGGATAACCAAGAAAGAATAAGGGAAGTTGCCCATGATCAGTGTTTGCAGCGTGTTATCGCTGCATCCAAAATGCTGCGTTGTACAGTACAAGCATAGTGGATGGGATTTCTAGAAATCCCATGGCCTCTGTGCTTGTTTTTTTCCGCAGCAAACACTGACCTGCACTCAGCATGTCAATTGTTTGCTGCAGATTTGCATGTGTCCTCTATAGGGAGAACACAAGCGAAAGAACGCAGTGCACTGAACTCTGATCATGGGTGCGAGTAGCTGCAGTCTCCTGCATTCTCCTGCGAAGGAGACTCGTGGCACCGCAGGTCAGGACCCGCTGCGTCCAGGATGCAGTGAGTCCTGATCATAGGCACATACCCTAAAGGAACTACCTAAATCTAGCAGTGCCAGTGGAAAGAAAGTCAACTCAGCTAACTGGAAAGCAAATCAGATCCAATTAGTGCATGCATGCATGTAGCCACTTGCTGCAACCTTCTGACCTCTGAAATAGTGTATACCTCTCTCTGTCACAATACTCCCATGATACATAATCAGGGTTTATTGTCTTGCAGTTCTTCTGCACTTGTACTGTTGCTGCAATCTAAAACCAACAGGCATTTTCAGTGCTAATTATTGTTCTTTATTCTAGTAAAACTGCTATTATCTGCATGGACCATTTGAAGCAAAAACAGTCTCTTTATTTCAAATCCATTGAAAGATTAAATTCTTGGTATAGCCAGTGGAGAAAGGGTACAACAGATGCACATTTGATGGTCATCTATTTTTACTGTGCACCTGTTATACCCGCTCTTCTCTGGCTATCCCAAGAATTTGATGTTTTTATGGATTTAGATACTGTTTTTACTTCGAATGGTAAGTGCCACATATAGGCAGGGTTTATTGGCTTACAGTCCTTCTATACTTATACTGCTGCTGCGACCTTAAAACAAAAGTCCTTTTCAGGGCTAAATACTGTCTTTTATTCTAGTAAAACCGCTGTTATCTGCCTTAAGTGTAGGTATAGCTAGGAGGGATAGGTTTTCATTAGAGTAAGGATGTAGGCAGGGTTTATTGACTTCTATACTTATACCACTGCTGCAACTTAAAAGCAAAAGTTCTTTTTAGGGCTACATTTTAAAACTGCTGTATTGTCATTCAGTTTAGGAATAGCAGGTGGAGGAGGGATAGTTTAGGAATAAAGGCATGTAGGCAGGGTTTGCCTAAATACAGTAAAAAAAAAAGACTCGGCACACTGTTAGAATCAAATCTGCATTTTAAGTTGCGGCAAACTTCTGTGGCTAACATATAATGTGTTGGGCTCTGCTTCTAGATCCCAGTGAGGGAGAAAGTGAAAACATGACCAAAAGGTAAGAAGAAAATGGCACTCACTGTTTGAAGTAAAAACAGTCTCTGAGTTCCAATGAATTCCAAATCCATAAAAAGCATTAAATGCTGGGCTAGTCAGGGGAGAAAGGGTACAACAGGTGCACAGACGATGATCATCTGTTTTTACTGTGCACCAGTGTTACCCCTCTTCTCTGGATATCCCCTGAAGTTGATGTTTCTATGGATTTGGAATAAATAGTTTTTACTTCAGTGAGTGCCACATATAGGCAGGGTTTATTGGCTTACAGTTCTATACCGATACTGCTGCTGCACCTTAAAAGCAAAAGTCCTTTCCAGGGCTACATACTATCATTTATTCTAGTAAAACCACTGTTACTTGCATTCATGGTAGAGATAGTTGGTGGAGGATGGATAGTTTTGAATTAGTGGCATATAAGAAGGGTGTTATGTGGGGTCCGAATGGAGCAACTAAGAGAAGCCCAACCCGAGGTCCTCCGAGCAGATGACTTAAGCCACTAGAGACAGGTGGTCGGACATAGCAGCTACAGAGATATATATGAGGAATCAGTGGTGTTAGCTTAACACCACCACTTACGAGATAAGTCCTGTTACAGCACAGATAGCTTGTTGGAACAACCGGTTCCAACAGCAGAGCAACACCCTCGCTGTAACCAGTTGCCATTGGTATACTACAAGCCCTACGCTATGACTTCCTTATGCAAAAATGCATAAAAAATCACAACAAAAATGCAACTTTTGCACACAGCCTAATATTATGACAATATTGTTTCCAGTAGTGACCTGGGAGTCAGAGATGCGTCCAGGCTTCTTCCCCATGCCGTTCCCATTGAATTTGAGCACGATTTCCATCCATTTTACTGATTTTCCTGCCCTCAGGGTATATTCCAGAAACATGCTTGAATTTCCCTTTGACTTCCATTATACTGAGTACTCAAGTTCAACCAATCTGAGCGTCCAACCTGTTCGATTTGGGTACTGAGCACCGAAGTATTTTAGTGCTTGCTCATTACTACACTTGTTACAATAATGATACCTGACCCATATCCCATCCCTTTACAATAATCCTTGCACAGGCTTATTAAACACTTCAATTCAAAAGGAAAGTTCTGAATCCTAACTGTCATGATCCAGGCCGGCTTTTCCCTGCTGCTGGTTACACCCAGCTCTGGCCTGGTCATGTCATGGGTTAACTTCCCTTGCCTTGTTCTGGATCCCAGGATGCTATATATTGCCTCTCTACCTATGTCTCAGGTGCTGGCACCCTGTGGGTTAGGTGGAGACTATAGAGCTGATGACACAGAGATACCCCAGGAGACCTGGGAACCGGTCACGTGTGTAGGGACATGTCAGACCAGATGACTTTCGGTGTAGCGGGTGCTATTTTGTCCACGTGTGCAAGGAACACGTCAGTACGGATGGTAACTAGTTAGCGTTAACCGAGAAGACCGCTGCGACAGCGCCCTGTCGGCCACGTGTGTAAGAAACGTCAGGCCGAGCGGACCTCCGATTAGCGTTTCTGTTCACCACTCAACTGGCAACGTGTCTGAAGGATACGTCAGACCAGGTAGTCACACCAGTAGTATTTGACTGAGAAGTCGAGGAGGATAATAGGGTTCAGTATCATAGGAAATAAGGGGGCACCTTTCCCCTATTGGGATCACCACCAGCAACAATAGACCATATCAAGATTGGACATTAGACAATGGACATTCATTTTTTGGCCCTTGAGGAAGCCACATCTCCAGTGGCGATACGCGTGGGGCAACACCCCATACTTGCGCCGATCCTGAGGCCTCACACCACCTTAAACTTAGGACTTCTAGCAAGGGGTAATACATCTTGGTGATGACTTTCTGGATTATTCTGGATAGTCTGTGCCTTACCTGGTTTAACTGTTGAACTGGGTATATTGATTTCCTCATTATAAGGTTATATTCATCCCCTTTTTTTGCTAGTATTTTGTACTTATTATATTGTATTTATTGATGGTGGTGCCAGATGGGGTACGATTCTCTAGAGTACTATATGGCATAGGGTTTGCAGTGAAAATTTGCACACAGGTCCTGCATTTATGCCTGTGAATATTATTGATTTGTACATCTAGTGGAATTTCATTCAGGATCATGGTGCTGGGTTCCTAACATGGAACTATGTATTGGGGTGTTCGTTGACTGTTTTTAGATGTTTTTATTTGTTATTTTTCACTGTTCTGTGTGGATATTTTTGTATGTATAAAATTTGTGGCAATAAAATAGATTTTTGATGATTTGAACAAAATCTTATTAGTTGATCCCTATATACAGCAATTCTTTTTCTCTTTCTTGATATGGCTAATAGGGTTCACACACCCAATCCAGGAACACCCTGTTAACTACACAGGGGTTCTGGGATATGCTGTCCATGCGCGTAGTGGGCACAACCGGACAGGTGACGCAGCAGGTACGCTGTCCGTGTGCGTAGAGGGCACTCTCGGACAGGTGACGCAGGAGGTAGGCTGTCCGTGTGCGCAGAGGACACTACCGGACAAGTAATGCAACGGGTACGCTGTCTGTGTGCACAGGAGGAAAAAACGTTTAAGTGACGAAGCAGCCACAGCCCAGTTAACGCCACTGGACTGCTATAGCACAACAGGAATGGCAGCAAGGAAGCACGGCGCCTGACCCTGATGTGCTGAACCACGAATCTTGCCAGCCCTAGCTACCACTTCCAACAAGGCTTATGCCACCATGAACTCTAAGGGGAGACTGACCTCTCCATGTTGTCGCCAGCCTCTTTTATAACCTTGGTCCACCCCAAACCCAGGGTGGAACCATCCAAGTCCAATAGCAGAGTGCCATGTCATCAGCGACGTCACCAGCAGCCTATCCGGAACCGCCACATCATTGATGACCTCATGGCAGCCACTCCCCAAACACTTCACCAGTCATCGTCTGACGACCAATTGTGAGGTGCCAGATCAGAGGGTGGGCCACTGCGAGCCAGTCCGGAGTGGCCACGTCATCAGGACACCTGACAACCTCTGCCCTATCAGGACTTGCCACCTCACAGACATGCTCAGTGAGATCCTTACCGGACCTAGCCTCTGATGCACTAAGTGCCTGAGCATGCTCAGTAGCCTGAACAACAGACTCAGAAATCAGACTATCTGCCTGAGCATGCTCAGTAGGCACATCCCAGAACTTAGACACAGCATGAAGTCCAAGTACCTGTGCAAAGAGGCTGTTAGGATCTATTGTGGGGGCATGCTCAGTAACCTCAACTGAGGACTAAAGGCTGCTTTACACACTTCAATTTCTCGTGCAATCACATGTGCGATCGCACCCGCCCCCATCGTTTGTGTGGCACGGGCAATTTCTTGCCCGTGTCGCACAAAGTCTTAAACCCCCGTCACACGTACTTACCTTCCAAATGACCTCACTGTGGGTGGCGAACATCCACTTCCTGGAGGGGGAGGGATGTTCGGCGTCACAGCGACGTCACACAGCGGCCGGCCAATAGAAGCGGAGGGGCGGAGATGACCGGGACATAACATCCCACCTACCTCCTTCCTTCCGCATTGCCGGTGGGTCGCAGGTAAGCTGCAGTTCATCGTTCCCGGGGTGTCACACGGAGCGATGTGTGCTGTCTCTGGAACAATGAACAACCGGCGAGCAGAAGGATGTTCGATTTATAGGAAATGAGCAACGATAAGGTGAGTATTTTTGCTCGATCACAGATGCTCGTACCTGTCACACGCTACGATATGTCAAACGATGCCGGATATGCGTCACTATCGACGTGACCCTGACAACATATCGTTAGATATATCGTAGCATGTAACGTGCCCTTTAGTCTCAGAAATTACCTAATCAGGCTGAGCATGCTCACTAGGCGAAACACCGGACTTAAGCTTTGACTGGGGTGAATCGGTGCACGAATGCGCACTAGCCGCCTCTCCACACTTAGGCGTGGTGGAAGGAGAAGCCAGCTGGATGACCCGAGGCACGGCCAAGAACGGCAGTCGGCGCCTGGGCGGAACAGGAGCCGCAGAAGGCTTCTTGCGGCTATGACGGCGCCGGTTCGTAACAGTTTCTTTGTCTCTCCTTCACTACTCTGCTGCCACCTAGTGGGGATAATGCTGTACTGTATCTTACTAGCCTTTGTACAGCGTGACATTATCATCTGCCCAAATACTTTTTCCCTTAATGGACCCATTACGTAACCTGACTGATCAGATGGCAAATCTGACCCAGATGATGCAGGATTTGTTCGTAGAACATAGGGCCCTGGCCACGTCACATAACTAGCTTAAGGGGGAGCTAACGGCAGCTGTTAGACAACCTGAGCCCACTGATATATCGCTACTCACTCCTGAACCCATGGTAAGGTTCCCTGATATATTCTCCGGAGCGAAGGAAATATTTCAGTCCTTGTAACTGTAAGTTACTTTTTTCCCTTAGGCCCCGATCCTCAGAGAACGAAAGTCAATGGGGGGGGATAATTATCTCACTACTCAGGGAGGGTCCTCAGACTTGGGCTTTCTCATTACCTCCAACAGCCCCTGAACATACATCTGTGGATAGACTTTTTGATGCCCTAGGACTTATCTATGACGAATCTGACTGCTGAATGGTACTGTTCAGAGTTCAGGCAGTGGTCCACCGTGGTGTCCTGGAATGATTCGGCTTTTAGATGCAAGTTCAGGACAGGACTTTCTGATTATCTCAAGGACGGCCTGGCCCTTCATCCTCCACCCAGTTTTTTGGAGGAGGCTATGACCTAGGCCGTACATATGGATCGGAGGTTGTGGGAGAAAGGAGTGACTCAGCGAGATGCCGCATTATGTCCAGACAAGTCCGAGATTGTTCAACACGCGGAACCCATGGAGGTCAGTGCCACTGATTCCAAGGAGGAGAGAAAATGGCGACGGGATTGGAAGCTATGTTTCTATTGTGGAGGTTCGGGACATTGGAGAAAGGACTGCTCCTCCTGCCCTCCGACTTCTCAGCCATCGGGAAACGCTTAAGTTTGGGTTATGATCGAGGAGCTCACCTGGTACCTTTTTCCTCATTTCAGAAAATTCTGTTGAAGGTGGAACTTTGTGTGGGAGGTTCTGGCATTCCTGTTTCTGCTTTTGTGGACTGTGGATCCTTCATGAATTTCATTGACTCTAGTCTGGTGTCCAAATCTAATATAGGGCCAGTTAGGCTTGAGACTCCTGTTTACCTTGTTGCTATTGATCAGACACCATTGTCCCAGAATATTGTTGAACTTTTCTCTGAGGAATTTCTCCTTAAAGTGGGATCCCTGCATAACGAACGTATCTCATGTCACATCATGGACAACCTGCCAGTGGGACTGGTGCTGGGATTCCTCTGGTTAAAGATGCATAATCCTGACATCGATTGTGAATTTCGTGATATTGTGACATTGGGTCCTAACTGTTCTAATGGTTGTCTTTCTACTGTACAAGTGACTTTTACTAATCTGGAGGGTATTCCAGGGGAACCTGAAAGATTTTGAAGACGTGTTTTCCGAAAAAGAGGCTGAGGTCTTGCCACCACATCGCCCCTATGATTGTACTATTAACCTGATTCTGAGAGCTAAATTGCCCAAGGCCCGTTTGTACAATATTTCTGGCCTGGAACGCACTGCTATGAAAAATTACATCTGAGAGTCTGCGCAAAGGTCATATTCTTCCCTCTCTCTCGCCCATTGCAGCGGGGTTCTTTTTCGTTAAGAAAAAAGATGGTGGTCTACGCCCATGACTCGATTTTCATGACCCAAATAAAATTACAGTGAGAAATACTTATCTCCTTCCACTCATCCCTGATCTCTATAATCAGTTGGCCGGAGCTAAATGGTTCTCTAAGCTGGACCTCAGGGGAGCCTATAATCTCATTCGCATAGGAGTAGGGGATGAGTGGAAAATGTCATTTCTCACCTCAGAGGGTTAATTTGAAAACTTAGTCATGCCTTTTGATCTTACTAACGCACCTGCCATATTTCAGAACTTCATGAATGACATATTTTCTAATCTCATTGGGTGTTTTATTGTGGTATACTTGAATGATATTCTAATTTTTTCATCCGACAGAATCTCACATTGGTCATATACGTACGGTACTTAGTAGGTTACGGGAGAATTCCCTGTCTGCGAAACCTGAGAAATGTACTTTTTGTGTCCAGAAAATTTCCTTTCTCAGGTTTTATCAAGCTATTTTTAACTGGGTTCAACCTAGAGATCTCAGGGGTCTGCAGAGTTTTCTAGGTTTCGCAAATTATTACCAGAAGTTTATCAGGGGATTTTCTCAGGTGGTCAAGCAACTCACTGATCTTACCAAGGGGGCAAATTTTAAAGTTTGGTCATCTCTAGCGGTAGAAGCATTTTTGCAGCTAAAGGAATGCTTCATGACCGCGCCGGTGCTTGTTTAGACCGATCTCTCTGAACCATTTATTGTGAAGGTGGATGCCTTGGAGCAGGGGGTTGGTGCAGTGTTATCCCAGGGACCTGCTACTTTAACCAATTTAAGACCATGAGCATTTTTCTCTAAAAAATGTTCCTCCGCCGAGAGGAATTATGACGTGGGAAATTGTGAATTGTTAGCCATAAAATTGGCTTTTGAAGAATGGAGGAACTTTTTGGAGGGGGCTGTTCATTGGATCACAGTGATTACAGACCATAAAAACCTGTCTTACATCAAGTCTGCCAAACGTTTAACCCCTAGACAGGCTAGGTGGTTGTTTTTTTTTCCTGTTTTCATTTTTCCATTACCTTTCGGCCTGGTTCAAAGAATGTTAAGGCCAATGCCTTATCACACAGCTTGGATCTGATATCACCGCCCGAACCTCCTTCCTCCATTCTTCCTCTTGGGGTGGTTGTTGCTGGGGTGTCCTCCGAATTAGAGGCTGAGATTCGTGGTGCCCAGTCACTTGCTCCTCTTTCATTACCCGATACCAAGCTCTTTTGTTCCTGTTCAGTTTAGGTTAAGTGTCCTCCAGGAGTTCCATGATTCTGCGCTTAATGGTCATCCTGGTGTATCAGCCACTAGGAGAGCTCTTGTCCGCTTGTTTTGGTGGCCCTTCTTGTATTCTGATGTCGCCATGTTTGTGTCCGCATGTGATACGTGTGCTCATTCTAAAATCTCCCATAACCGGCCGGCCAGGGAATTGGTTTCGTTTCCAATTCTGGATAGACCCTGGACTCATTTGTCCATGAATTTTATCACTGATTTCCCTATCTCCAATGGTAGATTGTTGTGTTGGTGGTGGTAGACAGGTTAAAGTGCACTTTGTTCCCTTGGCAGGATGCCCTAATGCGGAAACACTGTCTAAGTTGTTTATTGAACATGTTGTGCGGCTGCATGGCGTTCCTATGACCATTGTGTCGGACAGAGGGGTGCAGTTTGTGTCTAAATTTTGGAGGGCATTCTGAAAGAGATTGGGTATTCAATTAACCTTTTCATCTTTCTACCATACTGAGACCAACGGGCAAACTGAGAGAACCAATCAGTCTCTGGAGCAGATTTTACAGTGCCTGGCTTCGTCTCAGCAGGATGATTTGTGTTCCTCATTGCCGGTGGCCAAATTCACTTTCAATAACCGAGTCAACCAGTCCACTGGCACCACCCCATTTTTTTGTAATTACGGTTACCATCCCCATTTTGGTGAATTTTCCAGACTGGATTCTGGGTGCCCAGGGGCTGATTCGGCAATCCTCCGATTGGGAGAGGAATGGAGGGAGGTGCAGAGGAACATTGGGGTGGCCCAGGGCAGACAAAAGCGCTTTGCCGATAACTGATGTTCCGTTGGCCCCAATTTTCAGGGGGGAACAAGGTATGGTTGTCTACCCGGAACATTCGTTTGAGACTTCCATCCCCTAAGCTGGGTCCCACGTTTATTGGTCCATACGAGATCGTTGAGGTTATTTACCCAGTGGCCTTTCGTCTGCGCTTGCTCCAGTCGTTCCGCATTCCCAATGTCTTTCACAAGTCCCTTCTTAAATCGTTCGTTCCTTCCTCTGCTGAGTCTCCGTGTCCTCCACCTCCTGTTTGTTGATGGCCAGTCAGAATATGAGGTGGAACACATCATCGACTCTCGCATGGTCCGCAGCTCACTTCAGTACTTAGTACTTAGGAGGGGTTACGGACCTTAGAACCAATCCTTGGTCCTGGTGCGATCAGTCCATGCTAACCGACTGGTTTTTGCCTTCCATAAGAGGTTTCCTGGGAAACCTGGGGGTCTGGTAGCCCCCCCTTGAGAGGGGTGTACTCTCATGATCCAGGCTAGCTTTTCCCTGCTGCTGGTTACACCCAACTCTGGCCTGGTTATGTCATGGGTTAACTTCCCTTGCCTCGTTCTGGATTCCAGGACGCTACATATTGCCTCTCTACCTATTTCTCAGTGCCAGTGATATTTCTGCCTTGCAGCTTGTATACTGGCTATGGTGAGTGCCCCTGATCTGCTCTGCCTCTCTGCTACTGTGTCCTGACTTTGACCCTCCCCCGTTTGTCTGCCTGTCCCAGCCCCTGACTTCCCTCTCCTGTCTGTTTGTGTTTCCTTCTGCATACCTGATCTCCCGACTTCTGACTCGGTTCTGCTTTCTGACTTTGATATTGATCCTCTCTTTGCTGTGACTCGACTTTCCTGGCTAGACCCTGACTGTTTGACTACTCTTTTGCCCCTTGGTGATTCGCCTGTTAACATTGCTGAAGTTACTCTGATGTACTTCAGCTGCCTTTCCGTTTAGGTGTTTCTTTGTGTCTCCTTCACTACTCTGCTGCCACCTAGTGGGGAATACGCTGTACTGCATCTTACTAGCCTTTGTACAGCGTGACACTAAGGCTATGTGTGCACAGTGCATTTTTCGCGGCGTTTTTGCACGTTTTTCGGGTGCGTTTTTGGCCTCAAAACTGCAGGACTTTGCTTCCCCAGCAAAGTCTATGAGTTTTCATTTTTGCTGTCCGCACACATCTGTTTTTTTTCAGCTGCGTTTTTGTGGTGCCACAAAAACGCAGCATGTCAATTATTCCCGCGTTTTTCACTGCGCTTTTCATCCATTGAGTTCAATGGGATGTTGAACGACGCAATGAGAAATGCAAATAGCTGCGTTTTGGTGCGTTTCTAAGACTAAAAACGCAGCTATAAACGCAGGAGGTGGGTAGTAAAGTGACGTGTACAGGAAGAGGATTCCTTCTGTCAGTAAACACAGAAGCGTGAATCCTCCCGGTACCGTCACCGCCGCTTCCACCTCCCGTCCTGTGCATGTATGCTGCCGTGCGGCGCCATGTCTGGGCGGGAGGTGGAATCGGCTGCGAAAACAAAAGTTAACAGTAGAGAAAAAAAAAAAAAGTTATACTCACCTGTCTGCAGACTCCCGGTGCCATGCCCGCTCCCATCTCCTCTCACGGTATCGCCACCCCCGCTCCGGCTGTGTGCAGACGGCCGGGAAACCTCCGATGGATGCAGGACCTGGCGATGGATCACCTGATGCAGTCACCTGACGCATCAGGTGATCGTAAGTATCGCGGTGACGCGGGCGCCCGGCCGGTATCAGCGGATGCGTCAGGAGACTTCATCCCTGATTACCGGCAGCTGCTGCAGCGATCGGACAGGATCAGACTCCCGCCCCATCGCTGCAGGAGCTGCCCGTAATCAGCACATAAGTGAGTATTATTTTTTTCTTTTTTTTTTGCACCGATGCAACTGCTGATTGTATAATCGGCTTTTATACAATCAGCTGATGTGTGATGGGATTCAGGCACTTGATCCTGACACATCATCTGATCGCTTTGCCTTCCAGCAAACCGATCAGATGATATTGGATCCGGATTGGACGGCGCGGGACCCTGACCCAGGATTACTGCGGAGGGGGGTTCTTTATTTCAATAAATATGGAGTCACTAATTGTGTTGTGTTTTATTTCTAATAAAAATATTTTTCTGTGTGTTGTGTTTTTTTTTATCTTTACTAGAAATTCATGGTGGCCATGTCTAATATTGGCGTGACACCATGAATTTCGGGCTTAGGGCCAGCTATACAGCTAGCCCTAACCCCATTATTACCCAGCGAGCCAGCCGGCATCAGGGCAGCTGGAAGAGTTGGATACAGCGCCAGAAGATGGCGCTTCTATGAAAGCGCCATTTTCTGGGGTGGCTGTGGGACTGCAATTCACAGCGGGGGTGCCCAGAAAGCATGGGCACCCTGCACTATGGATTCCAATCCCCAGCTGCCTAGTTGTACCCGGCTGGACTCAAAAATTGGGCGAAGCTCACGTCATTTTTTTTTAAAATTATTTAATGAAATTCATGAAATAATTTAAAAAAAAAGGGCTTCCCTATATTTTTGGTTCCCAGCCTGGTACAAATAGGCAGCTGGGGGTTGGGGGCAGCCCGTCCCTGCCTGCTGTACCCGGCTAGCATACAAAAATATGGCGAAGCCCACGTCATTTTTTTTGTTTGGGGGGGCAAAGAAATCCTGCATACAGTCCTGGAAGGAGGATGCTGAGCCTTGTAGTTCGACAGCTGCTGTCTGCTCTCCTGCATACACTATTGGATGGAGTATGCTGAGCCTTGTAGTTCTGCAGCTGTCTGCTCTTCTGCATACACTAGTGGAGAATGAAGAACACATTGAAGAAGGAAATGACATCAGATCTTTTTCTTTTTTGTTCACTGATAAAAAACGCATAAGGACGCAGTGAGCAAAAATGCAGCAAAACGCAGCACAAAAACGTGGCAAAACGCGTGCGTTTTTTCGACGCAGGTGCGTTTTTTTGCGTTTTTAGCGGCCAAAAACGCACAAAAACGCAGCGTCAAAAAGACGCAGTGTGCGAACCTAGCTTAACATTGTGGCCATGTACATGTGTTATTTATAGAGATGAACGATGTTCGAGGCTCAAGGTTCGCCAATTTCATGTTCGAGTGATTTTGGGGGTGTTCGAGAGGCTCGACGAACTTGAGCCTTTTGCTAAAAGCTCGACAGTTCGAGTAGCATTCGAGAACGGTTCGATCAACAAAAAGCCTAGCTAGTTAGTAGCTGGCTTTTCACTGTAGTAGTGTGAGTCACTGTGAATCACGCTATTATCAAAATTCAGCGTATAGTGTGCAGAGGGGGGACAGGGTTTAGATCAGTGCTGCTGCTGAGTGCTGAGATAATGCCGATCGCCATTTTTTTCTCTTTTTCCCTAACCGCGCGTACAGTGGGGCGGGCCAGGCTGTCAGCAAATCACAGAGACAAGCAAGGGCATGCGTCATAGGCTGTGCATGTCACATGTCCTTGCCTTATAAGACATGGCCATTTTCCACATCGCTGCCATTATCTGTCTGCTGCGTGTGGGTGACAGTCACCGCTCCCGCTGCTGCTGTGTGCGCTATAGAGATACAGTGCAATCTACAAAGCACTTTAGGGAATAGGGACTACTGGTTATTTCAGCCCTTTTCAGGGCTGATTTACAGGCGTTCATAGCCATAGCTGCTAGGCAGGCCCATGCAAACGCTGTGTTGGGCTTAAGATAACAGCGTCTGACTTCCTCAGCTCAGGCAATTCCTTGCTGAATTTTTTCATTAGCAGGGATAGAAAGTGAGGCTTCCTTTGCTGTCCAGGGACCCACAGCACCCGTGCATTCTACCCACCTGCCCATTTTTGCCACGCTATTTTATTTTTCCAAAGAGCTGACACTTTTTGTGCCATCCTCAAAGTGTTTGAAATACTAACTTAGTGTTCCTTTGCTGTCCACTGACCCACAGCACTGGTGCATTCTACCCACCTGCCCATTTTTGGCACGCTATTTTATTTCCCCAAAGAGCTGACACTTTTTCTGCCATCCTAAAAGTGTCTGAAATACTAAGTTAGTGTTCCTTTGCTGTCCACTGACCCACAGCACCTGTGCATTCTACCCACCTGCCCATTTTTTGCACGTTATTTTATTTCCCCAAAGAGCTGACACTTTTTCTGCCATCCTAAAAGTGTCTTAAATACTAAGTAAGTGTTACTTTGCTGTCCACTTACCCACAGCACCTGTGCATTCTACCCACCTGCCCATTTTTGCCACGCTATTTTATTTCCCCAAAGAGCTGACACTTTTTCTGCCATCCTAAAAGTGTCTGGAATACTAAGTTAGTGTTCCTTTGCTGTCCAATGACCCACAGCACCCGTGCATTCTACCCACCTGCCAATTTTTGCCACGCTAATTTATTTCCTCAAAGAGCTGACACTTTTTGTGCCATCCTAAAAGTGTCTGGAATACTAACTTAGTGTTCCTTTGCTGTCCACTGACCCACAGCACCCATGCATTCTACCCACCTGCCCATTTTTGCAACACTATTCTAATTGCAAACTGTGCTGCCACTGTTAGGGGCATACTAAAATTTATTGGGATACTACCTTAGTGTTCATTTGCTGCCAATCACGGTACAGCACCTGTGCATGCTACACACCTGTCCTTTTTTGCTACGCAACTCTAATTGCAAACTGTGCTGCCACTGTTAGGGGCATACTAAAATTTACTGGGATACTACCTTAGTTTTTATTTGCTGACAATCACGGTACAGCACCTGTGCATGCTACACACCTGTCCTTTTTTGCTACGCAATTCTAATTGCAAACTGTGCTGCCACTGTCAGGGGCATACTAAAATTTACTGGGATAGTCAGTGTTGGTTCTTCAGCTGTCAATAAAGCTAGACCACCTCTGCAGTGTACACACCTGTCCATTTTAGCTACGCAATTCTTAAAGCAAACAGTGCTGCCAGTTTTAGGGCCATAGTTGCATTGTCAGGGATAGTCAGTGTTGATTCTTCAGCTGTCAATAAAGCTAAACCACCTCTGCATTGTACACCACCTCTCCATTTTTGCTGCCACATTTTAAGTGTCCAATCTTGTTGCTAACAAAATGAGTGGCAAAAGGACAGATGCTGGTGTAAAGGGGAACAGGCGTGTTGGAAAAGGAAAAAAAGTTTGTGTCTTTGTGTCCGTAGTGTAGGTGGAAAAGCTACATTAACATCTGCTGAAGATAGGCCATCTTCCAGCAAAAGTAAGATGTCTACTACTTTCCGTGGGCAATCGGATGTGCTACCTTTTTTACGGAACTGAACAACTGTAACAAAGGTAGATGATGCACAAAAAATGAACATGCTAGAATGAATCTCAAGTTCTCCAACAAGTGGCCTCTCCTCCACCTCAACTTCAACATCCAAAAAACAACAGTCCTCTGAGTTGTCACCCCAATTGCACTTGCTTTCTCCCAGCTCTCAAGTCTCCACCCGCCCTGCAGAGTATGGTGTAACAGAGATGGCTGAGTCTACAGAGCTGTTCAGTCACACTATACCCTGGGAATCAGAGGACTACTCCCAAGCTACAGTGAGTACAGACCAGGAAATGGTCTGCAGTGATGCCCAGAAGCTTTGTGACTCAGATTTAGGCCCTGATGACCAAGTTTCTGAGCATAATGTAGACCCTCATTCCCAAACTGTAAAACCTGTTGGTGGAGACAATGAGGAACATACAGATGGCGATGAGACACAGATACCTGATATGGATGACAACTTAACTATTTAGTCAGGGCAGGAAGAGGTTAGGTCTGAGGGCGAGGGCAGAGCAAACAAAACGCTTGATGATGAAGTTCTAGATCCCACTTACTGTCAACCCACAGTCAGGAACTCAAGGAGGTCACAATGGGCGGTGGAGGAGGATGCGACTGACGACAAAGTAACCTTGCGCCTTCCTGGACAGAGTAGGAGTACTGGAAGCACGTCAACAACTGCATCCTTAGCCACAACTCTGCCTCTGAGCACAAGTCAGGGTGGCTCTGCAGGTAGTTTAGGCTCTAAGCCTTGCCTAGCCTGGTCCCTTTTTGACATTGCAAAGGATCTCCCAAATCATGTGATCTGTAAGATTTGTCGTCAATCTATAAGTAGAGGCCAAAACCTCACCAGTTTGACAACTTCTTCCATGAATCGTCACATGAATAACAAGCATAAGTCCCAGTGGGAAGCTCACCGTGATACAATGCGAGCTAGCGGAGTGCGCCAACCACCGTCTGCCCATTCAAGTGCATCCGTGCGCTCTTCATCCTCTATGACTGTGGGGACAGCTGTCACACATGTTTTTCCATGCAGGCCTTCCACCTCTTTAACCACAACAAGCAGTTTGCTTGGCAGGTTGTCAGTTGATTTGGAAGGGGAAACAAGTGCTGGTGTAGAGCTCTCACAGACATCAAGAGCACCAAGTTTGGAAGAAGGCAACATCATGTCTCCGCCTGCACTTTCCTCACAGACCTGCAGTTTTCCAGGGACACCTCACTCCACACCGTCTTCAAACACCAGCCAGATCTCGGTCCCTCAGATGTGGACCAGTAAAAGGCCATTTCCTCTGAGTCATGACAAATCTAAGAGGTTGACTTTCACCCTCTGTAAGCTCTTGGCTACCGAAATGCTGCCTTTCCGCCTGGTGGACACAGGGAGGGGACAGACGAGACCTTATGTCAGTCGCAGTGCCCCAATACCAGATGCCCAGTCGCCACTACTTCTCCAAGAAAGGTGTGCCTGCGCTACACCAACATGTCACACACAACATCACCGCTTCCTTGAGAAACTCAGTGTGTGACAGGGTGCATTTCACCACCGATACTTTGACTAGTAAGCATGGACAGGGAGTTACATGTCGTTGACTGGGCACTGGGTAACTATAGTGAGAGATGGGGAAGGGTCTGCTGAACAAGTCTTGCCGTCCCCTCGAGTTGTGCGTCAATCCTCTGTATGTAGAAGTTCCTCCACTGCTTCTGCCTTTTAAACCTCGTCTGGGTCCTCCACCTCCGCCCCAAGCCTGCCTGGTCAGCCCACTGCACAAGGAATCCCGCACGCCTCCTTACTATGCTGGCAGCAGAGCTCAACGACATCAGGCGGTCTTTACTTGAAATGTCTTGGAAATAGGAGTCACACAGCTGAGGAGTTGTGGTTAGCTTTTGCGAGCGAGTTTCGTAAATGGTTGTCCCCACTCAATCTGCACCCAGTGAAGGCCATGTGAGACAATGCAGCAAATCTGGGTGCGGCCCTTTGCCGGGGCAAAGTGACACACGTGCCTTGTAAGGCTCACGTGTTGAACCTTGTTGTCCAGCAATTTTTAACCCACTATCCCGGCCTAGATGGGCTTCTGCACAGGGCGCGGTCACTCTCTGCTCACTTCCCCCGTTCAACCCCCACAGCTGACCGACTTGCATCGCTCCAGAAGTCTTTCATCCTGCCGGTTCATAGCCTGAAAAGTGATGTGCCGACACGCTGGAATTCGACTTTCCACATGTTGCAGCGACTGTGGCAGCACCGTCGAGCGCTGGTGCAATACATTATGACGTATAGCCTGGGCCAACGAGGTGCAGAGGTGGCGCAGATCACACTGCTGGAGTGGTCTCAGATCAAGGACGTATGCACCCTTCTGCACAGTTTCGACATGGCGACGAATATGTTTAGCGCTGAAAATGCCATTATCAGCATGACAATTCTAGACATTTACATGCTGGAGCACATGCTAAACAGTATTCGGAGTCAGGAGTTGGGACAAGAGGAAGGAGAGGAAGTACAGGAGGATTTATATGTGCAAGGGATAAAAACATCTACAAGGTCCAGATGTTCAGCATCACCAAGACGGCAAGCATGGTATGGTGGGGCAGAGGGATTAACAAGGCCGCATGGTAGCAGCCGAAATATTGAGGAAGTTGCAGGAGCCCAGGAAGAAATGGAGGACGAACTCTCGATGGACATGGAAGACTAAGCAGATGAGGGAAACCTTGGACAAATTTCGGTTGAACGAGGTTGAGGGGAAAAGTCAGAGGAAGAAAGCACGGTTATCACCTCGCCGCTACAAACACAGCAGGGACTTGATCCACATGGATGCGTAAGACACATGAGCGCCTTTTTGCTGTACTACCTACAACATCACCCTCGGATTGTTCGAATTAGAAGTGATGATGACTACTGGGTTGAAACACTATTAGATCCCCGGTACAAGTCCAAATTTGGAGAAAAAATTCTAGCCATAGAAAGAGACGCACGCATGCAGGAGTATCAGCAGAAGCTGTTACTCAATCTTAGCTCGGCTTTTCCACCAAACACCAGTGGTGCACGGAGTGAATCTCCCAGTTGTAACTTGCCAAACATGGGACTGTCTCATCATTATCAGTCAAACCAAACCTGCAACACCGTATCTGGTGCTGGTAACAGCAATTTTAGGGAATCGTTTCATAATTTTTTTAGACCATCCAATGCAAGGCCACAAGAGACAAGAAGTCTGACACATAGTCAATGGCTGGATAGGATGATACAGGAGTATGTCCAAATGAACATCGATGCCATGACTTTGCAAATGGAGCCTTGCTCATTTTGGGCTTCCAATCTTGAAAAATGGCCTGAGCTCGCCACTTACGCCTTGGAGATCTTGTCGTGTCCCGCAGCCAGCGTTGTCTTGGAACGTGTCATCAGTGCTGCTGGGTGAGTGCTGACAGCTAAGCGCATGCGTCTGTCCAGTGACAAGGTGGACAGACTAACGTTCATCAAGATGAACAAGTCATGGATCAGCAAGGACTTTACTATCCCTGAGTCATCCTGGGGACAGTTAAGGCTGGCGTATTTTGGAATGTGCTTGATGCAAATCTACCTGTCAAGTTTGCAACTGGGGCACAAGTGATGCCACTGAAGGGGTGTCTGTGGGGCCCAATTTTTGGAAAAAAGGTAGACTCTGCTTGGAGTCCCCTTGCTGTGTTTTTAAAAACGAGCCAAGAGGAACAAGTCACGGTTCAGCAAAGACTTTGCTACCTACCCCGGTGTCATCCTGGGGACAGTTAAGGCTGGCGTATTTTTGAATGTGCTTGATGCAAATCTACCTGTCAAGTTTGCAACTGGGGCACAAGTGATGCCACTAAAGGGGTGTCTGTGGGGCCCAATTTTTGGAAAAAGGGAGACTCTGCTTGGAGTCCCCTTGCTGTGTTTTAAAAAACGAGCCAAGAGGAACAAGTCACGGTTCATCTAAGACTTTGCTAATGTGGCGCCCTGGACAAGCCAGGGGCCACAGGTAACAACACACACCCCCACCCCCAGCAGTTTCACAGCAGACATCCCCAGTGAGACTTGATTTCTCCTCGGGTTCAGACAGACACACCAGGTGGGCGGAGTCAGGATATGGAGACGCCCCCCAGGAGTTTAGCCTGGGGCAGGAAACAAGCCCAGACAGAGAAAGAGAGAGGAGGTCTGCAGTGAGGCAGACGCAGACAGGGGCCTAGGTTGGAGCTTAGGTCCCTCGTGTAGAGAGTGAGGCAGACGGTAGTGGCCGACTGCAGGGAGCCGGGCAGACAGTTGGTGGAACCGTAGGTAGCCGGGGCTGGGCGGTGGCCCACCGGTACCGAAGCGGGGAGCCAGCTGGAAACCGGAGCGCAGGAGGAGCTTGCACGGAGGTGAAAGAAAGGACTTACACTACCAACCAGGGTCAGGGGAAAAACTACCGCAGCCGTCTGTGGGACCCGTCCATCCAGCCGTGTGTTTTATCGAGAACTGTGTCCACATCATTGGCTGAGTGAGTACCACCGTGCCGTGCTGCCCATCGACCCTGCACCTCACCATTCCCCATAACCTGCCTGCCATCCATCCCTACCCCATCACCGGGCCCCGGGACAACCAACCCCCTACCCACGGAGGGGAGAACTAACAACCAAGCTGCTCCCTGTCACCGCTCCCGGGATCCCCGTCCAGAGCAGCGGTGGTGTCAACAATATCACCACAACTGTGGGTGACGTCACGGACAATAATCAAAACCCCAACAATCAAAATCCCCTTTTCACTCACGGGCGAGGAGCGCCGCTCGAGTCCCCGGGATCCGGCCCACCGCTCGAGCCACCACCAAGCAGCAGCACCAGCAGCGGCCGGACCCGAGCTGTGGGAGAGCGCAGTGTCCCCTCCTCCGCCCGCGACAACTTGGCATCACGAATAGAGTTGATCGCGGTTCGAGGTTCTCCAGTTCGCGGCTCGAGTGATTTTGGGGGCTGTTCTAGATCGAACTAGAACTCAAGCTTTTTGCTAAAGCTCGATAGTTCTAGATACGTTCGAGAACGGTTCTAGCAGCAAAAAGACAAGCTAACTACTAGCTGGCTTTCCGCTGTAATAGTGTAAGTCCACTAGAGTTGAGCGCGGTTCGTGGTTCATGGTTCTCCAGTTCTAGGCTCGAGTGATTTTGGGGCCTGTTCTAGATCGAACTAGAACTCGAGCTTTTTGCAAAAGCTCGATAGTTCTAGAAACGTTCGAGAATGGTTCTAGCAGCAAAAAACTAGCTAAATCATAGCTTGGTTTCTGCTGTAATAGTGTAAGTCACTCTGTGAATCACACTATTATCACATTTCAGTGTATAGTGTGCGTGAACAGCGCCTTCAGATCACTGCTGTTTCTATAATGGCGATCGCCATTTTTTTTTTTTTTTTTCTTGTCTTCCTTCCCTAAGCGCGCGCGTCTGGTGGGGTGGGCCAGCATGTCAGCCAATCCCAGACACACACAGCTAAGTTGACTTTTAGCCAGAGAAGCAACGGCATGTGTGATAGGATGTCCATGTCACATGTCACTGCATTATAAAAACGGACATTTTCCTCCAGCACGCCATTATCTGCCTTTTGCGTCCTTGGTGTCAGTCACCGCTGGCGCAGCTCCTATCTCCGAAACTGCTGTGTACGCTCTATACACAGCGCTGTACAGAATAGGGATAGAAGTTTCTATCAGTCTTTTTAAGGGATAATACCAGCAGGGTCAGAGCCATAGGTGACAGGTTCGTGAAAACAGAGTTTAACAGCTACACAAGATGACAGCGTCTGTGTAGCTAAAGTCAGGTATTTCCTCGCTGCATTTCCCCATTAGGAGGGATATTAAGGCAGGCTTCCTTTCCTCTACCCAGACCCACAACCCTGCCACTGTACACTCCTGCCCTTTGCACACTCAAACTCATTGTTACTAAGCCATTATACTAGCAAACACTGAGTGAACTTAGTGGCATTCTAAACGTGGCTGTTGGACTTCTGTATTGTCCCACTAGTGCAAAGATATTTGCAGCATGTATGCCTGCATTGCACACTCAAACTCATTGTTACTAAGCCATTATACTAGCAAACACTGAGTGAACTTAGGGGCATCCTAAACGTGGCTGTTGGACTTCTGTATTGTCCCACTAGTGCAAAGATATTTGCAGCACGTCTGCCTGCATTGCACACTCAAACTCATTGTTACTAAGCCATTATACTTGCAAACACTGAGTGAACTTAGTGGCATCCTAAATATGGCTGTTGGACTTCTGTATTGTCACACCAGTGCAAAGATATTTACAGCACGTCTGCCTGCATTGCACACTCAAACTCATTGTTACTAAGCCATTATACTAGCAAACACTGAGTGAACTTAGTGGCATCCTAAATATGGCTGTTGGACTTCTGTATTGTCACACTAGTGCAAAGATATTTACAGCACGTCTGCCTGCATTGCACACTCAAACTTATTGTTACTAAGCCATTATACTAGCAAACACTGAGTGAACTTAGTGGCATCCTAAACGTGGCTGTTGGACTTCTGTATTGTCACACCAGTGCAAAGACATTTGCAGCACGTCTGCCTGCATTGCACACTCAAACTCATTGTTACTAAGCCATTATACTAGCAAACACTGAGTGAACTTAGTGGCATCCTAAACGTGGCTGTTGGACTTCTGTATTGTCACACTAGTGCAAAATATTTGCAACACGTCTGCCTGCATTGCACACTCAAACTCATTGTTACTAAGCCATTATACTAGCAAACACTGAGTGAACTTAGTGGCATCCTAAACGTGGCTGTTGGACTTCTGTATTGTCCCACTAGTGCAAAGATATTTGCAGCACGTCTGCCTGCATTGCACACTCAAACTCATTGTTACTAAGCCATTATACTAGCAAACACTGAGTGAACTTAGTGGCATCCTAAACGTGGCTATTGGACTTCTGTATTGTTACACTAGTGCAAGGATATTTGCAGCACGTCTGCCTGCATTGCACACTCAAACTTATTGTTACTAAGCCATTATACTAGCAAACACTGAGTGAACTTAGTGGCATCCTAAACGTGGCTGTTGGACTTCTGTATTGTCACACCAGTGCAAAGACATTTGCAGCACGTCTGCCTGCATTGCACACTCAAACTCATTGTTACTAAGCCATTATACTAGCAAACACTGAGTGAACTTAGTGGCATCCTAAACGTGGCTGTTGGACTTCTGTATTGTCACACTAGTGCAAAATATTTGCAACACGTCTGCCTGCATTGCACACTCAAACTCATTGTTACTAAGCCATTATACTAGCAAACACTGAGTGAACTTAGTGGCATCCTAAACGTGGCTGTTGGACTTCTGTATTGTCACACTAGTGCAAAGATATTTGCAGCACGTCTGCCTGCATTGCACACTCAAACTCATTGTTACTAAGCCAGTATACTAGCAAATACTGAGTGAACTTAGTGGCATCCTAAACGTGGCTGTTGGACTTCTGTATTGTCACACTAGTGCAAAGATATTTGCAGCACGTCTGCCTGCATTGCACACTCAAACTCATTGTTACTAAGCCATTATACTAGCAAACACTGAGTGAACTTAGTGGCATCCTAAACGTGGCTCTTGGACTTCTGTATTGTCACACTAGTGCAAAGATTTTTGCAACACGTCTGCCTGCATTGCACACTCAAACTCATTGTTACTAAGCCATTATACTAGCAAACACTGAGTGAACTTAGTGGCATCCTAAAAGTGGCTGTTGGACTTCCATTAGTGTCCCACTGGTGCCAAGCTATTTCTAGCACCTGTGTAGGACACCCTCCTGCTCTGTTTTTAATAAGATATAATGATAGCAAAAAATGCTGCCATTTAGTGGCATACAAGAACTGGCTGTTGTATTTCATTATTGTCCCACTAGTGCCAAGCTATTTCTAGCACATGTGCAGGACACCCTCCTGCTCTGTTTTTAATAAGCTATAATGATAGCAAAAAATGCTGCCATTTAGTGGCATACAAGAAGTGACTGTTGGACTTCCAATAGTGTCCCACTGGTGCAAATCTATTTGCAGCAACACCCTCATGCACATTTTGCTACGTTATTTTACAGCAAACTCAGGGAATTCCTTGATGCATTTGATCATTCGGAGGGATAGAAAGTGAGGCTTCCTTTACCTTTTCCTTTTGTTCATAGACAGCATCTCCAAGTCCACACCCAAAGAGCAATTTCTCCTCCACGTCTAAGTGTGGAGAGGCAGCTAGTGCGCATGCGTGTGCCGATTTACCCCAGCCGCAGCCGAACTACAGTGTTTCGCCTAGTGAGTATGCTCAGCCTGACTGTGCCATTCCTGAGGCTAAAGGGGGCTTTACACGCTGCGACATCGCTAATGCGGAGTCGTTGGGGTCAAGGAATTTGTGACGCACATCCGGCCGCATTAGTGATGTTGCTGCGTGTGACACCGATGAGCGATTTTGCATCGTTGCAAAAACGTGCAAAATCGCTCTTTGGTGACATGGGGGTCCATTCTCGATTATCGTTACTGCAGCAGTAACGATGTAGTTCGTCGCTCCTGTGGCAGCACACATTGGTATGTGTGACACCGCAGGAACGAGGAAGCTCTCCTTACCTGCCTCCCGGCCGCTATGAGGAAGGAAGGAGGTGGGCGGGATGTTACGTCCCACTCATCTTTGCCCCTCCGCTGCTATGGGCGGCCGCGCCGTGACGTCGCTGTGACGCCGTACGGACCGCCCCCTTAGAATGGAGGCGGTTCGCCGGTCACAGCGACGTCGCCGGGCAGGTAAGTATGTGTGACAGGTCTGGGCGATGTTGTGCGGCACGGGCAGCAATTTGCCCGTGTCGCGCAACAGATGGGGGCGGGTACCCACACTAGCGATATCGGGACCGATATCGCAGTGTGTAAAGTAGCCTTTAGTCTTCATTTCGGGATACAGCGCATGCTCCCACACTTAGTGCGAAAAGCCTCTTTGCACAGGTACTTGCATTCCGTGCCGGGTTTAAGTCCTGTTTTGTGCCTAGACACCATGCTAAAGCTGATAGTCTTTTTTCAGAGACTGTATTTCATGCTACTGAGCATGCTCAGGCACTTACTGCATCAAAGACTAGGTCCGGTAATGAACTCTTTGGCCCTGCCCCTGATGTGGGGGGCCCATATAGACCACAGGGCATCAGGTGTCCTGACGATGTGGCCAGGCCACTCCCAAATGGCTTGCAGAGGCCCGCCCTTATGACTTGTCACCTCATTATTGATGGTCAGACGATGACTGGTGAGGTGTTTGTGTCGTGGCAGCCATGAGGTCATTGTTGAAGTTGCGGTTCCAAATAGGATGCTAGTTATGCCACTCATGACGTGTCACTCTGCTTTTGTCTCCAGGAGGTGCATTGTGGTCCACCCTGGTTTGGGGCGGACCCAGGTTATAAAACAGGCTGGAGCCAACAAGGAGGTGCGCAGTCTTCTATTATGCTCCGAAAGAGCACACCTTCATGTGTTGAACCCATTGTGGCTTTAGGCCAGAGATAGGCAGGGGTAGGGCGTCGATGCAGGCCGCCACCACAGTTGGTAACGCAGAATGGTTAAGACCAGCTCCTGTCCTACCAGTCCTGCTTGTGCAGCCCAGTGGCATTAACAGGCCTGCTGCTGCTGATGCGCCTGCTGTCCACAGGTGTGGTCCCAATGCACACGGTCAGCGTACTCAATGGACCCTGTGATGTTAACAGGGAGTTCTTGGGCTGGGTGGGCGTGTGGACCCTGTGACGCTTACAGGGCTCCCAGTCTCCAGATCCGAGTGGCGTCTAACTCGGGTCAGGCTACTATTAGTTTCATAGCCACACAGCTCTGTATCCTCCACTTAACCTTCCAGTTGCCAACCTCTCCTTTTCCATCTGGGAGCACGGTGGACACTGACTGCTGATGGGGATATATACCTTTCTCTTTCTTTTCTTATTAATTTTTGTTATATAGCGGTAACATAGTATATACCACCTTATCCAAATCTGCCAGTCCCACCGAAACAGATGGTGTTTCTTCATCAAATATTACTTTTGCTTAACCACCAAACCCACGGACAAAAACTTTTTTCCCCTTTCCAACACACCTGTTCCCCTTTCCACCAGCATCTGTCCTTTTTCAACTCATTTGGTATATGACCAAAAGTGCAACTCTGCAGGGACACCGTACTCAATGCCATCTCAGCACAGCAGCCAGCCCTCGGTCCCTCAGATGTGGACAAGTAAAAGACCATTTCCTCCTATCCATGACAAAGCGTTGAGATTCACTCTGTGCAGCACTGGTGTTTACTGGAAAAGCAGATCTAAGAATCCGTACCACCTTCTGCAGATACTCCTGTATACGTGGGTCCCTTTCTATGGCAGGAATTATTTCGCCAAATTTTGTCTTGTACCAGGGATCTAACAGTGTGGCAACCCAGTAGTTAGCATTACTTCGAATTCGTACAATCCGAGGGTCATGTTGTAGGTAGTGCAGCAAGAAGGCGCTCATGTGTCTTGTGCATCCAGGAGGACCAAGTCCTTGGTGTGTTGGTGGCAGAGAGGTGAGAATCGTGCCTCCTTCCTCTGCCCTCTCCCCCCAACCTCGCATAACCGAAATATGAGCAAGCTCTCACTCATCTGCTGAGTCTTCCATGCCCATCGCCAGTTCGTCCTCCATTTCTTCATGGGCTCCTGCACCTTCCTCAACAATTTTTGCTGATACTATGCGCCCTTGTTAATCCCTCTCCCCCACCATGACTGCCGCCTAGGTGCCGCTCACCGTCTGGACATTGTAGATCTTATTATCCCTTCTGCATATGACTCCTCCTGTACGTCCTCCCCTTCCTGTTGGACCAACACCTGACTCTGAATAATGCTTACAGTGTGCTCCATCTTGTAGATGACCAGAATTGTCACGCTGAGAATGGCATCGCCAGTGCTAAACATCTTCGTCAACATTTGTAAACTGTGGAGAAGGGTGCGTAGGTCTTTGATCTGACACCACTCCAGCAGCGTGATCTGCACCACCTCTGGATCAAGTTAGCCCAGGGTATACGTCAGACCGTATTTCAGCAGGGCTCTGCGGTGCTGCCACAGACGCTGCAACATGTGCAGATTCCAATTCCTGCGTGTCGGAACATCGCATTTCCAGCGTTTAACCGCCAGACCCTAAGACTTCAGGAGCGATGAAAGTTGTTGAGCTGCTGGGTGCGAAGGATGAAAGTGAGCACATAGCAGCGTGCCCGCTGCACAAGGCCATGTAGGCCGGGATGGTATTTTAAAAATTGCTGGAGAATCAGATTCAACACGTGAGCCATACAAGGCACGTGTGTCACATTGCCCTGACGAAGGGCCGCAGACAGGTTTGCATCATTGCCGCACACGGCTGTTAAGCCACCAACGTAGTCCACTCAATCAATTTGTACTCCGGTCGCCAGGTGACATTGTGTTCCTTTCGTGCATAGTGCTGATGATGGGAAAGGAGTCGTGGCCAGCGGCGCAGGTGGACGCAGGTTATGGTCACCCACTGGGTTGCGTTACCTTGACAGATACAGAACCACAGGCTGAATGCAGGTGGTGGGTATCTCACAGATGAAGTACCATCATTCAGCTACAACCAATGGGAAGACACCACACCCTTTTTTAGGCCCCTCCTGTCTGCAGACCACTGCCAGACAAAGCTATGAACCTCTTGTTAGTGTTACCCCCAGTTCAGTTTTATGATTTTGTGTGCTTGTTACCTGACTACTTTTCCTGCTTGCTGTTTATGTACCTCGTTGGCCGATCCGCATTTCACCTCTGCTTGTTTTCTGATTAAGTCCTGGCCATCACATTCTGTTCCTCTTCCTCAATTAATGTTTTTGACCCTGCATGACTACCATTCTCTGGAACTGCAGCCTTCCACAGGTATTGATCAACTTGGGCCCTGTGTAATTCCAATTCACTGTATAGGGGTTAAAGGGTTTCAGGGTTCTGGGTGTCCAGCTTGGTGAGCGGCTTGCCTCTAGCCTATCCTTTACAGCCCATCTGAGTGTTTCGATCCAGGCAGGCGTTACACCGTGCCCTCTGCAGAAGCACATGTAGGCCGGGATAGTGTTTTAAAAATTGCTGGACAACCAGGTTCAACACGTGAGCCATACAAGGCACGTGTGTCACATTGCCCTGAAGAAGGGTCGCAGACTGGTTTGCATCATTGTCGCACCCAACCTTCCCTGGCTGCTGGTTGAGTGGAGACAACCATTGATGAAACTCGGTCTCACTCTCCAGAGCTTACCGTCCACAACTCCTCAGCGGTGTGACTCACATTTCCCAGACATTTATAAGTAAAGAGTCAACCGCATCATGCTGTTGAGCTGTGCTGCCAGCATAGTAAGGAGGTGTGTGGGATTCCTTGGGCGCAGTTACAAGGAAGGGTGGCCTGACCACACAGGGTTTGGGCAGAGGTGGAGGACCCACATGAGGTTGAGGAGGCAGAAGCAGTGGAGGAACTTGTACATACAGAGGAAGGAATGACACACAAGTCGTGGGGACGGCAAGACTTGTACAGCAAACCCTTCTCCATCTCTCACCATAGTTACCCAGTGCCCAGTCAGCAACATATAACTCCCATGTCCATGCTTACTGGTCCAAATATCTGTGGTGAAATGCACCCTGTCACACACAGAGTTTCTCAAGGAATCGGTGAGGTTGTGTGCGACCTGTTGTGGTAGCGCGGGCACGCCTTTCTTGGAGAAGGAGTGACGACTGGCCATCGGCTCTTGGGGCACTGCAATGGGCATAAGGTCTCGAAAATCCTCGGTCTCAAAAGGGTGTAAAGGCAGCCTTTCTGTTGCCAACAAGTTGCAGATGATGAAACTCAACCTCTTAGGCATGTCATGCCCTTCGAAAATCATGTAAAACACAGCAAGGGGACTCCAACCACAGTCTCCCTCGTTTCCACTAATTGGGCCACACACACCCCACTTGACTGGCATCAGTTGACCCCCCTTTTCAAAATGAAAAAGATGCTTTGCAGGAAGAACTCTCAAAAATACGTGTGCCTTTCGCCTCCCCTGGCTGACCCAGGGGAAGAAAAGTCCTCTGAGAGCCATGACTTGTTCATCTTGGTTCTTTTACAAACACAGCGAGGGGACTCCAACCACAGTCTCCCTCGTTTCCACTAATTGGGCCACACACACCCCACTTGACTGGCATCAGTTGACCCCCCTTTTCAAAATGAAAAAGATACTTTGCATGAAGCACTCTCAAAAATACGCGTGCCTTTCGCCTCCCCTGGCTGACGCAGGGGAAGAAAAGTCCTCTGAGAGCCATGACTTGTTCATCTTGGTTCTTTTAGAAACACAGCGAGGGGACTCCAACCACAGTCTCCCTTTTTGCCACTAATTGGGCCACACACACCCCACTTGACTGGCATCAGTTGACCCCCGATTTGAAAAAGAAAAAGATGCTTTGCATGAAGCACTCTCAAAAATATGCGTGCCTTTCACCTCCCCTGGATGACCCAGGGGAAGAAAAGTCCTCTGAGAGCCATGACTTGTTCATCTTGGTTCTTTTAAAAACACATCGAGGGGACTCCAACCACAGTCTCCCTCGTTTCCACTAATTGGGCCACACACACCCCCCTTGACTGGCATCAGTTGACCCCTCTTTTCAAAATGAAAAAGATGCTTTGCATGAAGCACTCTCAAAAATACGCGTGCCTTTCGCCTCCCCTGGCTGACCCAGGGGAAGAAAAGTCCTCTGAGAGCCATGACTTGTTCATCTTGGTTCTTTTAGAAACACAGCGAGGGGACTCCAATCACAGTCTCCCTTGTTGCCACTAATTGGGCCACACACACCCCACTTGACTGGCATCAGTTGACCCCCCTTTTCAAAATGAAAAAGATACTTTGCATGAAGCACTCTCAAAAATACGCGTGCCTTTCGCCTCCTCTGGCTGACCCAGGGGAAGAAAAGTCCTCTGAAAGCCATGTCCACATTGTCAGTGGACAGACACGTGTGCTTATCTGCCAGCAGACCCCCAGCAGCACTGAAGACAGGTTCCGAGAGAACGCTGGCTGCAGGACACGACAAGATCCCCAAGGCGTACGTGGCAAGCTCAGGCAATTTATCCAGATTGGAAGCCTAAAAGTAGCAGGGCTCAAGTTGCACAGTAATGGCATCGACGTTTCCTTGCATATACTCATATATCTGTGTGTCCTCCTCTTTTTCCTTGTCCAGCTCTTTTGTTTTCACATGAGTATATGTCCTTGTCACTTTCCCATGTGTTTGTGTTGTGTTGTGAGTTGTTTGTCACCTTTTGGACACCTTTGAGGGTGTTTACTAGGTGTTTTTATATGTTTGTGATCGCCTGCCATTGTTTCCTATGAAGTTCGAGTTCGGTTCGTCGAACGTTCGCCGAACCGAACTCGAACGAGACCTCCGTTAGGCGAACCGAACTCAAGCCGAACTGGGACCGGTTCGCTCATCTCTAGTCACGAACAGGATCCTACCGTTCTACCGACTGGTGGAAGTGCGTCTTGTGTGACCGCCGGAGGTGTCCAGCCGAAAATTTCATGAAGCCGCCATTTTGGGCGCGAAAAGTTCCCGCTCGAGCGTCTTCCCCGAGCAGGGAAGGCGCGAAGCGAAGCCCCGCCCCCAACGAACGGAAGTGGTAGAAAGAACCAAGGGGGGGCGGGTGAAGGTCTGTCTGATGTAGACCGCGGCTATAAAGGCAGGGACGCCAGGACCCTGCGGCCATCTTGTGGATCCTGGAAGAGGCGGCCGCAGCGATGCACCGACCCATTACCCCTGTTACCGGTAGCAGAGCCCGCAGCGTCTGTGGGGGAGGGCCCGGACCTGGGGTCTCCAGGCCTCACCTTTGTCACCGCCCTGCCATCGGCCCCGGCAGTCCGCCCGGCCGCAACAGAGATAACAACGGCTCCGGCAGTCCGCCCGGCCGCAACGGCAGCGAAGTACCGGTCCCGTTAACCAATCTGGGCCCGTTCTCGGACTTGGGTCAAGGGGTGCTGCCCGTTTCTTAGGGGCAGCACCAAGGCAAGGTTTGTTTGGGTGGGTGACTGAAGGACACGTTCCATTGTTGTTATTAAAAGTGTTTTAATGTTTGATATGCCTCCTGTTGTGGGAAGTTTTCAAAGTAATGCTTGTGTTTAATGATTTAATCTTTTACAGTTAAAAGAAAAAAATAAAACCGGTGATGGACGGGCAGCCCGCGGACGGTCTGCATTTTACCAAGGGGGAATGTGGTGCCCTGGACAAGCCAGGGGCCACAGGTAACAACACACACCCCCACCCCCAGCAGTTTCACAGCAGACTTCCCCAGTGAGACTTGATTTCTCCTCGGGTTCAGACAGACACACCAGGTGGGCGGAGTCAGGAGATGGAGACGCCCCCCAGGAGTTTAGCTGGCCTGGGGCAGGAAACAAGCCCAGACAAGTCCAGGCAGAGAAAGAGAGAGGAGGTCTGCAGTGAGGCAGACGCAGACAGGGGCCTAGGTTGGAGCTTAGGTCCCTCGTGTAGAGAGTGAGGCAGACGGTAAAGGCCGTCTGCAGGCAGCCGGGCAGACAGTTGGTGGAACCGTAGGTAGCCGGGGCTGGGCAGTGGCCCACCGGTACCGAACCGAGGAGCCAGCTGGAAACCAGAGCGCAGGAGGAGCTTGCACGGAGGTGAAAGAAAGGACTTACACTACCAACCAGGGTCAGGGGAAAAACTACCGCAGCCGTCTGTGGGACCCGTCCATCCTGCCGTGTGTTTTACTGAGAACTGTGTCCTCATCATTGGCTGAGTGAGTACCACCGTGCCGTGCGGCACAGCGCTGCCCCCGCGACCCTGCACCTCACCAGGCCCCGTAACCTGCCTGCCATCCATCCCTACCCCATCACCGGGCCCCGGGACAACCAACCCCCTACCCACGGAGGGGAGAACAAACAACCAAGTTGCTCCCTGTCACCGCTCCCGGGATCCCCGTCCAGAGCAGCGGTGGTGTCACCAATATCACCACAAGCGTGGGTGGCGTCACAAACAATAATCAAAACCCCCACAATACAAATCCCCTTTTCAATCACGGGCGAGGAGCATCGCTCGAGTCCCCGGGATCCGGCCCACCGCTCGAGCCACCACCGAGCAGCAGCACCAGCAGCGGCCGGACCCAAGCAGTGGGAGAGCGCAGCGTCCCCTCCTCCGCCCGCGACACTACCTACCCCGGTGTCATCCTGGGGACAGTTAAGGCTGGCGTATTTTTGAATGTGCTTGATGCAAATCAACCTGTCCAGTTTGCAACTGGGGCACAAGTGCTGCCACTGAAGGGGTGTTTGTGGGGCCCAATATTTGGAAAAAAGGGAGACTCTGCTTGGAGTAACCCTTGCTTGCTGTGTTTTTAAAAACGAGCCAAAGTGAACAAGTCATGGTTCAGCAAAGACTTTGCTACCTACCCCGGTGTCATCCTGGAGACAGTTAAGGCTGGCATATTTTGGAATGTGCTTGATGCAAATCTACCTGTCAAGTTTGCAACTGGGCCACAAGTGATGCTACTGAAGGGGTGTCTGTGTTGCCCAATTTTTGGAAAAAAGGGAGACTCTGCTTTGGGTACCCTTGCTGTGTTTTTAAAAACGAGCCAAGATGAACAACTCATGGTTCAGCAAAGACTTTGCTACCTACCCCGGTGTCATCCTGGGGACAGTTAAGGCTGGCGTATTTTGGAATGTGCTTGATGCAAATCTACCTGTCAAGTTTGCAACTGGGCACAAGTAATGCCACAGAAGGGATGTCTGGGGGGCCCAATTTTTGGAAAAAAGGAGACTCTGCTTGGAGTCCCCTTGCTGTGTTTTACATGATTTTAGAATGGCATAACATGCCTATATCTGTGTCTCCTCCTCTTTGAACTCGTCCAGCTGTTTTGTTTTCGCATGATTATATGTCCTTGTCACTTTCCCAAGTGTTTGTGGTGTCTTGGGAGTTGTTTGTCACCTTTTGGACACTTTTGAACCTGTTTTCTATGTGTTTTGTGTGTTTGTGTTTGCCTCCCATTGTGTTCAATTCAATTCAACTGGAATGCGTCCTCCATTTGACGACCCGAACCGAACTCGAGCCTTTAGAGGCTCGGTAATCTCAAGTTATTTACTGATAGAATAAGGTAAATTCTAAAATGCCCTAGTAGCCAATGTGAAAATGTAAAGATTTCTTATTTAGATTTTTAATATATTGACATCTAAAAATAAAATTTCCAAGAATTAAAAAGAAATTCATTTAGCACAAAATCTTAATTTAAAGGAATTCTGCTATGTTATCTGATCAATATTCCAGGGATGTATCTGTTACCTGACTGCATGGTGTAATTTTGCTATAATTCTGATTTTTTTTTTTGTGATATATATGAAGTACTGCTCAGAAAGCTGATGTGTATACAACCCTGCCAACAACCCTGATTAGCAGCTTCCTTTATACACAGTGCATTGTGAGCTAGCTGCCAATTGCTTTTGGGGGTGGGATCCCACAGATTAGCTTGACCTATGGTCGCATGAAACATATTTAACTACTGATAATCTCTATCTAATTAAACATTGTTTGAAACTACAGCACACAGCCTAATAAGTGATACATCACTCAAATTAGGGCTCTCAATGGCCACATTACACTGTTCTCACATTAAATAGTAAAAACCTGTTGACAGATTCGCATTAAAAAACAGATCATTTTCTGATGACACATTCCCCTTAAGATACAGTATATATTCAATAAATTATGAGGACCAAGATTTAATTAAATGGTTGTTCTTAAGTTATTAAATTGTTTTAGTTAGACAGCTATAAATAAACAAGTTTGCAATTGCCTTTTCCATCTCTTGCAATGAAATCTTTTATATTTTACAGGTGGTTTCCATGGAGCATGTTATTAGTGCTTGCCTACACCCTGACCAAGAGTGGTAGTTACGTTTCAAGAGAGGGGTAACTCCTAACAAACCTGTCAATTCTCTCCAGCCCATTGACTTCAAGGAGGAGTGCTCACCCTGCCAGAAACCAGGAAGTAAGGAGACTATAAGAAGACTTCATAGCTCTCAGCTGTACAGTCCCTGACAGAAGTTATGTTGCTTATCCATGTTATGTAAATAAAAGCTTATTACCTGACTTTAAATTCATCCATTGGTTTCATAAATTACTCTTTTGAAAGCTTAAACCCTCCAAAATTTTGTTTAGGTTATGAAAATAAAGTTGCTTCAAAGCTGAAATATTGATCATTTAGAGAACACGGAAAGGTCAGATTTTGGCAAGACAAAAGTTTTGTCGTCTTGTCATATAATGCACACAATCCTAGTTTACATCCTCATCTGTGCTCACTAAATGATCGGTTAATTAGTGGGTGTTTATAAAAAAGAAACCGAGCACCCCAGACCTTCACTTGACCTCTGACAACATGCCAAAAATCCACCCTGCGACCAAAGCCTTGATTATCAAGAGGCTGAAGACCAGATCCACTGCAGAGGTGGCTGGCACCTTTAATGTGTCTCAGTTTTAAGTACAAAGAATTAAAAAAAGATTTCAAGAGACTAGAGATGTTTTTGACAAGCCCAGGTCTGGCAGATCCCGCAAGACAACTGCTAAGGAGGACCGTTTATTGGTTAGACAATCCAAAGCCAGGCCTTCTTCCACTGCAGCAGAGCTCCAAAAGGCCTGGTCACCTCAAGTCCCTGTGTCAACTAGAACAGTTTGTAGGATTCTTTCTTGAAATGGCCTCCATGGTTGAATCAGTGCCAAAAAGCCAGCACTAAACAAAAGGCAATTAAAAAACCATGTGGCATTTGTCAAGTCCCACAACCTGCTAAACAGATTGACGCTGCTGGAAAAGTGGCAGAAGGTGGATTTCTCTGATGAACCTTCAGTTGAATTACACCACAGCCACCACAAATATTGCAGCAGACCTACTGGAGCCCGTATGGATCTGGGGTTACATTCAGTATGAGGGTGTGCGAAATATTTGCAAGGTGGAAGGCAATATCAATAGTCTAAAATATCAAGAAATATTAGCTACCTCTTACATTCCCAATCATAAATGGGGTCAAATTCTGCAGCAGGATGGTGCTCCATCTCATACATCAATCTCTACAACAAAGTTCCTCCTGGCAAAGAAGATAAAGGTGCTCAAGGACTGGCCAGCCCAGTTACCATACATGAACATCATAGAGCATGTTTGGGGTAGGATGAAAGAGAAAGCTTGGAAGACAAAACCAAACAATCTAGATAAACTCTGGGAGGCATGTAAGACTGCATTCTTTGCTATTCCTGATGACTTCATTAATAAATTGTATGAATCATTGTTGAACCGCATGGATGCAGTCTTTCAAGCTCATGGAAGTCACACAAAATATTAATTTTGGCTCTAAATGGCACCACAACTTCATTCACCAATGTTATGCAACATATCTTTGTATTAGAAGTTAATTATTTGTTTGAATTTTACATTACTTTCTGTAGGCGACTAAACTTTTGTCTTGCCAAAATGTGATTTTTCTGAGTTCATTAAATGATAAATCTTTCAGCTTTGCAGCAACTTTATTTTCATAACCTAAACCAAATTTGGGAAGGTTTCAGCTTTCAAAAGAGTAATTTATGAAACCAATGAATGAATTTAAAGTCAGATTATAAGCTTTTATTTACATAATATGGATAAGCGACAGAACTTCTGTCAGGGACTGTATAAAGATGATTTAAGACCTCTGTAAGTTCTCATTTGTTCTACTCTGTTTCCAAAAGGTACACAAAACCACCCTGAAGTTACACTTTCAATAAAGGGGGACATGTATGACTATCACTGTACTAAAATACAAGCTACATAATTTACTGTTTACTTGTTAGTAAAAAAAAAAAATAATATTAAAAAATGCACTTATAACATGACTTTCTTAGTACTTCTGAGGCCCCCTTAACAAGTCCATTAAAAAAAATGCAAATGTAGTATGTTCCGTTTTAACATCCATGTATCCATCCGTGATTAGGTATGTGTCATCTGTGTGTACCGGGAAAAAAACATAAATAACACAGTAAAATAAATGTTTTTTTTATGTGTTAAGATGTTTAAAGACAAATCGATAAATAGATAGATAGACAGAAAGATGAATGGTTAGATGAGCTCATATTATCAGGCTGGAAAGGTCCATGGTTATTGGGCCCTTCCCAGCTACTGATGAGCGAGTACATGGATAATTGCCAAGCCAGCACGGGGAAAAAAATTGTGATTGGAGAGCGAACTTGACGTTGAATTTAACCTCGAACAGCGAACTCCATACAAGTCAATGGGGATGAGATGTTCGGGGCTGTAAAATGTCCATAGTAAGCGCTAGGGGGCTCAACATGGAAGTTAAATGATAGTAAGAGCAGCATAGTTATATGTACTATGTTTTCAGGTGTTTCCTAGAGGATCACGCTGCAACCACACTCTATTCCAAGCCCTCTAATTAATGTTCATGAAAATTCACTACTTCCCCCGCCAACCCTCTGTGCCAGTGTCTGTGGTTGGATGCAGACTGCTATACACAACACCTACCCTGTGTCTGCATCTGTGACTGATTGCAGTCAGTTTCCTGCAGTCGATTTTTAAAAAATGACATATTTTCTCGCCATATTTGGCTAGCCAGCATGGGTAAAACAGCGGCAGTCTGCAGCCACCACTTGTGAGCTTTTCCGTGGCTGGATAGCAAAATAGATAAGAAAAAAAAGAAGTAGGGTCTCCCCATTTTTGATATCCAGCCACGGTAAAGCAAACAGATGGGTCTGGTATTATCAGGATGGATTTTGGTCCCCCAGCTTAAAAATACCATCCCACAGCTGTGCAGAATTATTGTATCCATTATATGCGACAATTGCAGGCTTTACCCAGCTCATCCCAATTGTCCTGTTCTAGTGCCAATCTGGGTAATATAAGGAGTTAATGGCAGCTGTGATTTGTCAGCTGCCATCAAGCTCTAGATTAGTAATGGGAGGCCTCTGTCAGACCCACATTACTAATCCTGTAAGTTAAATTAAATAAAACCCAAACACAAGAAATCCTTTAATTGCAATAAAGTACACACACCCTCTTTCACCCTTTTATTAAACCCCGTAACACCCTTAACGGTTCGATGTAATCAATAGAAAGTCCTACAACAATCCTAGCACTGCTACATCCAGAGCCTGGAGTGAGAGAAAACATGTTCATTTTCCACAGGCTTGAGAAACACTGACAGCAGCGAGGGACTGGCTGTGAGCAGGTGACATCACTCCGTTCAGCAGAGGTCACACCAATCTCCCCAGCTACACTCAGTGAAAGTGCTCCCGGATTGTCAGATTGCAGGTTATAGCAATTTTTTTTTTACAGTAACCTCCCTGGCTAATCATAGCCATGTCAATACTTGGCATGGTTGCAATAGCTCTGGAAGTGCCCATAACCTAAACGCTTTCTGATTGGCTGCTCTACAACCTTTTAACAAGCTTTATTTGGGTGACAAACCTGAACAGAAACTGGAAGTATAGTCAAAAGTCTGTGTTCAAGTTTCAGTACCGAACAGAAAGTGTTCTGTATGGACCCCAAATTTTACAGTTTGGGTTTGCTCACCCTACTCCCAGCCTAAAAGTACCAACCCAAAAGTGGTGCATCATATTAGATGTACCAATTTTGGTGCTTTGCCTCTGCTCTTCCCAATTGCCCTGGTGTGGTGGCAATCAGGGCAATCGTAGTTGGGGTGGATATAAGCTGTGTTTTGTCAGTTGCCATCAAGCCCTGGTATTAATAATGGAGAGGTGTCTATCAGATACCCGTATTACTAACCCAGTAATCAAATAAAAAAGACCCACACACATAAAAATAATTTATTTCAATAAACAGTCCTCGAAACTTTACCTCATTTACCAGTGTGAGAATAAAATAATAAAACCCATTCAGCTCCACTGTAGTCCATGGAATCCGCCATAGTCCACTGAATCCTTCATAAAACATGATGTAAAAAAACACAAGCAGACAAATACAGAGAAATTAAAAAAGACATTTTCCCTCATTCACCACTTTATTGAAAAGAAGAAGAAAAATTCTAGCTGCTAATGTAGTCCAGGGAGAATTCCAATAAACAGTCTGCTTAGCATCATTCTGAAATTCAATAGACTTTGGTAACAGGCAACTCCGGGTCACGCTGTGCTATGTAAAATCCAGTGACTCTAAGGAGCCGTGATAGCAGTAATGTTACCTTTCATCATAAGCGCCGGGTCTCATGCAGCGCAGCGTGCTCCAGAAAGACCTGATAAATCGGCAACCATTGAGAGTGGTGACATCAGTAAAGTTACCACTGTTCAGGATCACCAGGTCACCACGTTACCACTGATCAGGATCGCCAGGTTATCAGGTCACTACTGGACATGAATGATACGCTGTTTGAGACCTTGGATGAGCCATGACATCAGTAATGGTCCATGTGGAAACAAGGAGGTGTGAAAATCAATACCTTTTTTAAAGAGCATATGAGAGAACATATCTCCACTATGTGTGAACATGGACACCACACATACTAGAAACAGGAAGACACAGTATGTATGAAGGGGGCCTCAAGAAGTGTGCCTACAATCAGAAACAATATTCTGACTAAGAAAATTTGAGCCTGTAATGTTGAAGATTAGCAGAAATTATTTTTTGGGGGGACTTTTTTATAATAAATATCATAAAAAAACTATAATTAGGATAAAAAACATACATATATATATATATATATATGTTTCATATTTTTATAATAAAAACAAATAAGACACAGCACTCTGCAAAAGTTTCTTATTTTTGTATATGCATTTTATTTTTACATCGGGATATATCATTCTTTCTGGGTTCAGTGCTGGTTCCTTGCTGCTGCTCTAGTCCTGGTGGTTTGATAACAGCGATGATGTCATGTTAGCTTGGATCATTGCTCTCGCCAGTTACTAAGCTCAGTGGGTCATGAACTAAGTTCATTGTCACATGCTGTCAACCTTAGTGTATGAGAATTGAGTTCAGTTGCTGGCCAAAGCAGTGACACATGATTTCCATGAGACATCACCATTAAATTCAAAATATTGAGAAAGGTAACTCATTGAGGGAGAGTGCCTGCTAAGTTTATTGTATGTATATCCAAAGTCTAGAGCCCACTTCCCTGAAAGTGAACAACTTTAATGGATGTTAGGATGCAGCACAATTTTCAAATATGCCATATCGGCGGGGAAAGCAGGGAATAGGAGATTGTTTAATGAGTGGCCGGCTTTTTCAAAATAGTAAAAGTCGCCGCAGCAGTGTGAATGCCGTGCAGCGCCGGTGATCGGGGAACGGTAGGTATGAGAGAGGGGGGGAAACTGACCGACAGACTGTGAGAGAGGGACAGACAGACAGAGAGACCGACAGAGAGACAGAGAGACCGACCGACGGACTCAGGGAGATTGACCGACATACACAGAAATAGAAAGAATAGCCGACATCACTAGAAATAAAAACACCAAACGGACACGGACTATAGGTAGATGCATACGTGTTTACTAACATGTGTGCACATACCCATAGACTTTCATTGTGTCCACGTGTGCGTGCTCCGTGCAGATAACGGACATGCATCCGTGCAAAACGCAAACACATACGGATCACGGACACGCACACACGGACATAATGAAATAACGGACGTGTGACCACAATCATAGATTAACATTGGTGCACGTTTGGCTGTGTCTCCGGTATATACGGAAACGGACCAAACACGCACGTGTATCACGGACGTGTGAAGGGGGCCTTAGTGTGTATTTCATTTCAGTATGTACTGAAGGGGTTAAGGTTTATTTCTATCCTGCAGTGATCCAATAGGTAGTTTTAACCTCAGCTGCAGTTAGTCCCTTCTGTTATAAATATCCACTTCTCACTCTTCTTTATGCTGGCTTTTGCTTATGCTGCCTACTTTAAAGGAGCCAGTCTCTACTAAGGTGTTGCTTCTGTTGCAGCTGAGAAGTTCCTGCTGGAGAAGCTGTCGACTGTTATTTGTTGTTGTTTTCTTAACTTGTTTGTCTTTTCTTTCTCGTGTTGTATTATTTCAGTGGTGAGATGACTGGCCTTCAGTAGTCAGGATGAGTTCAGGGTCAGCGAGGGCTTAGGCAAGTGATAGCTCACAGGGGAAAGTACCAGTCTATGGATATTAAGAAATGCAAGGATTAGTCTCAAGTGATTTTTATGAGTAAATTTGTTTTAAATATTAATTCCTTTATTACTTTTAAAACCCCCACAATATGCCATTTGCAGCCTGATCCAAGTTCCAAATTTTTCACTTGTAAAAGTGTCTCTGCCAGTAATTTAGGCTGTATGTGAGGTCTGACTGTATCCAGAATGCTGCTATCTTCTGTACTATATTTTATAAAAGTGTCATTTAGCTTTTAGAGTGCAAATTTTGCTGGAACAGTTTTCGGCCATCATATCGTATTTACATGCCCTTGAGCTATTAGCACAGTGGAAACTGCCAGAAGTGTCCATATTTTGGAAACTATACCTCTCATGGCATTTATTTCCTGTGTAGTGAGCGTTTTGATTTCACAGGTATTTTCTTTGAATTTGTGCACAAGTGTCGCCGAGTAAATATTGCAGTTGTATAATTCTGCGCCTAATATCCTGTCCCAAATTTGTGCCAGTGTGAAAGAGCAGTTTATTCAATTAATTTGCTGTGTCTCTATGTTGCAGAAATATGCTACATGGGGCCCTAATCTTATATCTGAACATATTACTGGAGTGAAATAACACCATTCCCCCTTCAAGTCTAATTTAGTGATTTATATAGGCATTTCTCATTGAATGAAGTGAGCATTTTGACTCCACAGGTGTTTTACAGAAATTACTAAGGAATGAATTTTGTAGAATGATAATTGGATTTTCCATAGGTATGCCTTTCCAGTGCTCAGTACGTTGTGTTGTGCTATTATGAAAAGACTACTCTTTTGTGCTTTACAAAAATAAATATTCCCTTTCAATTTTGTTTCTAACTGCATTGTGGTCACCTTCTCCAGATCCACCAGTGAATCTCTGCCATTGCTCCCACTTGTGTCTTTACTTCATGATTATTTTTTTTGATTATTTGAACATGTGGTTACATGCATTATATATATATATATATATATATATATATATATATATACATAAAAACATCCATTTTTGTTCCTGCTTTAAAGGGAACCTGTAACCAAACCCCCTAAAAACTGGGTAGATGGAATATTGGCAACACGTAGCCAAATCCCCTATTCAGTATTAGTGATTAGATTAAAGGGAACCTGTCACCAGATTTTTACCTATTAAACTAAGTGTCACCTTCTGCAGCTCCTGGGCTGCATTCTACGAAGGTGCATCTTGGCCCTTACTCCCCTTCCAGACCCCAAAAATAACTTTATCAAACTTGCCCGCGATATGGCAGAGCGAACTGCGCCTGCGCGAGCCGACCTAACTGCACAGGCGCGAGATTTGAAAATGGGACGAGGAAGATGACTAAGGGCGTCATCCCGTCAATCAAGAAGGACGACAGCGATCAGCGGCAGGAGGGGGGACAGGAGCCAAAAATGAGCCCGTCCATCTGGCCAACACAGGTAATTAGCATACCTAACGGCCACTTTTTACAAAGTTATTTTTGGGGTCTGGAAGGGGAGTAAGGGCCAAGGTGGACCTTCATAGAATGCAGCTCAGGAGCTGCAGAAGGTGACACTTTTAGTTTAATAGGTAAAAATCTGGTGACAGGTTCCCTTTAATTTAATCACTAATACTGAATAGGGGATTTGGCTAGGTGTTCCCAATATTCCATCTACCCAGTTTTTGGGGGGTGTGGTTTCTTAAGACATCTTTTGTATTTTTTTTTTTAAATGTTATCAACTAATAATAAAAATTAAATTTTGTATGCAGTTGCATAAGTTTATTAGTGTTTGAAACATTATTTTTGTGCAATGAGTAGTTATTGCAAATAAGTAAATTGACTCAAAGCAAAGTGGGTTTGCATTGAATTTTTGGAATTTCACTTTTATAGGCAAATTAGAAAAATCTGTAATTCAATTTGTGTGAACCAGAAAAAAAATGCCCAGCACTGTGAGGAAAATGATGAGAAATATGACATTCATATGTCAGTCAGCTGTCACTGTTTAATTACACACAACCTGCCATGCAGCAAGTAATCCCCCAGATCTGGTCACCAAATTGCCAGATGACAAATCCAATCAAGACTAAGGAAGCCCCTGCTGTCAAGAGTATTCAGCCAAGAAGATAGGTGGGCATCTACACATTCTACTACCGGCTTCAAACAAGAATCGTAGACTTTGAGGCTCCTGTGTTAATGTTACAATATTAGGGAGTCCTTTGCTCCCACACATAGAGCAGGTATATTTCCGGATTCACAATGACGAGATGCATGTCACATGTATTTTCTACTAACAGTGAGACGTGAGGATATTAATAACTCCAAGAAAGTGCCACCTCTGCAACAGTCGAACACTTCAGGGCCACATGTCCCCAGTGTCATGAGACCCTGTTCCTGAAACCATCCATGGTGTTGTGTGTGGGTGAGGGTGATGGTGAGTCCCTGGACAATTTCCAACCCGTCACCATTGGCCAGGCTGTGGCCATGGGACTGTGGGACACCGGCGCTGAAGTTACTATGGTACTGCCTGAGATGGTGTCCCTCCAAGATGTGGTACCAGGGAAAACTCTTACCTTCTTCAGGATTGGAGGCGTCGAACCAGTGCTGCCCGTCACCTAAGTTTATTGGGAGTGGGGCACGGGAAAAGGGATGTCCCAGGAGAACAGCTCCCAGGTAAGATCTGTTTGCAGGGTTCCTCCACAACTGAGGTGTCCAGAGACTAGATAGCTCTGCCTGAACCAGCAGCTTGGTCAGGAATGTAAGTGATGCAGGCACAACCCATGGTAACAATGGCTGTAGCCACTGTCATCTGCAGTGGAAGTACTGGAGCCCAAGGAGCCTCAAAGAGGTCCAATGGCTCTCCCCCTTCCAACCAAGTGGCGGCTGAGTTAGATGGAGGCCAGGACACAGGTCCTGAGAAACTGACAGAAAATGTGGCAGTTTTGTCTACTCTGACCACATCTCGTTAGGGGTTTCAGACAACGTTGGAAGTTGACAACAGCCTGAAAGCTTTTAAGGAGCAGGCAGCACAGTAGAGATGAGCCATCCCCTAGTGTTCGAATTCGGTGTGGTTCGTCAAACGGCGGGTCTGTTTGTCGAACACCATCGAACCCCATTGAAAACAATGGCAGGCAAACACATACAAACACCTTCTAAGGTGTTCAAAAGGTGACAAACTCAGAAGACACCACAAACACATGGAATCACATGGTGAAAAGTACATATACTCATGCTGAAAGAAAAGAGCTGGACGAGTAAAAGGAGGAGGTGACACAGATATAGGCGTATCTGCAAGTGAACATCGATGCCATGACTGTGCAACTGGAGCCTTGCTCATTTTGGGCTTCCAATCTGGAAAAATGCCCTGAGCTCGCCACTTATGCCTTGGGGATCTTGTCGTGTCCCGCAGCCAGCATTCTCTCAGAATGTGTATTCAGTGCTGCTGGAGGTGTACTGACAGATAATCGCACACGTCTGTCCAGTGACAATGTGGACAGACTAACGTTCATCAAGATGAACAAATCATGGATCCGCAAGGACTTTTCTACACCTGTGTTATCCTGGGGAGACTAAAGGCTTGTGGATTTTTTAATGTGCTTCATGCAAATAACCATTTTAAGTTTGCAACTGTGGGATGTCACTTAAGTGATGTCTGTGGCCAAATTTTTGGAAAAAATGAAGAGTCTTGTTGGAGTCCCCTTGCTGTGTTTTACATGATTTTAGAAGGGCATGACATGCCTAAGAGGTTAATTTTCAGCATCTGAAAGCTGTTGGCTACAGAAATGCTGCCTTTCCACCCGGTGGACACAGAGGATTTTTGAGACCTTATGTCCATCGCAGTGCCCCAAGAGCAGATGCCCAGTCACCACTACTTCCCCAAGAAAGGTGTGCCTGCGCTACACCAGCATGTCGCACACATCACCGCTTCCTTGAGAAACTCGGTGTGTGACAGGGTGCATTTCACCACAGATACTTGGAACAGTAAGCATGGACAGGGGCGTTACATGTCGCTGACTGGGCACTGGGTAACTATGGTGAGAGATGGAGAAGGGTCTGCTTTACTAGTCTTGCCGTCCCCATGAATTGTGCGTCAATCCTCTGTATGTAGAAGTTCCTCCACTGCTTCTGCCTCCTCAACCTTGTCTCGGTCCTCCACCTCCGCCCAAATCCTGTCTGGTAAGACCACCCGCGTTGTAACTATGCACAAGGAATCTCACACACCTCCTTACTATGCTGACAGAAGAGCTCAATGGCATTAGGCGGTCGACTCTTTACTTTGAAATGTCTGGGAAATGTGAGTCACACCGCAGAGGAGTTCTGTACGGTTAGCTCTGGAGACCGAGTTTCATCAATGGTTGTCTCTACTCAACCTGCAGCCAGGGAAGGCCGTTTGCGACAATACTGCAAACCTGGGTGCGGCCCTTTGCAGGTGCAATGTGACACACGTCCCTTCTATGGCTCATGTGTTGAACCTGGTTGTCCAGCAATTTTTAAACCACTATCCCGACCTACATGGGCTTCTGCAGAGGGCAGGTTCGCTATGTGCTCACTTCCGCCATTCACACCCCGCAGCTCAACGACATGCATCGCTCCAGAAGACTTTCAGCCTGCCGGTTCACCGTCTGAAATGCGATGTGCCGACTTGCAGGAATTTGAATCTTCACATGTTGCAGCGACTGTGGCAGCACCGATGAGCCCTGCTGAATACGTTAGGACGTATAGCCTGGGCCAACGAGATCCAGAGGTGGGGCAGATCACGCTGCTGGAGTGGTCTCAGTTCAAAGACCTATGTACCCTTCTGCACAGTTTCGAAATGGCGACGAAGATGTTTAGCGTTGACGATGCCATTATCAGCATGACAATTCCGGTAATCTACATGCTGGAGCACACGCTAAACAGTATTCGGAGTCAGGTGGAAGAACAAGAGGAAGGGGAGGAAGTACAGGAGGAGTCATATGCGGAAGGGATAACAAGATCTCCAAGATCCAGACTGTCAGCAGCACCAAGGCGGCAGGCAAGGGACGATGGGGGAGAGGGATTAACAAGTGTGCATGGTAGCAGCCAAACTGTTAAGGAAGGTGCAGGAGCCCAGGAAGAAATGGAGGACGAACTGGCGATTGGCATGGAAGAATCAGCAGATGAGGGAGACCTTGATCACATTTCTGTTGTGCGAGGTTGGGGGAAGAGGGCAGAGGAAGGAAGCCAGTCGATGAGGTCAGCAGAGGAGGTGGAGGAGGATGCTACTGATGACGAGGTTAGGTTGTGCCTTCCTAGACAGAGACGGAGTACTGGAAGCATATCAACAAGTGCATCCTCAGCCACAACTCTGCCTCTGAGCAGAAGTCGTGGTGGCTCTGCAGGTTGTATGGGCTGTAAGCTTTGCCTAGCCTTGGCCTTTTTTGACATCGCAAGGTATCGCCTAGCTCATGTCATCTGTAAGATTTGTCACCAATTTGTAAGTAGAACAAGAATGCCGCGGAGACACCATCACAGGTTTCTCAATGCTGGCCGGAAACTAGCCAGGTTTTTTACTGTGAAGGAACAACCATGGGAAGGGCAGTCTCCAGTCAAGGAGACCACCTATGCCAAACATGATATTCATCCACAGGCAGCTTTTTCGGGGTATTTGCCCCTCATCAGTGAGGAGTAGGAAATACCCCGGTGTTCCTTTCCGGTGAAAGACCTGGCTAGTTTCCTGCCAGCGTTGAGAAACATGTGATGGTGTCTCCGTGGCATTTTTGTTTTGCATATTTTGCAAGGGGGCCTTGTTCTAGTGTCACTGCATTGAGAAACACGTGATGGTGTCTCCGCGGTGTTGGATGTTGATCTCCCCGAGGTCAACCATCCTTACCTATGTAGTCTTCTACTAGGCATTGCTCCCACTAGCCAGTTTCCTACTCCATACTGATGAGGGGAAAATACCCTGAAAAAGCTGTCTGTGGATGGATACCATGTTTGGCATAGGTGGTCTCCTTGACTGGAGACTGCCCTTCCCCTGGTTGTTCCTTCCCAGTGAAAGACCTGGCTAGTTTCCTGCCAGCATTGAGAAACATGTGATGGTGTCTCCGCTGCATTCTTGTTTTGCATATTTTCCCAGTGGGCCTTGTTCTAGTGTCACTGCGTTGAGAAACACATGATGGTGTCTCTGCGGTGTTGGATGTTGATCTCCCCGAGGTCAACCATCCTTACCTATGCATTCTGTAAGTAGAGGCCAAAAACTCACTAGTTTGAGTACTTCATCCTTGAAATGTCACATGGATATGAAATAATAGGGTGAGGGTGTATTGATGACCTTTATCCACTGTGAATGCAAGATGCTTATTTGCCGTTCATTGTATGCATTGTTTTTCACATGTAAAAGGGTAAGAGTGTATAAATTACCTTTATTTCACTGTAAATGCAAAATGATTATTTACTGTCTATTGCATGCATTGCTGCTGACCACCCACAAGGGGCCGCTGTTTTGCATCTGCCTTTGACTGTTTGGTCACTATAGCAACAGGAAACCAGTCTTCGGCTGTGGACTTGGAGACTGGAGGAGGTGCTGTATGTGAGCTGATGGAAAAGTGAAAGGTGTGAGTAACAGAAAGGAGCCGCAGCAGAAACAATTAGGTGGATTGTGAGGAGAATCGTGTTAGAGATTGGTGAGGAGGACCGTAACGCGTGTGAGCAGCATCCTGTGCCGGAGACCGACATTCTTCAGTTGCTGGCTATACTGATTACCGTGAGAGGATCTTCAAGTCTGTATTTATGGCAACTGGACACCACAGTACCCGGGTACGGTAGGTTGAGCCCAGGACTGCGTGCACGCAACACTTTGTTTTGGTAACAAAACACATATCTGTTCTGCATATGAAGCCTTAACGTGATTTCTGGCTACTTCTGTCAGAGGTTCCAGACTGCCCTACCAGTAGGTGCCAGTCATTCCCGAACCTGAAAGAGATATCATCCCGTGCCCTGGTGCAGTGGCAAATGGTGTAATAAATGGGGTTGATACTAGCTGTAAGGTCACCTGATATCAAGCCCAGCAGTTTGTGATGTCATGGTGTCTATCAGATACCCGACATCACAAACTATCAGTACTAACAAAAAAAAAAACAAAAAAAAATTTATTTGAAAAAACAATCCCCAAAACATTCCCTCTTTCACCAATTTATTGTAAGGAAAAAAAATAAGATGGTCCCACGATGACTCTGGACGTCTAGAATATGGGGGGACACGCTCAGGGAATGTATCCCCCATTTTCTAGGAGTGCAGACCCTCCATGTGAGGAGTGTGGGTGCAATGAATCTAATTTTTTACCGGCGCTGTCATTTACTGTAACGTGATCATCGGTATACGGTGTATACCGGTGATCACGTGAGCGGGGACCGGAAAAAACTACCTGAATCATGATCTCCAGGGTCTCAGCTACCCCCTGAAACCCCAGAGATTTTCTGACGCTGGGGGGCGCTATTCACTTATTTCTGCTTGCTGTTTATAAACGGCAGATCAGAATAAGGCTTCATTCACACGACCAATCCGTTTTTGCGGTCCGCAAAAAACAGTCCTTTTTTTCACGGGTGCATCCGTGTGGCATCCGTTTACGTTCTGTAGACGGTCCATATGTCATCCGTTTGTCATCCGTGTGCCTTCCGTTTTTTTTGCGTACTGCAAAAAAACTGAAGGAGGGAAAATACATACATTTACCCAGGATCCATAGCTTCAACCTACATGAGGCGGTCACATGTTCACTCAAGTGCCATTTTTTACTGCTTTTCACAGCGTAGAGCACTCTGGTGATTTTCTTGTGCTTGTATACTTCATATCAGTCTTTTCTGTCATTATAATGGCAGAAAGACACATAATGTCCCACTCTCATGCATTTTGTAATTTTGCACCCTTTGGTGCCTTTCATGTGGCACTAAGGGGTGCTTAGCCTTGTATTTACCAAAAAAAAAAAAAAAAATAAAAAAAAAATGACGTGGGGTTTCCCCTATTTTTGATAGCCATCTAGGGTAAAGCAAACCGCTGCAGCCTGCAGACCACATCTGGCAGCTTCACCTTGGCTGATAATCCAAAACGGAGGGCACCCCATGCTGTTATTTTAAATTAAATAAATAATTAAAAAAAAAAACACGTGGGGTCCCCCCAAAATTGGATCACCACCCAAGGTAAAGCGGACAGCTGGGGTCTGATATTCTCAGACTAGGGAGGTCCATGGTTATTGGACTCTCCCCAGCCGAAAAATAGCAGGCCGCAGCCGCCCCAGAAGTGGCGCATCCATTAGATGCGCCAATCCTGGTGCTTCGCCCCAGCTCATCCCGTTGCCCTGGTGCGAAACGGGGTAATATATGGGGTTAATACCAGATGTGTAATGTCACCTGGCATCAAGCCCTGGGGTTCGTGAGGTCAGGCGTCTATCAGATACCCGACATCACCAACCCAGTCAGTAATAAAAAAAAATAGATGACAAACACATTTTTATTTGAAAAAACACTCCCCAACACATTCCCTCTTTCACCAATTTATTAGAAAGAAAAACAAATCCAGATCTGCTGTAATCCAAGGGGTTCTAATGACGATCCATACCATAGTCACTGTCCCAGTCAATGAAGAACCGAATGTTCCCCATTGGCTGGGAGAGCAATCCAGTGACCTGAGCTAAATCAATAGGTCAGCCCAGGTCACTGCAGGGCAAGACAAATGCTGCTGTCAGGAACGAGGTACATTACCTGCGGTGACGATCTCCTGCACTGCTGATAGCAGAGCTGTCACTGACTTCAATGACTGCCTTCACAGCCAAGTATCGCGGGAGCCTGTGACGTCACCGCTAGTCACAGTCTCGGGTCGGCAGAGAGAGGAGGAGATGTGACAAGCATCGGCCATGGAGGACAGTGACAGCACTGAGGTCGGGAGGGCAGGACTTCATCACCACAGGTAAGCTAAGCGGGTAATGTGTGCAGAGTGCGAGGTGGGTGGAGCTAAGCGGGGTAATGTGTGCGGAGTGCGAGGTGGATGGAGCCAAGCGGGGTCATGTGTGCAGAGTGTGAGGTGGGTGGAGCCTAGCGGGGCCACGTGTGCGGGCGGCGGAGTGCAAAGTGGGTGGAGCCTAGCGGGGCCATGTGGCGTTGAGGACGTCAGTGCTGGGGGCTGCATGGCTGAGGACAGGTGAGTGTGAGTGTGTGTCTGTGTACATGCCGCGTGCAGGAGGGGCCGGAGCCCAGCGGGGAAGTGTCGGCTCCCTGCACACGTAACCAGGGTAAATATCGGGTTACCAAGCAAAGCACTTTGCTTGGATACCCGATATTTATCTTGGTTACCAGCTTACGCAGGCTTCCAGCGATGGCTCCCTGCACACTGTAGCTGTAAAACGCCCTGCTTTTGGTGATCGAGCCATTCTCGAACGTAACTCGAACTGTCGAGCTTTTAGCAAAAAGCTTGAGTTCGAGTTCGATCTCGAGCACCCCCAAAATCACTTGAACATGAAATTGGCGAACCTCGAACATCGCTCATCTCTATTCATACCACCAAGCTCCTTTGACTGCTCTTTGGTCTTCACCATATTGGAGTTTGGAGTATGACTGTTTGAGGTTGTGGACAGGTGTATTTTATACTGATAAGTTTTAACAGGTGCCATTACTACAGGTAAAGAGTGGAGGACAGAGGAGCCTCTTAATGAAGAACTTTTAGGTCTTTGAGAACCAGAAATCTTGCAAGTTTTTAGGTGACCAAATACTTATTTTTCACCATAATTTGCAAAAAATATCTTGCCAAATCAGACAAAGTGATTTTCTGGATTTTTTTCTCATTTTGTCTCTCATAATTGTGGTCTGCCTATGATGTCAATCACAGGCCTCTCTCATCTTTTTAAAGCCTGCTTTACACACTACAAGATATCTTACGATGTGTCGGCGGGGTAACGTCGTAAGTGACGCACATCCGGCATCGTAAGGTATGTTGTAGCGTGTGACAGCAACGTGGAATTGCGATTGAACGAAAAACCGTTCATCGCATGCACGTCGTTCATTCCTGACCAATTGAACGTCAGATTGTTCATCGTACCCGGGGTAGCGCACATCGCAGTGTGTGACACAACGGGAGCGATGAACAGATCTCACCTGCCTCCTGCGGATCCCGGCCCACAATACGGAAGGAAGGAGGTGGGCGGGATGTTTACGTCCCGCTCAGCTCCTCCCCTCCGCTTCTATTGGCCGCCTGCCGTGTGACGTCGATGTGACGCCAAACGTCCCTCCCACTCCAGGAAGTGGACGTTCGCCGCCCACATCGAGGTCGTATGGAAGGTAAGTATGTGTGACGGGGGTTAATCGTTTGTGCGGCACTTTCAACAAATTGAATGTGCTGCACATACGATGGGGGCGTTGCAAATCGCATACGATATCGTATGCGAAATTGCAACGTGTAAAGCAAGCTTTAGTGGGAGAAATTGCACAATTGGTGGCTGACTAAATACTTTTTCCCCATTGTATATGCATTTCCCTTTTTATATTGAATTACTGAAATAAATTAACTTTTTGATATTCTAATTTATTGAGATGCACTTGTACATTTTTATCAACTACTAGATCAACTGATGATTTTTAGATGTGCGGTCCATGTCTTTTTCTTCAGCTGTAGCATACTGTGCAGTACGTCCCCTCTTTTTTTGGTTTACTTGGAGTAGCATGCCTCTCATATTTACAGTCATTTTTAATTAGCAAGAGACTGCAAGAGGGGTTCTGACATTTTTACTCTCAGTTCACAGTCTGTGAGCTTCTTGAAGGTGAGTTGTCCAGATCCTTTCACAGGGAGTTGGTGCCATGTTGCGGTGGTTTTGTATGGGGGGGGTTCATATAGTCTGATCAGAATGTTAAAATAAGAGCCTCATCTTCAGTTAAATAAATTTTTGCCTAGTGGCACTAGATCAATTAATGATATTTCATGTGCGGTCCTTGTCTTTTTCTTCAGCTATCACATATTACATTTTCCCCTTCACCCCTGGGCGATTTTCCTGTTATTATTTTTGCATTTTCCTCCCCTTCTTCCGAGAGCTATAACTTTTTTATTTTTCCGTTAATATTGCCATATAAGGCCCGTTTCACACGTCAGTGAAAAACAGTGACGTTTTTCACTGGCGTGTAAAACACCCACATGTCCCTGCGTGTGCCGTGATTCACGGCACACGTGGGTTGTCTAAGTGCAATCCGGGCTCCGTTATAATAATAATAATGAGCCGGCTTAGAAGCAGCAGGTAGAACGGGCTGCAGAGGACATTGCTGGACGCCGGGTGAGTAAAAATGTTTTTTATTTTAAAAGCACGTTTTTTTCTGGCACGTGTTTCACGGACCACACCACTGCGTGGTCCGTGGAACATCAGTGATGCCAGAAAAAAATGGACATGTCTCCGTGCGGCAAACACGCACACGCGGGTACGCCGCACGGAGACACGTGCAGTAAAAAATCACTGACGTGTGAGCAGACCCATTCATTATAATGGGTCTGCGTATGTCAGTGATTCTGGTACGTTTTAAAAAAAGCACAAACGTACCAGAATCACTGACGTGTGAAAGGGGCCTAAGGGCTTATTTTTCCAGGACAAGTTTTTCTTTTGAATGACAGCATTCATTTCACCATTTTTCCATGGAAAACAGGGAAAAATTCCAAATGTGGAGAAATAGTGAAACAAGTGAAATTCCACATTGTTTTTTTCTTTTTTTTTATTCACCATGTTCACTATATGGTAACACTGACATGTCATTATAATCCCACAGGTTTGTACGAGTTTGAAGATACCAAACATGTATACTTTTACTTTTATCTAAGGGATGAAAAAAATTCTGACGTTTATCCAAAGAAAGAATAGCACTTTTGTTGTCATTTTCTGAGACCCATAGCTTTCTCATTTTTGGGGATCTGGCGCTCAGGGATGCCTTATTTTTTTGTGTTTTGAGATGATGTTTTTAATTATAACATTTTGTGTAGATGCTCTGTTTTGATCACTTGTTATTCTATTTTTATGCAATGTTGTGGCAACCAAAAAACGTAATTTTAGGAATGCGCAAATATTGGCATCTTGAAGCAAGCTTGTACACAATGTTAAGAGTGGTTTTCCCTATGACAGCAATGAGGCACACAGTGTGCATCGCAGTTGTAGACTTCCAACCCCATGAACGTCTCGTTCTCGTTGCAGAATCATTAGCAGCAGCAGTTTAAGTGGCGAAAGCAATTTCTATGTGTTGTGGCACACATTTTTTTAGCCCATCCTGTTCACAAGCAGAACAGAGTACAAGTCTGACACATAGTGAACGACTGGAAAGGATGGTGCAGAAGTATCTAGAGCTCAATATGAATGTCACCAGGGGGTGAGGACCCTTTTGTATTTTGGTCTTCAAAATTGGAAGAATGGCCTGTGTTTGCCAGTAACGCCTTGGGGGTTTTGTCAGGCCCGACAGGCAGCATTTTTTTTGAGAATGTGTCTTCAGCGCTGCTGGTGGTGTCCTGACAAATAAACACGTCCAGCTGTCTCCTCAAGGTGTAGACCGCCTAACTTTCATCAAGATGATAAAAAAGAGGGAATCAGCTCACCACCATGTAGTCATTCCAGGAAGGAAAATCCGGACGGTGCTCGTGGGTCAAGAAGGCTTTAGTCAATCAAAAAAAGGCGGATCCCCAGCACAAAGAACGTCCATAGAAACTTGAAATAAAGTTAAAATTTCAAATAATTCCAATAATGGTTAAAAAAGGAGGAAAAAGGAATAAAACAACTCCTCTGATCTACCTGTTTCAGACGCGATCGTCCTTAGTCATGGACGCCCGCGTCTGAAATGCGTAGATCGGAGGAGTTATGTTTTATTCCTTCTTCCTCCTTTTTTAACCATTATTGGAATAAAATGAAATTTTTACTTTATTTCAAGTTTCTATGGACGTTCTTTGCGCTGGGGATCTGCATTTTTTTGTTTAATCAAGATGAACAAGTCATGGATCTCTAATGACTTTTCCATTCCAGTTGCAGACTGAACACTAGGTGTAGTTTTCAGTGTGCTGTATTCATCTGGCATTATTACAGTCTGTGACACCTTTGTTGTGGCTTAAGTGGCTGCTGTTGCTACTGCTACTGATGGTACATACAAGTGACTTAGTGGCACAACAATCAAATGGTGTATCAAATGCTGTTACTTATAATATTTGGCTTTTTTTTATGTATGAATGACATAATATTCCTCCTATACTTCCTCCTTTTGCTCTTTTGTTTCCTCCTGAGTCACGACAATCCAAATTTTTTGAAAATGGAGACTCTTATTCAGGTCTTATTGTTGTGTGTTGCCTGTAGAAGCAGGGGTCTCAGAGCACAAGGCCTACATACCTGTCACTTATCCACCTCCTAATGGTAACTTAATGGGTTCTCTGCGGCAATCAATGCCACTTTTCCTGTTGTCTGACTCTAACTTTTTGAAATGTGGAGACTCCAAATTAGGTCTCCAGGTTGTGTGTTGTCTGTAGTGGCAGGTGTCTCAGAGCACTAGGCCTACACATATCACTCATCCACCTGTTACTGGTCAATGTTTAAGCCTTTTCCTTGCATCCATGCTGCATCATTATACTATTTGTACTCTGGGGCAATAGATGTCACTTTTTCCTGGTGTCTGCCAGTAAGTTTTGGAAATGTGTAGACTCCAAGTTGGGTCTTCAAGCTGTGTGTTGTATGTAGTGGCAGGAGTCTCACAGGACCAGGCCTATGCCGGTCACTCACCTACCACCTATTAATTTTAACCTAATGTGAAATCTGTAAATGCTGATCCAGACCCTTTCTCATGCATGGCCCAGACCTAATTGCTGCACCATTATACTATTTGTATATTGGGGTAATTGATGCCATTTTCTTGGAGTCTCCTTGTTGTGAGTTGCCTGTGTAGGACTCCCAGACTAGCAGGCATGCAGCTACCTTTCGCTCATCTAACTCTCTTACTATAATTAAATGTGTCTAGCAATAACCATCTATGAAGCAAATCATGGTGCCCACCTGAGTGTGGCTGAGCAGAAAAGCAGTTTGAGATGTTGAATGAGGTATGAGGGCTCTTAAACCACCAGACCTACACTTTTCACTCATCCATCTCAATATCTCTTATGTTAGTAGTCTAGGAAGCTAATGACTTGTGCCACAATAGTGTGGCTCCACTGTAAAATGATTTGAGCTATTTTTGCAGTTTTTTTGTTCTTCCTAAAGGTGTTGTCTATGCCTTTGTTTTGCCCCCTTTGAATTCAATAGGGTTCGGATATGTTCATCGAACTGTTTGGGGAACTGTTTGTCGAACACAGATAAATTCGACGAAGACTAACCGAACCGAACCTTGCGAGGTTCGCTCATCTCTAGTCAGCATCTGTATTAATACAGCCTTATGTGTCTTGGTGGAACTTGTTGCACCAGATGTGAGGATGGGAGCTGTATTGTCTCAAGGACATGGTACGTCTGTTAGTAAACTGTGTCCATGTGCATTTTTCTCAAAGAAGTTATCTCCAGCAGAACTTAATTACAACATTAGTGATAGGAAACTACTCGCTATTAAATTAGTGTTTGAGGAGTGGCAATACTTTTTGGAGGGAGTGATTTATCCTTTTACTGTAATTATGGACCATTATAATCTCCCTTACCTCAAGTAGGCAAAATGTTTTACTCCAAGACAAGCTCAGTGGTCATTATTTTTTAATAGGTTTAACTTTGTCGCGACTTATCGTCCAGTGTCTAAAAACACGAAGGCTGATGCATTTTCCAGGACTTTTCCAGGGGTAATCTTGTGAGAAACCTGTGCTCATCCTGCAGAAGGGAGGGGTGGTAGAATCTGAGATTGAGATGCCCAGCATGAGGCACCATATGGGCTCCAAGCTAAAAAGTCATTTGCTCTCTTGAATCTTTGCCTTAGGAATCTAGAGGGCACATCATGATTCTGTCCTGGCTTGTCACCCTGGGGTAAGTGGTAGTCTGGATTTCTTACAGCACTGTTTCTGGTGGAACAAAGTTTGAAGTGATGTAGTGTCTCATGATTCTGCATCTGCCACCTGTGCGCATATAAGGCATCACACTTTCGTCCGTCAGGTTGTCTGCAGCCATTGAGTGTGGCTAGACCTTGGATGGACATTTCCATGGATTTTATTACAGATCTTCCTCATTCTGCTGGTAAATGAATCATTTTTGCTATGGTTCATAGGTTTTACAAAATGATTTTATTACCTCACTATCTTTACCCAATGCTAAAACTTTAACTCAGGTATTTATACAGTTAGGTCCAGAAATATTTGGACAGTGACACAATTTTCGCGAGTTGGGCTCTGCATGCCACCACATTGGATTTGAAATGAAACCTCTACAACAGAATTCAAGTGCAGATTGTAACGTTTAATTTGAAGGTTTGAACAAAAATATCTGATAGAAATTGTAGGAATTGTACACATTTCTTTACAAACACTCCACATTTTAGGAGGTCAAAAGTAATTGGACAAATAAACCAAACCCAAACAAAATATTTTTATTTTCAATATTTTGTTGCGAATCCTTTGGAGGCAATCACTGCCTTAAGTCTGGAACCCATGGACATCACCAAACGCTGGGTTTCCTCCCTCTTAATGCTTTGCCAGGCCTTTACAGCCGCAGCCTTCAGGTCTTGCTTGTTTGTGGGTCTTTCCGTCTTAAGTCTGGATTTGAGCAAGTGAAATGCATGCTCAATTGGGTTAAGATCTGGTGATTGACTTGGCCATTGCAGAATGTTCCACTTTTTTGCACTCATGAACTCCTGGGTAGCTTTGGCTGTATGCTTGGGGTCATTGTCCATCTGTACTATGAAGCGCCGTCCGATCAACTTTGCGGCATTTGGCTGAATCTGGGCTGAAAGTATATCCCGGTACACTTCAGAATTCATCCGGCTACTCTTGTCTGCTGTTATGTCATCAATAAACACAAGTGACCCAGTGCCATTGAAAGCCATGCATGCCCATGCCATCACGTTGCCTCCACCATGTTTTACAGAGGATGTGGTGTGCCTTGGATCATGTGCCGTTCCCTTTCTTCTCCATACTTTTTTCTTCCCATCATTCTGGTACAGGTTGATCTTTGTCTCATCTGTCCATAGAATACTTTTCCAGAACTGAGCTGGCTTCATGAGGTGTTTTTCAGCAAATTTAACTCTGGCCTGTCAATTTTTGGAATTGATGAATGGTTTGCATCTAGATGTGAACCCTTTGTATTTACTTTCATGGAGTCTTCGCTTTACTGTTGACTTAGAGACAGATACACCTACTTCACTGAGAGTGTTCTGGACTTCAGTTGATGTTGTGAACGGGTTCTTCTTCACCAAAGAAAGTATGCGGCGATCATCCACCACTGTTGTCATCCGTGGACGCCCAGGCCTTTTTGAGTTCCCAAGCTCACCAGTCAATTCCTTTTTTGTCAGAATGTACCCGACTGTTGATTTTGCTACTCCAAGCATGTCTGCTATCTCTCTGATGGATTTTTTCTTTCTTTTCAGTCTCAGGATGTTCTGCTTCACCTCAATTGAGAGTTCCTTAGACCGCATGTTGTCTGGTCACAGCAACAGCTTCCAAATGCAAAACCACACACCTGTAATCAACCCCAGACCTTTTAACTACTTCATTGATTACAGGTTAACGAGGGAGACGCCTTCAGAGTTAATTGCAGCCCTTAGAGTCACTTGTCCAATTACATGCATTACAGAGCTATGATTCCTAAACCCTTTCTCCGATTTGGATGTGAAAACTCTCATATTGCACCTGGGAGTGTGCACTTTCAGCCCATATTATATATATAATTGTATTTCTGAACATGTTTTTGTAAACAGCTAAAATAAAACTTGTGTCACTGTCCAAATATTTCTGGACCTAACTGTACGTGAAATTGTCAGACTGGAGTCACATCTATCATTGTTTCTGATAGAGGTACCAAATTTATTGCCAATTTGTTTGAGGGCTTTCTGCTCTTGCTTATTGATTAAACTGTCTCAATCATCGGCGTTCTATACGCAGTCTAATGGACAAACCAAGCACATAAATAAAAACTTGGAGCAGTATTTGCACTGTTTTGTCAAAGATAATCAGGAAGAGGGGTCCTCATTCCTTCCCCTTGCTGAGTCTGCTATCAATAAATGCCACCATGAATCCTCTGGATTATACCCTTTCTTTTGTGTCTTTGGTCATCTTCCCCAGTTCTGTACTTTTCTTATGGAACACTTGTCAGGGGTACCTGAGGAGGACCAATTGTGCTCAGCACTATTGTGTCGCCCAGGGACCAGGGGTACTCAGATCCGGGCCACAGAGTCACTTCTGTGGGTATCACGATGGCGTGACCCGGTCTGTGATCCCAGGCTCCACAGTAAAAGGGGATTTGGGTAAGGGGAATTGTCCGTGACGCCACCCACGGTTGTGGTGAGGTTGGAACACCACCGCTGCTTTGGATGGGGATCCCGGGAGCGATGGTATGGAGCAGCTAGATGTTATTTCTCCCCTCCGTGGGTAGGGGGTTGGTTGTCCCGGGGCCCGGTGATGGGGTAAGCAGGGAGCAGGGCGCAGTGCTGCAGTGCGGTGCCCGAGGGCACGGGTGTACTCACAAGAAAGTCACACGGAGTCACTGGTGAACTAAGAATTGCCGGTGTCCGCAGCCTCCGGTACGTGGGTGTTAGTGTCCCACACACGGTGCAGCAGCCCTTGTTGTTTCCTTCCCTGCAGCAAAGTGCCTTTTTCTCCTCTCTCTTCCTCTTTCTCCTCAGCCGGGAACGGGGAATTTACTCCCCTGTAGTGATCCGGGTACCCAGGTACCGAGGGGCCACCGCCCGGCTCCGGCTACCTGTTCTGGCCCCTTCCTCACTACGGCCTGTCCCGGCCCTTTTGGAGCACGCTTCACTCCCAGCCTGGGAGCTCAACTCCAGACCTCTGTACTGTCTGCCCTCCACACACTCTCTGCTCCAGCCCCTCCCCTCTCCTCTGCTTTTCCCTTACACTGGGGGCTGTGCTTTGTCTGGCTGCACCGGTGTGAGATCAGATTACCAAGGAGGATTAACTCTTTCTGTGACAACCTGGCTGTGCCAGGGCGTCACACACCCCCTTGGTAAAACACGGCCCGTCCTCGGGCCGGCTAGGCACCGACATTTATTAAAACTGGAAAAGAATAAACATTTTAAACATTTTCACACATGCATTTTCAACAATAGCAACGTAATGAGTCCTTTAATCACCCACCCAAACAACCTAGCCTTGGTGCTGCCCCTAAAACCCAGGCAGCACCCCTTGACCCCAGTCCAGGAACAGCCCCAAATTGGTCAACGGGACCGGTACTTCGCTGCCGTTGCGGCCGGGCGGACTGCCGGAGCCGTCGTCATCTCCGTCGCGGCCGGGCGGACTGCCGGGGCCGGTGGCAGGGTGGTGACAAAGGTGAGGCCTGGGGACCCCAGGTCTGGGTCCTCCCCAACAGGCGCTGCGGGCTCCGCTACCGGTAACAGGGGTAACGGGTCGGTGCATCGCTGCGGCGGCCTCTCCAGGAACCAAATGTTGGCAGAGTCCTGGCGTCCCTGCCTTTACAGTCCTTGTCACATAAGCTGCGGTTCCTTCTTTCTGCTCCCCCTTGGTACTCGGGAGCAGTCCTTCCAGCAGCTTTTAAAGTTTCTCTTTCGCTTCCGGTCCTCCGGAGCTTCACTTCCGCCCGCGTTCTAAGGGGGCGGAGCCTCTTTTTCGCGCCCGCCGCTCGGAGAAGAAGGCGCCAAGCTGTTGTTTTTGGCGCCTAAAATGGTGGCTAAAATGGCGGACTTCTGGATTTTTCCTCAGCGGGACGCCGCTGACGGACGGGGCAAGGCGCACTTCCTCCAGGTGACTGGATGGGTTCGATCCTGTTCGTGACGCCAAATGTGTCGCCCGGGGACCAGGGGGTACTCAGATCCGGGCCACAGGGTCACTTCTGTGGGTATCACGATGGCGTGACCCGGTCTGTGATCCCAGGCTCCACAGTAAAAGGGGATTTGGGTAAGGGGAATTGTCCGTGACGCCACCCACGGTTGTGGTGAGGTTGGAACACCACCGCTGCTTTGGATGGGGATCCCGGGAGCGATGGTATGGAGCAGCTAGATGTTATTTCTCCCCTCCGTGGGTAGGGGGTTGGTTGTCCCGGGGCCCGGTGATGGGGTAAGCAGGGAGCAGGGCGCAGTGCTGCAGTGCGGTGCCCGAGGGCACGGGTGTACTCACAAGAAAGTCACACGGAGTCACTGGTGAACTAAGAATTGCCGGTGTCCGCAGCCTCCGGTACGGGGGTGTTAGTGTCCCACACACGGTGCAGCAGCCCTTGTTGTTTCCTTCCCTGCAGCAAAGTGCCTTTTTCTCCTCTCTCTTCCTCTTTCTCCTCAGCCGGGAACGGGGAATTTACTCCCCTGTAGTGATCCGGGTACCCAGGTACCGAGGGGCCACCGCCCGGCTCCGGCTACCTGTTCTGGCCCCTTCCTCACTACGGCCTGTCCCGGCCCTTTTGGAGCACGCTTCACTCCCAGCCTGGGAGCTCAACTCCAGACCTCTGTACTGTCTGCCCTCCACACACTCTCTGCTCCAGCCCCTCCCCTCTCCTCTGCTTTTCCCTTACACTGGGGGCTGTGCTTTGTCTGGCTGCACCGGTGTGAGATCAGATTACCAAGGAGGATTAACTCTTTCTGTGACAACCTGGCTGTGCCAGGGCGTCACACAATCATCTACATAAGAAAAGGTTCAGAAACACTTGCATAACATGGCTTCTAAGTATAAGCGTGTGGCTGACTGTCGCTGTGTGCCTGATCCGGTCTTGTGTGGGTGATTTGGTGTTGTTGTCCACTAATAACATTAAGCTTAAGGTGCTGTCACTTAACTGAGGACCTCGGTTCATCGGTCCATTCAAAATTACTGCTGTCATGAATCCCTTGGCTTTCTGTCTGGCCTCACCATCTTTATATAAAATCAATAATGTCTTTCACAAATCTCTATTAAAGAAATTTGTGGGTTCGGGAGCTTCTCTGCCCACCCTCCACCTCCGGTCTTAGTTGATAGATCACTGGAGTTTCAGGTATTGAGAATAATAGATTCTTGGGTCTTTCGTCGTTCTTTACAGTACCTTGTTCACTTGCAGGGTTAAGTTCCTAAGTAGAGGACTAGGGTAACAGCCTCATATATACATGAGGAGCGTTTGATTACGGTATTTCATCCCCGTCATCTAGAGAGACCTTGTCCTTACGGTCCAAAGGAGGGATACTGTCACACAATGTTTCACTCTAAACTTGCCATGTGTCATGGCAGCATCAGATGCTGTTAAGACTACAGACTCCGACACTCCACACTATGATTTCTCTGGTGCTTTTGAATTACACAGGCAGGCTTGGTTATCGACCAGCTTTGTGCTCTTTAGTGATACGTGCGCTGTTGTGTTCCAGTAATTGCTGATTAACTGCATGTTGTTTGATTTGTTGTGGAATTACTCCTGTTGTCTGGTTATTTTTCCCTCCTTTTTATTTTTCTTCGTATCATTTGTTGTCTGATTACTTTGTGTGAGCATGCTGCGTGCTAGAATTTTGGTTTTCACAGTTTGTTCATACCTGTGGGTTCTACTGTGACACCCTGTCAAAACCAGGTAGTCACAAATAGGCCCCTGCATAACACCTTCCCTCACAAGGAAACACACAGCCGACCAGTAAACAGTGATACCAGTAAAGTGATAGATACACCAGTGGGCGTGACCAGGCGGTTGGAAGACTCCCACCCAGGGGTTTAGACAGCCCGGGGCGGGAAAAGCAGGCAGATCAGTTTGCAGATCAGTTCAGAGTAGTTGAGAGTGGAAGTCAGGCCTGTGTGTCAGGCCTGAAGCTGACTGACAGGTACGAGGGTAGGAGCCCTGGTGCCACTGGCTAAGAGACAGACAGTGGTCTCCTTCAGCAGGGGACGGGGAGACGGGAAGATGGCTCGGCAGAACCGAGGTAGACCAGGACAGGGTTGTAGCCCGCCGGTACCTACACCTGGGAGCCGACCGGAAACCGTGCACAAAGGGGGGGTACACGGACCCTGAAGCCAGCACCAGAACCTACTGGAACTGGTTAATGAATCGATTGAGGCCAGGACTAGAGGTCCTGTCCCACCCAAAGTCCCTCATAAAAGACAACAGCCCACCGATTAGGAATAAGAGGTCACCACCAAGGCCCATAGATCCCATGGGCCAGCGTCTGTGGGCACGGCTCCTTAGGCCACATCTAGCCGGGAGCGGACTCCTACATTTCACGATGGGAAGTCATTTCTACTTTAAAACTGTGCAGGAAAAGGATAGAGACCACCAGCCGGGTCAGGGATCCCGAATGCAACCGGCCGTGGCACCGGCCACCACCACCTTGGTTTACCAGAGACTTGTGTGTGTTACTAATCGTGAGTACTCCAGCACTCTCTGTGGTCGTCATCTCCCTGCACCAGTGCCACTGGTTCCCGGGGCCACCATCCCTGCCCACGGAGGGGTTAACAACTTGCTGCACAACATCTCCCCCGGTTGCCCCGTAACAGCAGCAGTGGTGTCCCACCTCACCACACACTGTGGGTGGCATCATTAACCTATTACGGCCTAGCCCGTACATCTACGTCCCCATTTTATTCGGCGTGTCTGCGAGACCCCCGGGTCCGGAGACCCTCGAGCCAACACCCCTGAAGGCCCGGATCCGAGCAGCGACCGACTGCTGGAACAGGGGCGGAACACTATCACTCCTGTCCTGGTCTTCCTCTGGGGTGGGAGAGGGGGAGTATTAGATCAGGGCTGGCCAGGAGCAGGGCAAGGATGGCAGCCCTGACATCTTCACCATTATATGTATCTCTGGGAGTAGGGTAGGGACAGCTAAGGCTCCCCTAGCCTGAGGGTGAGTCTAGGAACCCTGGTCCATGGATATTCCCTCACACCCTGGGAAAGCACCCCTTTAGTCCTCCAAATAGTATAATGCACCCCATAGTCCTCCACTAGTGTAGTGACTGATTTAAAAATAAATAAATAAATGCTCAATTTTCCTCTTTCCCCACTGCTCCAGTCTCTGCAGTGGCATGTGTTTTGCCACACTAAACATCTGAGATGTCAGAGTGCACGCACTTCAGGAGAATGATGTAGAAAGGAGCGTCTTCAGAGCACTCCCTCTTTCATCATTGCTTTCAACTGTATCGGCATCCACAATGTCGATACAGTTCAAAGTGCAATGCATTCCAGGGGGAGAGAGTGGAGCCCCATAATGGACTCGTGGTCTGGCTGGACTGTACAGTGGGTCTTCTACTGGCTGTCTTTGAATCCTTGTACCTCTGCCTTACTCCTTTGTTTGAATAGGATATTTAAAACAGAGGAGGTAGAAAGAGCAACCACCTGTTATTCAAAGACTGAAGGCAAGCAGAGGGGTGGGGAAATCACAGGCAAGTAGAAGAAGGAGTATACTGTCTGGCACCTGTGCAAAAAAATCTACCTAGCAGAAAAACTCAAATGGTAATTAAAGAAGAACAACAGATCGGATTTCTTCAACAAAAGTATTAATCAATGTTACAGTGCAATTACAACCATGTCTTTAACTGCATGAGAGGACACACACAAGCTAGGGACCCCAACGTAGAGAAATACTTTGGCGTAGTGTTGGGGCTCTATTGCATTGATCAATTCAGTAGCTAAATTTCTCTTGATTCATATGTTCATGGCAGTAATGCAGATTCCATTTTTCACATTTTCACTCTTGCATATAGCTATTGGATTTTTCAAGTCAGTATTCACACAGCAGTTTCTGCTATTTCATGTATTCCCCTTACATAGTCACTGGTGTGCATACCTTATCTCCCCATAGTGATGGTTTTTTTAGGTTTTTGCACCCAGTTTGGACTTAGAATGGTGTTCCAAACGTTATTCCTATTTGTTAGTATTTTTTCGTTTGTGAACCCTCCCCAACCACACCTATTGCCAATCCATATCATACGCATAAATAGCCTGGGTCTCAGCTTCCCATACACGGTAAGTTTTTTAACTGCATGAGAGGACACACACAAGCTAGGGACCCCAACGTAGAGAAATACTTTGGCGTAGTGTTGGGGCTCTATTGCATTGATCAATTCAGTAGCTAAATTTCTCTTGATTCATATGTTCATGGCAGTAATGCAGATTCCATTTTTCACATTTTCACTCTTGCATATAGCTATTGGATTTTTCAAGTCAGTATTCACACAGCAGTTTCTGCTATTCCATGTATTCCCCTTACATAGTCACTGGTGTGCATACCTTATCTCCCCATCACCCTGAACACACCATCCCCACTGTCAAACATGGTGGTGGCAACATCATGGTTTTGGCCTCATTTTCTTCAGCAGGGACAAGGAAGATGGCTAAAATTGATGAGAAAGTTGATGGAGCCAAATACAGGACCATTCTATGCCTGGATAACACGAGGAGTGGGGACAGGGTCCTCTCTCTTCCCCTACCTCTCTTCTGGGCCTCCCTGGCCTCTGCAACCTACATCTGAAAAGTAAACGCCGCATGGTACAATTGTTTGACGTTTAAGTCGTCCCATCCACCAATCTATCATACGCAAAACCTTGACAAAGGCCTAACACAGGCCGAAACGTTGGCTTTGCTCTATTGCGGTGGCGTTTTCTTTTTGCAAATAGTCTAATAAATAACACTTTTGCATTTATTCTTCGTGTCCTATTTGAGTGCTTGGGATTCATGATACAGTTGAGCGTTACCTTTCCCTTAAGCACCTCCCTCTTAAGGCAGTAGAGCCCAGCTTTATTCCTTCTGTAGGCAATACACACTTGTCTAATACTCACCTGGTTGTCGCCACACACTTGACACCATCTGAACCAAATAAGTTTATCATGGTGTCATCAGACCCATAGTACATGGTTCCAGTAATCCTTGACCTTTGTCTGCATGTCTTCAACAAACTGTTAGCTTTCTCATGCACTTTGTTTTAGAATAGGCTTCCTTTTGGGAATACAGCTATGCAGACCAATTTGATGCAGTGTGCGGCTGTTGGCCTGAGTACTGACAGGCTGAACCCCCACCCCATAAATCTATGTAGCAATGTTGACAACACTCATATGTCTATTTTGAAAAGACAATTTTTGGATATGACGCTGAGCTTGTGCACTCAATTTCTTTGGTTGACCATGGTGAGGCCTTTTCTGAGTTGAATCTGTCTTGTTAAACTGTTGTATGGTCTATGCCACCATGCTGCAGCTCAGTTTCAGGGTGTTGGAAATATTCTTATATTCTAGGCAATCTATATGAGGACCCACAATATTTTTTTTCAGCTCCTCAGAAAATTCTTTCAGTGCTATATAGAACTATCAGTGACCAAATTTATCAAAACTGCTCACCATTCCCTCCTGAAACCTTGTAACACTAGTGAGTTACATGACACTGGGTGGAAAAATGGCAAATTGGACTATTTTCACTTAGGGGTGTACTCACTTTTTTTGTTAGCGGTTTAGACATTAATGGATGTGTGTTGAGTTATTTAGAGGCCACACCAAATTTACACTTATGCAAGCTGTACTCTTACTACTTTACATTGTATCACTTATATTCAGTGTTAAAACTTGGCACACAATGTGTCACGGATGTGTCTGGACCTTCAGGTGCTGCTGCTGCTGCTGGGACCAGGTGCAGAAGGGCCCAGCGATCATCCAGACATTAACGGATGCTGTTCCTTTAAGGGCTTGATTTAGGTTTTTTTCTGTTTCCTTACTAGGTTGGAGGAGCCTTTCCTCCAGCTGGTAATTAAGGGCCTTTATAACGTGGGGCCTCTCACTCCACCAGTGCGGGTTATACTCTTCACTTGGAGAAGTTGCTAGCTCAGGAGTGTATGTTGCTTCAGACTACTGTTGCTGTATATTCTGAAGATTCCTTCTCAAGATAAGTTGTGACTTTCCCTTGTTGTGGCTTCAGACTACTGTTGCTGTACATTCTTAAGATTCCCTCTCAAGATAAGTTATTGTTTTTCTTTTTCCCCTTTTTTGCTCTTTATTTTTGTGCTTGCTTTTCACTCAGTGAATTGATGGGTGGTGGGATTATTGGTGGGTGGTGGGATTTAGTCCTAGAGTCTGGCTAGGAGACAGGGGCACGCTGGCGGGCCACACTGCCTAACCCTTATAGGTACCTGTGGTTTGAGGGCAAGAGCAGGGCCCCCCAGAGTCAGGGTCAGCGCAGGAGCCCCTGGCCCCCCCCCCCTTTGTGTTTCATCTTCCCTTATTCCCAGGAGTCCACTTGCTGGGTGTCTCTTCCCACACCCAGCATGACACAATGTGAATAGAATAACTGATTTATTTTTAAAGGTCATTTAAACAAACTTAGCACAAATGTTTTGGTATATACTTGACCTTTGTCAGTGTGTGAATTGGTGATGTTTGAACTTCTCACATAGAATTGCGAGCGCAGTGACTGTCACTGTACTCAAACGCCTATGAGAGCTGTATAATACCACAAAGTTGCACACTGATGCATGTAACGCCCATACCTGCATCCTTGCACTGTTCTGCTCCCCTCCCCTGGTGGGGACGCCATCACTCTAATCTTGGTAGCTGCCCAGGAGTGTCTCCTCCATCCCTGGTATTTGCTGCTGTCTCTCGGGACCTGTGGATTCCTCCCAAGAGTGCCGTAAGGCTGTGTTCGTGTACATGCCCCTTGCATGGCTGAGAGGCAGCAGGTATATAAAGGCAACCTCCCCTTAAGGGAGGTGTGTGGTTAATGAGTTCTATATGTTGCTAGTTCTCAGCTCCCTTGTCCTGCCACTGCTGTTACTGTACTGTATTCTGTTGCTGATTCCTGTCTGTGTTTCAGTGAATATCAAGGCTTCTGCTGCAACTGCCCACACCGGTCGTTCCTTAGATATCCACCGCCGCTGCTGCAAATATCCTCTCTGGCCACTCCTACAATATGTGCTGCAACTATAAACACTGGCTGCTCCTTGAAGATCCGCTGTTGCTGCTTCTACAACCAGAAACTATTTGAGTCTGAGGCGCCAGCTGGCAAGGTACCGTTGATCCCCCAGGGCTGCCCTTTGTCAGGTACCTACTAGTGTGTGTGTCTATTGCCACCTCCTGTGGGTTTAGTAAAGTCCCGATAGCCATTCTAGTTCGCACCTCCAGGCCAGTGATTGGTACTTTTGGTCGAGTGGATCCACTAACCCCTTGCTTCCCCTGCGAGCATTGCAACGAAAGTCGAGTATAGACTGAATTGTTTGTGCTAAGCTTGTTGGGTCACCTTAAAAAATACAGTAAATTACTTATTCCTCTATTCACATTGAGTGCCAAGTATTACTTCTGGACATGTATGTGGTTGGATCCTACTTGAGTACCACCTTGTCAGAATTGCCTTGTTAGTCTCTCCAACATCTTCAGTGTTCTCCCATGAAAAGATATAACATATTTATTAAAATGTGAGGGGTGTATTCACTTTTGCGATATACTGTAGAAATAATCCTGATATTAGAGGGAATTGGGGCAGTAACTTCTGCTAAACAGAAGCTACATACATATATTCTTTAAATAAATAAAACTTTGAAATGATAAACTTTGAATCATTCATTTACAATGATACAATGGGCTTTTGCTACAAATTAAAGAGTATTTCACCTTCTGCACTGCACTATATATAAATGGAATACTTAGCATGCCTTGCTGTCACGGGACAATTCAGCCCATGATCAAGCATTTTACCATAGTGAATTTGAATACACACATAATGAGATTAAATGTAATACCCCATTTTACCTTATTTTGGTTGGAATAAAACGTTGCAGTCAGATGTTGGCTTGGAGCACATAGAGGTCTAAGGATGTGTACACAACATGTTTTGTTCTGCTGCTCGTATGGTGTGAAAACTAAAGGCATTTCATAAGCAAATTATATCCTGTTCTAAAATGTAAAAAAAACCCTGATTGCAGTCTGGCCTGAAAAGTTTCTCTAGCTCAGACATCTTAGAAGATCTGCAACATAAGATGCACACAAAGGAAATAAAGGAAGCAGGACTCAATAAACCATTAAAATCATCTACTTGTGATTTGCTCTACTTTCCTTTGATAAGGTACAAAATGCCTCAATGATTTCAATATATGTGCAAATAAATGGCAATCACTAAACTAAAATCCATGTTAGGCCTCATTCACACATCAGCATTTGGTCAGTATTTTGCCTCCTTGTTTGTATGCCAAAACCAATAGTAGAAGTTACAGAGAAAAACTAAGAATGACACATGTTCTATGTTTTCGGAAACATTCCTGTTATTCCCATATAAATAATGATGCAAAATTTAACAAAAATACACGAGTGCATAAAGTCTTTTAGTATTTACTTAGAAATTTCTCAGGGTGCATGACATTTTAGAAGGGTCTGCTATAAGAGAACATTTATTATTATTGCAGAATGTCCAAAAACAATTTACATTGACCAATGTTCCATGAAGTATATTAGCTGACCAGTGAAATAGGCAGTCATGTTGAAGAACGCACACATTATACCATTTTTCACATAGTTCTTTTAAGTGCATGCTTACAATCATTAACAATATATGGAGGGTTATATGCCTACTCTACTTAGGAGAAACAGAAAAAATACATCATTAAACTATACTTACAATTAAACTCATGCTTATAACATTGTAAAAGGAATTAAAAACATAACACTGCAAAAGTTTTCCAAATCTACATATGCCCAAATATTTGCTTTTACAGTAAAATATAGATAGGAAAGATTGTTTCTAGAGTTGAGCGAGTACCTAACTATTCATGGTCGCTATACACATAACGAGCACTGTCTACTACTCTCGTATTCGTTCTGAATAGCGTGTGCAATACAAGTCAATGGGGAAAAACTCGCAATATAACGAGTAACATGAATGCCGTACTTTTTGTGCGAGTAGCGAATAATGCGGAATTCAGGTAACTCGTTACATTGTGAGTTTTCCCCATTGGTATTCAGAATGAATATGCGAGTAGTAGACAGTACTAGTTATGAGTAGAGTGAGTGTGAATATTAAGGTATTCACTCAACTCTAATTATTTCCCCTACATAACCTTAAAATAGTTGCTCTTTTGGAGCACACCACACCCCTGCTTCCATGCTTTCTGCTTGCCAGGGGCGTTATGTTCCTCAAAGACTGACAGTTTATACTAGCAGCAATGTCATGTTAATGCTTTAGCTTTCCACAATGCTGCTTGCAGAGGCAAAGCATCAGATCCAGCAATGCAGCCAACTTCAGAGCAGTGCTTACCTTTCAGACTCTCAACCACTATCTAATAAGACAGGCACCACTGCTGCAGAAGTGGCCGGTAAAGTAGACAGTAAAAATATAACATTAAAAATCCCATTATTCTTAATAGCAGAGAGGATTTTTAATAAGACATAATTTACAAAGTTGCTTGTACAAAGCACTTTGCAAATTTACCCATCTATGATGATGAGAAAACCCCTTTAATGCCAAGTATTAGTGCCTTAGTTCAAAAGTAATTATAGTTTATTACTATTACTTTTACGCTACCTAAGAAATGTAATGCTAGAGCTGAAAAAATAATATGCAAAAACAGAAGCAAAGAACTATTTGTATTAGGCCTTAATGCCTTATACTTAGTTATATAGTTCATTACTTTTTGTTGTCCCGCAAAGGAGATAACATGTAAAACTGCTTCATGGCTGATGAATACTTTGCCTTATAAAGTATTAGAATGTTATAATTCATTCAGTCATTTTAGAGTAGAAGTGACTTTATGCCAACTTCCTTTCCAAATGAAAGTCTGTATAATAAAATGTTCAATTAGGACTAGCAAAGCAAGAAATTGTGATTCTGTTTTATTTCAATCATTTTCAAAGCCAAGTTAACCAAGAAATTCACATTATAATATAGAACAAACGAAAATCTACAGTCAGGGAAAGAGAAACAGTGGCCAAAAAATATTTTTCATCCTAGCTTTTTGCCAATATTTTGATGGAGCATTGTAAATACACATTGAAAATCCACCTGATTGTTAGATTACGCTAAGGGAATACATGTTTAAATGTGTTGACTAGAGATTAAGTAAAATATTTGAATGCCATGGTTTGAGCAAATTTTCCCAGTAAATTCGAGTCACAAAGATTTTTTTCTAAATTGAATGTCCCAAAATATGCTCTGGAGGCTCTCTACACCCTAGAGATTAGGAAAGAGAAAATGGACATAAATATAATAGTTCTACTCACCAATCTGATCACTTCTCCGGCACCTTCTGCTCTTCAATGTGACCCTTGCTATCCATCTTCTTATCAATACTGTTGAGCTCTAAATCACTCTTCCCACTATACTAGGACTTATGACTCCGATGAGGCCCAGGACATTTCCGCTCAAGTGCGTATAGTTACAATATCCTAGTGTACCATGTCTCTGTGCTCACATGCAGCTCATATGAGAACCTTAAGTCCTAACCTGGACTGAAGATAGCCGGGGATTCAGTACTCAGCAGCAGTGAAAAGAAGATATGCTGAGGACAAGACGGGTGATGGTAAAGAACGATAGGGCCAGAGAGGTGAGCGGTAAGATTATTATAAGTATTTTTCTTTAATCAGAAGTGAGTTACGAAAAAGTCGCACTTTGGCGAAGGCAGACGTTTGTAACATTCCACTAGAATTAAATTATACTTGAATATATTCACTCATCTATAGCGCTAATAGGCGAACTCTAAATGGTAAGTTCACAGTAAACAGAGTAACAGAAATTCTTAATTTGTGTGAGTGAACTGTAGGTATAATTTTCCTCCATCAATAAAAACATTGCTACATAGTTACTCATCCTTGAAGGGAACCTGTCATTAAGTTTTCCCCGTATAAAGAATGGTCTTATATCCTGCATTCTAGAATGCTGTATAAATGTCCTGCAGATGATTTGCATAACATAAAATAAATATTTTATTATACTCACCTTCTGGGCAGTCCTCTCCTATGGGTATTGCTGTTCTTGATCCCGCTTCTCCTCTCTTCTTGTGATCGCTGTCCTGTTTCCCTGCTTTTTGTGGATGACACATCCTGTCATCCAGAGAGTGTCTTCAAATGTGCTCCAGAGCATGTGCACATCTGACTTCCCTGCCAATAGCAGAGCAAAGCATTGTAGTGCGCATGCACAAGTTTGGACTTTCCCTGCACATGCCCATTACAGTACTTTACTTGCCCTCGGCATGGCAAAGCGAAGTACACTTGTGCAGAAGTGCGATGGGAGAGACAGTGTGGATAACGTAAAATGTAATATCTGCACAAAGCAGGGAAAGAGGACAATTCCTGATCAAAACGTGCGACATCCATTGGAGCGGACCACTCACAGGTGGGTATAATAAAAAGATCTTTTGTACTTTATGCAATTTGGCTTAGGAAGATATAATACAGAATTCTAGAGGTCATCATTCCCAAACCATTCCCCTCTGGGATTCAAAGGTTCTTCAGTGGTAAAAGTAGGGCCATAGAACATATTGCGATTGCAGGACTCAATCATATACCTCCAGTAACTGTCTCATGTAAGAATGGCGCCTCAGTGTTACTTGTATCCCCTTTTATATTGTTGTACCTTTTTTAGATACTAGTGTGAACTATTCTAAATACATTGATATTAATTGTTCCATTTTTAATAGTGATGTCTATCATTCTACATTGCATAAATCACTGCAGTCATCGGTAAAGGTGTCAATAATTTTTGTAATAAAAATTACTTTTCAAAGGGTTTTTTCCCATTTTGTGTGATTAGGATCCTTTTTCGTAAAATGATTCTATGGCTTTATTTCTCAATAGCGCAACTGTTTTTTAAGGCCTGTACAACCACGCTAATAATAATAGAATAGTTATGCTGTGAAAACACTGAGAGGGAAAAACTAAAAAATTCAGCTTCTCAATAGGGACCAAAGCAAGCCTGTTTATTAAGGGTTAACAGAAAATTTACAACTATGAACAAGATTGATTTGTTTTTAACAGCATCAATTTAGCATCAATGTGCCATTATTTATTGATTATTTTTCCCACCTGCAGCAAAATCTTTTATAGTTCAACTGGATGTTATTAGGTTTGTGTTCTAATTAATAAATAGAAGTAAATATATAGATATATAAAGATATAAACATAGAACCACGGAAAAATAAATACTTTAAATTACAAAGAAAAGGTCAAACTTTATTAACCCCAGTTAGAACAATTCCAATGCAATTTTTATAAACCCTAAGCAACACAATGTTCTTCTCCACCTTCTAAGTCTTAAATTAATTACTATGTGCAATTTAGCAGCTCAATCATTACGGACAATGAGAGGATCTGGTAGGAGATGCACTAAAGCACTTCTATGTTTCGCATTATTCCCAAACAGTCATGTTGTCCATAATTGCCTCATGCTGCAATGATGCAAAACAACATTCTTCAGATTTCATTCAGAATACTGATGACTCCTTTCTCCTTCACCAAAACCAGGGCATTTATAACTGGAAAATTGTCCATGCATAACTACAAACAATGAAATTCACAATAATAGCAAAGACCCCGAATGAATCCTTTCCAGAACATCAATGTCCTCACACATCACAGACAAGTCTGCACTTCCCAAAGTCCTGAGCCCCATCCCTCCCCTCATTCTGGAGCTCTTCACTATTACTAGGTGCACATGGACCTAGCATGATAGTAACACATGCACACCAGCCCTGAGAGCGGCGTCTACCTAGTAACAGAAATCTGCATCCATCTCTCAAACAGGGGGATATTAATATTACCAGCTTATCCTGCAGCTTCTTTATTTCAATTCTATGCGGTAACTTCTATCCTTCTGTCCCTCTCCCACGCTCTAATTTTCCAGTAGCTACACAGCATAAGAATATCCCACAGTAGCCAGAAAGTGAAGGAGCCTGTCTGCAATCCAGGACGTGTCCTCAGCCTCCTTATTACTACATACAGTGACAGTGAAGGAGCAGCCGCTGTGTATTCAGACAAGCAGGGCGCAGACTGAATGGGGAGGATAGCCAATCTCCAGAATTCACACACATAGCAGATTGGGAGCTACCATTGCACTGTCAGGCCAGGGAGGAAGCCTGGAGAACAGAGGCCACAAAAGGGACATAATACACTGCAATCCTGCCATTTAGCCATGGATTGCCGGAAACTTCCTTTACATTCCTGCCAGTTCCAATTCATGGTACATAATCAAATCAAAGCCTGCCATTTAACTATCCCTGTGCTGAGCCTTCATTTTAATCCCTGCAAGTTCTAATGCATGGTACATAATCTATTCAAATCCTTCTGTTTAACTTTTTCTTTGCTGAACCTTATTTTTTTTCCCTACACGTTTTAATATCTTACTATGCATAATTCAGATGATGCTGTCCAGTAATCTCTTTGCTGAACCTTATTCTTATCCCTGGAAGTTTTCATTCTTTACTGGGCTTTCATTTTATCACTCCATTGATTCATTTATGATGCTATATCAATAAAAAATTGTCTCCTCACAGTATTGTAAGTTTAGCCGTTTAAGAGGTTGGGAAGCAAACTTAATACATAGATCTCTATACATTAAAGTCCCACTCCAGCGTATTTTCTTTCCAGCACTGGAGAGGCACTTTAAATGACTCCTACACCATGTATTTAACTCACCATCTGGCCTTTTCAACTTTTTTCGATATTGCTACGGTCCCATGGCGCTATTTTGTGACTGTAACTTCTGACTGGTCAGAAGTCAGAAGTTACGTCACAACCTCCCAATACATCTCATTCTCTATGAGAGCCAATAGGAGGCCAGAACTAGACTCTCTTTGAAATGTATTGAGTTGTGACCTCGTCGCGCTGCATGAAAACTGGAGCTGCTGGCAAGTCACAAACGGCCAGAGACCGACCTGAGCGATGAAGATGAAGATGAAGCTGCCAGATGGGGAGTATCAGACAGGGAACATGGAACTTACATTAAAATCTCCACTCCAGCAGTGCAATAGAAAAATGCTAAAGTGGTGTTTGATGTGCTGTTAGCATAGGTGAAACATTCTTCGTAGAGGTGGCATAGGGGAAGAAGACATCTTTTCAATGTGTTATATGCACTATTTCTTTGCAGTTATGCATGAAAATTGCACATGTCATTACATAGCTATGATTTCTTGAAGGATTAAAGTAATACATGTCTACAGCTTGACCATTATACCCAATTATTTCCCTGCATACGTTTTTCCAAGAATAATCCTCCATGGTCATTGCTTTTGTCTACATTTCAGCTGTTTGTTTCATCACTAAAACAATTTCATGGATATAATGGATTCTATCAAAATCTGTGCTTTCCCTATTCCTTCACCTTCATATGGCTCACAAGCTCTATTCACTTTCTTGAATAGCCTTAAACTATCTTGTTCTACTGTAAAACACAAAAGTCAGTCTCATAAATCACTGATACATCTGCTCTGTCTTCGTCTTGTTCTCCAGCTATTAGCCACATGATTAGTGATGGGCGGACCCGGACTGTAAAAGTCCAGATTTGCATAGTTTCAAACTTACCCAGGTGCCGGGCCTGGGCTTGGGATTCCGGGTGCTTATCCAGATCTGGCAACTCAGGAAATAAAAAAAAGCAAAAATAAAGAAAATAAGAATGAAGCAAGCGCTTCATACTTAGTGAGGATCTGGTGCGACTGTAACTGTTTCTATGGCCCATTTACTTTCAGAGGCGCTCAATACCTTCATTGCATATGCACTGCTTTCCCCACCCACCAGCCATCCTGGCATCTGTAAATCTTTGCAGTCAGGCGCGCCCCCAACCAGTGTGACAGCATCTGCCTACAACCAATCATAGGCACTGTCTGCGGGTCTATATCATACAGTAAAAATAAATAAATAAAATATTTTGCATAGGGTCCCCCTCATGTTATGATAGCCATCACAGATAAAGCATAGGTCTATAGGCTGCAGCCCCCAGCCATGTGTTTATCTTGGCTGTGCATAACTGTATGCAACTTTTTTTAAAATAATTTTAAAAACCAGTGTGCGGTTCCCCCCAATATTGATACCCAGCCAAGATAAAACCCGACAGCTGGGGGCTGGTATTCTCAGGCTGGGGAGGTCCATGCTTATTGGACCACCACCCAGCCTAAAAATAGCAGCCTGCAGCGGCCCTGAATTGTCACATCCATTAGATGTGGCAGTCCCGGAACTTTACCTGATTCTTCTTGATTGTCCTGTTGCTGTGTCAATTGGGGCATTAAGGGGTTAATAAAACCTCACAGCTGTCATTAAGCCCTAGATTAGGAATGGAGAGGGTCTATCAGACCCCCATTACTAATCTGTAAGTGAAAGTAAATAAACACAAACACCAAAAAAATCCTTTATCTAATATATGAAGCTGAATGTGTGTATGTATGTATGTGTGTATGTCCGGGATTGGCATCTGCACCATCGCAGCTACAGCCACAAAATTTTGCACACTCACACGTCTGGACCCCGAGAGCATCATAGGCTATGTTGTGAGGTGAAATTTTAACCCTGCGCGTTACAATTTACCAATCAATTTTGCAACTATCTACATAATGGGGAAAAAGTTAAACGAAAAGTGTATCCGCACCGTCGCATTTACAATCACGAAATTTTGCACAAACACCTCATGTGACCCAGGGAACGTCATAGACTATGTTTTGACAAGAAAATTTAACCCCACGCTTTACAGTTACTCTGCAAAAAACATGGCTCCATTAAAGTAAATGGAGCCTTGAACTACAGGTTATTAGTAGGAGCTGTGACTGGTTGCTATAGGAACAAAAGACATTAATAGTATAAGAAGCTTATATATGAGGTAATAAGATGTTGGTGGGGAGACGGATAGAGAGAGACAAACAGGAAAGAGACAGAGAGATAGAGACAGACAAGGAATGAGACAGAGAGAGACAAACGGTGAAAGAGACAGAGACAGACGGTGAAAGAGACAGACAGAGACAGACCTGGAAAGAGACAAACCTGGAAAGAGACAGACCTGGAAAGAGATAGACCTGGAAAGAGACAGACCGGGAAAGAGACAGACCGGGAAAGAGGCAGGCCGGGAAAGAGGCAGACAGGGAAAGAGACAGACCTGGAAAGAGACAGATGGGGAAAGAGACAGACAGACATGCAGACAGGGACAGAGACAGGCAGACAGGGAAGGAGGAGACAGCCAGAGAGACAGACAAAGATAGATGGGGAAAGACACAGACTTTGATAGAGACAGATGGGGAAAGAGACAGAGAAATAGGGACAGACAAGGAAAGAGACAGACAAGGAAAGAGACAGAGACAGGCAGACAGGGAAAGAGACAGACAGGAAAAGACACAGACAAAGAGATGGGGAGACAGACAGGGAAAGAGACAGACTTAGAAAGAGACAGATGGGAAAAGAAGCAGAGAGATAGAGACAGACAAAAAAGAGACAGACAGAGACAGGCAGACGGTGAAAGACAGATGGGGAAAGAGACAGACGGAGCACATTACTTGGTCAATTTAGTTAAATCTGTGTGGAATATCTGTGGTCTTGAAATATATGTTGTTAAGTGCTTCTATTAGCTTAGTTTTTGCCTTTTAATAATTACATTTCTATCTATTTGTTTTGTGATTTTTGTGTGCAGAATAAATTTTTGTTAATACATTCTATTTTGTTAACAAAAGTTATCAACCCGGGCGAAGCCGGGTAGTACAGCTAGTATAAAATAAAATACAAAAACACCCTCTTTCACTACTTTATTAACCCAAAAAACACCCCTGGAGGTCCGATGTAATCCACACGAAGTCCCAGCAGAGCAATCCAACACACCACTGCTGTGATTGACACCTCACAGTCAATATACAATCTCTATTGAGAGCCTGGTGTGGGTCGGACAATTCTCCCAGCTCAGCTACATACTTAAAATTAAATTATTTGATTATGTGAGAACGGCTGCAACCAGTGACCTATGTGATATCCCATTGAATTCAAAATCTCTTAGCCTACATTATGTTGCTGTGATATGAGGTAGCAAAATCTGGCTGACAGGTTCCCTTTAACTTTGCTCTTCAGATTTGTGACCACAGTCTTTTACACTATAGAAAATTATTAGCTTTCTTACAATACTGTACATATATTACTCATTGTGAAGTTTACATGCAATTTTTTAAAGACTCTACATTATTGTTTCAAATCTTTTAAATCTTTTCATTCACTTGTGGCAATCTGGCTGCCAAATATTATTCTCAAAAGTATCTTTTATTTTATGATGTCCTGACATAGATGGTGGCAAAAGGTATCACACTTTCCAAACTTGTTTTCTTAAGTGATGCTCAAACTGTGAACAGTTATAGACAAAAAAAAGAATCACCTTCTTAGAAGATGATGCTGAGAATTCACAATTCTGCATTTTAGCATGGCGAACAGGTCTATATCACCTCTCTGATTTCTCACTAATAATACAAAATTACTCTTTGATGTTCCTCACTCCCTACTTAGTTCTAATATCATAGTATCATAGTTTTTAAGGTTGAAGGGAGACTCTAAGTCCATCTAGTTCAACCCGTAGCCTAACATGTTGATCCAGAGGAAGGCAAAAAAACCCCCAATGTGGCAAACAAGTTCCAATGGGGAGAAAATTTCCTTCCTGACTCCACATCCGGCAATCAGACTAGTTCCCTGGATCAATACCCTGTCATAAAATCTAATATACATAACTGGTAATATTAAATTTTTCAAGAAAGGCATCCAGGCTCTGCTTAAATGTTAGTAGTGAATCACTCATTACAACATCATGCGGCAGAGAGTTCCATAGTCTCACTGCTCGTACAGTAAAGAATCCTCGTATGTGATTATGATTAAACCTTCTTTCCTCAAGACGTAGCGGATGCCCCCGTGTTCCAGTCGCAGGCCTAGGTGTAAAAAGATCTTTGGAAAGGTCTCTGTACTGTCCCCTCATATATTTATACATTGTGATTAGATCTCCCCTAAGCCTTCGTTTTTCCAAACTAAATAACCCCAAGTTTAATAACCTGTCTTGGTATTGCAGCCCACCCATTCCTCTAATAATCTTGGTGGCTCTTCTCTGCACCCTCTCCAGTTCAGCTATGTCCTTCTTATATATCGGTGACCAGAATTGTACACAGTATTCTAAGTGCGGTCGCACTAGTGACTTGTACAGAGGTAGAACTATATTTTTTTCATGAACACTTATACCTCTTTTAATACATGCCATTATTTCATTAGCCCTGGCAGCAGTTGCCTGACACTGTCCACTAAAGTGAAGTTTACCATCCACCCATACACCCAAGTCTTTTTCTGTGTCTGTTTTACCCAGTGTTCTACAATTAAGTACAGTTAGGTCCAGAAATATTTGGACAGTGACACAATTTTCGCGAGTTGGGCTCTGCATGCCACCACATTGGATTTGAAATGAAACCTCTACAACAGAATTCAAGTGCAGATTGTAACGTTTAATTTGAAGGTTTGAACAAAAATATCTGATAGAAATTGTAGGAATTGTACACATTTCTTTACAAACACTCCACATTTTAGGAGGTCAAAAGTAATTGGACAAATAAACCAAACCCAAACAAAATATTTTTATTTTCAATATTTTGTTGCGAATCCTTTGGAGGCAATCACTGCCTTAAGTCTGGAACCCATGGACATCACCAAACGCTGGGTTTCCTCCTTCTTAATGCTTTGCCAGGCCTTTACAGCCGCAGCCTTCAGGTCTTGCTTGTTTGTGGGTCTTTCCGTCTTAAGTCTGGATTTGAGCAAATGAAATGCATGCTCAATTGGGTTACGATCTGGTGATTGACTTGGCCATTGCAGAATGTTCCACTTTTTTGCACTCATGAACTCCTGGGTAGCTTTGGCTGTATGCTTGGGGTCATTGTCCATCTGTACTATGAAGCGCCGTCCGATCAACTTTGCGGCATTTGGCTGAATCTGGGCTGAAAGTATATCCCGGTACACTTCAGAATTCATCCGGCTACTCTTGTCTGCTGTTATGTCATCAATAAACACAAGTGACCTAGTGCCATTGAAAGCCATGCATGCCCATGCCATCACGTTGCCTCCACCATGTTTTACAGAGGATGTGGTGTGCCTTGGATCATGTGCCGTTCCCTTTCTTCTCCAAACTTTTTTCTTCCCATCATTCTGGTACAGGTTGATCTTGGTCTCATCTGTCCATAGAATACTTTTCCAGAACTGAGCTGGCTTCATGAGGTGTTTTTCAGCAAATTTAACTCTGGCCTGTCTATTTTTGGAATTGATGAATGGTTTGCATCTAGATGTGAACCCTTTGTATTTACTTTCATGGAGTCTTCTCTTCTTCTCTTTACTGTTGACTTAGAGACAGATACACCTACTTCACTGAGAGTGTTCTGGACTTCAGTTGATGTTGTGAACGGGTTCTTCTTCACCAAAGAAAGTATGCGGCGATCATCCACCACTGTTGTCATCTGTGGACGCCCAGGCCTTTTTGAGTTCCCAAGCTCACCAGTCAATTCCTTTTTTCTCAGAATGTACCCCACTGTTGATTTTGCTACTCCAAGCATGTCTGCTATCTCTCTGATGGATTTTTTATTTTTTTTCAGCCTCAGGATGTTCTGCTTCACCTCAATTGAGAGTTCCTTAGACTGCATGTTGTCTGGTCACAGCAACAGCTTCCAAATGCAAAACCACACACCTGTAATCAACCCCAGACCTTTTAACTACTTCATTGATTACAGGTTAACGAGGGAGACGCCTTCAGAGTTAATTGCAGCCCTTAGAGTCCCTTGTCCAATTACTTTTGGTCCTTTTAAAAAGAGGAGGCTATGCATTACAGAGCTATGATTCCTAAACCCTTTCTCCGATTTGGATGTGAAAACTCTCATATTGCAGCTGAGAGTGTGCACTTTCAGCCCATATTATATATATTTGTATTTCTGAACATGTTTTTGTAAACAGCTAAAATAACAAAACTTGTGTCACTGTCCAAATATTTCTTGACCTAACTGTACATAATCATAAATGTTATTTCCTCTACCCAAGTGCATGACCTTACATTTATCTACATTAAACTTCAATTGCCACTTCTCAGCCCAATCCTCCAATTTACATAAATCTCCCTGTAATATAAAATTATCCTCCTCTGTATTGATTACCCTGCAGAGTTTAGTATCATCTGCAAATATTGAAATTCTACTCCGCATGCCCCCAACAAGGTCATTTATAAATATGTTGAAAAGAAGCGGGCCCAATACTGACCCCTGTGGTACCCCACTATGAACTGAGACCCAGTCCGAGTACGTACCATTAATAACCACCCTTTGTTTCCTATCACTGAGCCAGTTTTTAACCCAGTTACACATATTTTCCCCTATCCCCATTATTCTCATTTTATGTACCAACCTTTTGTGTGGCACCGTATCAAAAGCTTTTGAAAAGTCCATATACACAACATCCACTGCATTTCCCTGGTCCAGGCTTGAACTTACCTCTTCATAGAAGCTGATCAAATTAGTTTCACAGGATCGATCCCTCATAAACCCATGTTGATACTCTGTCATAAGGTTATTTTTCTTGAGATACTCCAGTATAGCCCGGAGATTTGTCAACCTTAGTGATTTCGAGGCGGCGGTGTACTTCCTGCTGGGTTAAGCAGGTAATATTCAAGGGTGAATTTATGGTATCACTGGTTATGTCATCTGCCATGGCATTTTCTTGTATAAAAACCGTAGAAAAAAAGTCATTTAGCAGGTTGGCTTTACCCTCATCCCTTTCCACCATTTCACCAAGACTATTTTTAAGGGGGCCAACACTATCGCTTTTCAGTTTTTTACTGTTTATGTAGTTAAAGAATATTTTAGGATTATTTTTACTTTCTCTCGCAATGAGTCTCTCTGTCTCAAACTTAGCTAGCTTAATTTGCTTTTTACATATTTTATTTAATTTTCTATAATTATATAATGCCTCATCACTACCTACCCTCTTTAATTCTTTTAAGGCTTTCTGTTTTGCTTTTATTGCTTCCCTTACAGCTCTATTTAGCCATAGGGGTTTCCTCCTATTTCTAGCATGTTTGTTCCCATAGGGTATATTTTCTGCACAAGCCCTATTCAGGATGCTCATAAAAGTCTCCCATTTGCTTTGTGTACTTTTATTACTTAGTACATCATCCCAGTTTATTGCACTAAGATCATCTCTCAACCATTTAAAATTTGTTTTCCTGAAGTTTAGTGTCCTTGTAGCCCCTCTACTATACATCTTACTAAAGAATACATGAAAACTTATTATTTTGTGATCACTATTCCCCAAGTAACCCCCAACTTGTATATTTGATATGCGGTCTGGCCTATTGGTTAGTACAAGGTCTAGTAGTGCTCCCCCTCTTGTGGGGTCCTGTACCATTTGTGAAAGGTAATTATCTTTCATTGTTATCAAAAATCTATTTCCTATTTCCTAGTGAAGATGCCTATCATGTAGCTTATTGCTGAAAATCTGACCATTTATTTCAAATTTCAAATTGACAACAAATACCAAGAAAGTATCTCCCAATAACAAAGTAACATCAGTTATCATTTACCCCACATTTCCTCTTCTGTATTGACAAAATGCCAGTAGAAGTTGCCTCCAGGATCATATTTTCTTCACCCTACTACCTGCATTAGTGAGCATCCTCCCTCACACCATGACCAGTCTTTTGACCCTTCTTTAGCTGCTAACTATGACCTGTCACTAATCTCTAATATTTCTTTCATATTTCTTAACCTCTGGAATACTCCCCCTGACCCTTTAAAATATGTTTTACACACTCAACACACTGTAGAAACTGCCCTTAATAAAGTATTTAAATGTCTCTTGACAATTCTAGAAAATTATTTTACTTTTATCACCTATACTTTATTCCCACATAAATTATAAACTCTTGCATGCAGTGCTCTCATTTCTTTTGTTTAAACTGTTATTTTGTCACTTGGTAAGGGCTAGCCCACACGGCGAGTAATGCGATAAAAAAATTGCATTCCACTCGGACCAATGTTACTCTATGGCCAGCTCCCATGAGAGATTGTTTTCTCAGCCCTAATGGGACTGAGAAAACAATCGCAGTGTGCTGCGGGTGCAATGCGATCTTGTTTCACTCACTCACATTCAAGTCTATGGGGGCGATAGAAAAGGATCGCATTGCACTCGAATTACAGCGGAGTGTAATGCTATTCTCACATCAGCTGGAACGGAGGAGACAGGGAGATAAATCAATCCCCTCCACAGAACTGGTGACTCGACCCAGGGATACTCGATCCTGGGCGGTGTATTTCTGGGATATGTCACTGGGTGGCTGGTGCCCAGTTCCATGACCCTGGGGGTCACTTTAAAGGGGTTCGGTACAGGGGAATAATAATAAAGTTTTTATCGTGACGCCACTTACAGGTTGCGGTTATGGAGATGGAACCGCCACTGCACAGTCTCTTACCGCTGGGGATGATGTTAATGGCAGCCTTGATGTTGCAGCCCTCTGCAAGTAGGGCCTGGCTCCAAGGGGATAGGTGATGGAGCTAGGTGCGGAAAGAATGTAGGCCACACAAGGGGTTCCAGTGTAACTGGTTTCTTTACTCACAGCGTTCTTATGGCTTGCGACCCGAAGAAGGCTGGTCCTCACCACTGGTCCCCTTAGTCCTAGTGCCAGTGTGGTAACCTGGGGGCTTCTTTCCCCTGCACCTGTCTCTGGTTGACGGGTCCCTATGGCTAGGAGCATCTGGGGGTCCCCTCCTGGTAGTATTTCAGTCTTTAGTCCGTACAGTGGCCTGTTTGCGCCCTGTAGGGTCAGTGTCCTACCTGTTCTGGTCCCTGGTTCTCCCGTCACTGCTGAGTGAGGTCCTGGTTGGCCACCCACCATACAGATTTTATCAGGTCTGCCTGGAGCGTTTCCCTGACCTAGGGCTCTGTACCCTGTTGGGGCTATGGTTCTGGGAGTACTCCACCGTACTCCTTCGGTAACCACACCTGCGCCTGACAGATCACTGTTACACACTCCCGTTAGTACGGTTACGTTCATCTCCTTTCACTTCCACTTACTGACTGTCTGGCCCCTCCCCCTTGGTTGTCGTCTAGTAGACTGTATCAGCTCCACCCCTAGGTGGCCATCCATTGGGTCCAACTCTAGTCTGTCACCAGTCCTTGGGGAAGGGAAAAACAGGGACTATATATGTGTTTTGGTGTTACCGACACTGGTCTTCTGGGTGCCTGGAAGTAGGCCCTGCATCTTTGACAGGTTGCAGTTCCTTCTAGCTCCTGATGACTTCAGGGGCGCTACATCGGCCCTCCCCTCTGCAGCACTGGCCCTCCCCTCCGTAGCTGTGGTCTGATTGCAGGATCGGACTACAGACGCATGATACTCGGCTCCAGCTGTGCTGCAAGGGTGAACCAAGTGTCATGCGAGGACTCACACTAATCTCTGTGTGCCCTCAGCCTTATGTCTGTACTTAAATTATACAGTTACTGGCCAAAAGAAATAGATGCAGAATCTGCTGGAACAATATTAAAAATTCCTCTTAGCCACCAGTTCCAGGGCTTCAGTACCTCCGACAGTTCCTATCATTTCATCATTTGTACTACTCATTTACAGTCACATGCTGTTGACTAGATTTGATCACGGTTCGTGGTTCGTGGTTCTCCAGTTTGCGGTTTGAGTGATTTTGGGGGCTGTTCTAGATCGAACTAGAACTCGAGCTTTTTGCTAAAGCTCGATAGTTCTAGTTACGTTCGAGAAAGGTTCTAGCAGCAAAAAGCCAAGCTAATTACTAGCTGGCTTTCTGCTGTAATAGTGTAAGTCACTCTGTGACTCACACTATTATAAAATTTCAGCGTATAGTGTGCGGGAAGAGCTCATTCAGATTACTGCTGCTGGGATAATGGCGATCCTTGTCTTCCTTCCCTAAGCGCGCACGAATAGTAGGGCGGGCCAGCATGTCAGCCAATCCCAGATACACACAAAGCTAAGTGGACTTTTAGCTAGAGAAGCAACGGCATGTGTGATAGGATGTCCATGTCACATGTCCCTGCATTATAAATACGGGCATCTGCCCATCCGCACGCCATTATCTCTTCTGCGTCTGAGTGTCAGTCACCGCTGGCGTAGCTCCTGACTCCAATACTCCTGTGTACGCTCTACACACAGCGCTATACAGAATAGGGCTAGAAGTTTCTATTAGCCCTTGTAAGGGCTAATAACAGCAGGCTCAGAGCCATAGGTGACAGTCAGGTCTGTGGAAACAGATTTTAACAGCTACAGAAGATAATAGCGTCTGTGTAGCTAAGGTCAGGGACTTCCTCGCTGCATTTCACCATTAGGAGGAATAGAAAGTGAGGCTTCCTTTCCTGTACACTGACCCACAACCCTGACACTGTACCCTCCTGCCCTTTGCACACTGAAGCTCACTGTTACTAAGCCATTATACTAGCAAACACTGAGTAAACTTAGTGGCATCCTAAAAGTGGCTGTTGAACTTCCATTAGTGTCCCACTAGTGCAAATCTATTTGCAGCACCTCTGCATTGCACACTCAAACTCATTGTTACTATGCCATTATACTACCAAACACTGAGTAAACTTAGTGGCATCCTAAAAGTGGCTGTTGGACTTCCATTATTGTCCCACAGGTGCAAAGTAATTTGCAGCACCCCTGCATTGCACACTCAAACTCATTGTTACTAAGCTATTATACAAGCAAACACTGAGTAAACTTATTGGCATCCTAAAAGTGGCTGTTGGACTTCCATTATTGTCCCACTGGTGCAAAGCTATTTGCAGCACCACTGCATTGCACACTCAAACTCATTGTTACTAAGCCATTATACTAGCAAACACTGAGTAAACTTAGTGGCATCCTAAAAGTGGCTGTTGGACTTCCATTAGTGTCCCACTAGTGCAAATCTATTTACAGCACCTCTGCATTGCACACTCAAACTCATTGTTACTAAGCCATTATACTAGCAAACACTGAGTAAACTTAGTGGCATCCTAAAAGTGGCTGTTCGACTTCCATTAGTGTCCCACTAGTGCAAATCTATTTGCAACACCACTGCATTGCACACTGAAATTCATTGTTACTAAGCCATTATACTAGCAAACACTGAGCAAACTTAGTGGCATCCTAAAGTGGCTGTTGGACTTCCATTAGTGTCCCACTAGTGCAAATCTATTTTCAGCACCTCTGCATTGCACACTCAAACTCATTGTTACTAAGCCTTTTTACTAGCAAACACTGAGTAAACTTAGTGGCATCCTAAAAGTGGCTGTTGGATTCCATTAGTGTCCCACTAGTGCAAATCTATTTGCAGCTCCTCTGCATTGCACACTCAAACTCAATGTTACTAAGCTTTTATACTAGCAAACACTGAGTAAACTAATTGGCATCCTAAAAGTGGCTGTTGGACTTCCATTATTGTCCCACTGGTGCAAAGCTATTTGCAGCACCACTGCATTGCACACTCAAACTCATTGTTACTAAGCCATTATACTAGCAAACATTGAGTAAACTTAGTGGCATCCTAAAAGTGGCTGTTGAACTTCCATTAGTGTTCCACTGGTGCAAATATATTTGCAGCACCACTGCATTGCACACTCAAACTCATTGTTACTAAGCCATTATACTAGCAAACACTGAGTAAACTTAGTGGCATCCTAAAAGTGGCTGTTGGACTTCCATTATTGTCCCACAGGTGCAAAGCTATTTGCAGCACCCCTGCATTGCACACTCAAACTCATTGTTACTAAGCCATTATACTAGCAAACACTGAGTAAACTTAGTGGCATCCTAAAAGTGGCTGTTGGATTCCATTAGTGTCCCACTAGTGCAAATCTATTTGCAGCACCTCTGCATTACGCACTCAAACTCAATGTTACTAAGCCATTATACTACCAAACACTGAGTAAACTTAGTGGCATCCTAAAAGTGGCTCTTGAACTTCCATTATTGTCCCAAAGGTGCAAAGCTATTTGCAGCACCACTGTATTGCACACTCAAACTCATTGTTACTAAGCTATTATACTAGCAAACACTGAGTAAACTTATTGGCATCCTAAAAGTGGCTGTTGGACTTCAATTATTGTCCCACTGGTGCAAAGCTATTTGCAGCACCACTGCATTGCACAATCAAACTCATTGTTACTAAGCCAATATACTAGCAAACACTGAGTAAACTTAGTGGCATCCTAAAAGTGGCTGTTGAACTTCCATTAGTGTCCCACTGGTGCAAATCTATTTGCAGCACCACTGCATTGCACACTCAAACTCATTGTTACTAAGTCATTATAGCAGCAAGCACTGAGTAAACTTAGTGGCATCCTAACAGTGGCTGTTGGACTTCCATTAGTGTCCCACTAGTGCAAATCTATTTGCAGCACCTCTGCATTGCACACTGAAACTCATTGTTACTAAGGCATTATACTAGCAAACACTGAGTAAACTTAGTGGCATCCTAAAAGTGGCTGTTCGACTTCCATTAGTGTCCCACTAGTGCAAATCTATTTGCAGCACCTCTGCATTGCACACTCAAACTCATTGTTACTAAGCCATTATACTAGAAAACACTGAGTAAACTTAGTGGCATTCTAAAAGTGGCTGTTGGACTTCCAATATTGTCCCACAGGTGCAAAGCTATTTGCAGCACCACTGCATTGCACACTCAAACTCATTGTTACTAAGCCATTATACTAGCAAACACTGAGTAAACTTAGTGGCATCCTAAAAGTGGCTGTTGAACTTCCATTAGTGTCCCACTGGTGCAAATCTATTTGCAGCACCACTGCATTGCACACTCAAACTCATTGTTACTAAGTCATTATACTAGCAAACTCTGAGTAAACTTAGTGGCATCCTAAAAGTGGCTGTTGGACTTCCATTATTGTCCCACTAGTGCAAAGCTATTTGCAGCACCACTGCATTGCACACTCAAACTCATTGTTGCTAAGCCATTATACTAGCAAACACTGAGTAAACTTAGTGGCATCCTAAAAGTGGCTGTTCGACTTCCATTAGTGTCCCACTAGTGCAAATCTATTTGCAGCACCTCTGCATTGCACACTCAAACTCATTGTTACTAAGCCATTATATTAGAAAACACTGAGTAAACTTAGTGGCATCCTAAAAGTGGCTGTTGGACTACCAATATTGTCCCACAGGTGCAAAGCTATTTGCAGCACCACTGCATTGCACACTCAAACTCATTGTTACTAAGACATTATACTAGCAAACACTGAGTAAACTTAGTGGCATCCTAAAAGTGGCTGTTGGATTTCCATTAGTGTCCCACTAGTGCAAATCTATTTCCAGCACCTCTGCATTGCACACTCAAACTCATTGTTACTAAGCCATTATGCTAGCAAACACTGAGTAAACTTAGTGGCATTCTAAAAGTGGCTGTTCGACTTCCATTAGTGTCCAACTAGTGCACATCTATTTGCAGCACCTCTGCATTGCACACTGAAACTCATTGTTACTAAGCCATTATACTAGCAAACACTGAGTAAACTTAGTGGCATCCTAAAAGTGGCTGTTGGACTACCAATATTTTCCCACAGGTGCAAAGCTATTTGCAGCACCAATGCATTGCACACTCAAACTCATTGTTACTAAGCCATTATACTAGCAAACACTGAGTACACTTAGTGGCATCCTAAAAGTGGCTGTTGGACTTCCATTAGTGTCCCACTAGTGCAAATCTATTTGCAGCACCTCTGCATTGCACACTCAAACTCATTGTTACTAAGCCATTATGCTATGAAACACTGAGTAAACTTAGTGGCATCCTAAAAGTGGCTGTTGGACTTCCATTAGTGTCCCACTAGTGCAAATCTATTTGCAGCACCTCTGCATTGCACACTCAAACCCATTGTTACTAAGCCATTATACTAGCAAACACTGAGTACACTTAGTGGCATCCTAAAAGTGGCTGTTGGACTTCCATTAGTGTCAAACTAGTGCAAATCTATTTGCAGCACCTCTGCATTGCACACTGAAACTCATTGTTACTAAGCCATTATACTAGCAAACACTGAGTAAACTTAGTGGCATCCTAAAAGTGGCTGTTGGACTTCCATTAGTGTCCCACTAGTGCAAATCTATTTGCAGCACTTCTGCATTGCACACTGAAACTCATTATTACTAAGCCATTATACTAGCAAACACTGAGTAAACTTAGTGGCATCCTAAAAGTGGCTGTTGGACTTCCATTAGTGTCCCACTAGTGCAAATCTATTTGCAGCACCACTGCATTGCACACTCAAACTCATTGTTACTAAGCCAGTATACTAGCAAACACTGAGTAAACTTATTGGCATCCTAAAACTAGCTGTTGGACTTCCATTATTGTCCCACAGGTGCAAATCTATTTGCAGCACCACTGCATTGCACACTCAAACTCATTGTTACTAAGCCATTATACTAGCAAACACTGAGTAAACTTAGTGGCATCCTAAAAGTGTCTGTTGGACTTCCATTATTGTCCCACAGGTGCAAAGCTATTTGCAGAACCACTGCATTGCACACTCAAACTCATTGTTGCTAAGCCATTATACTAGCAAACACTGAGTAATCTTAGTGACATCCTAAAAGTGGCTGTTGAACTTCCATTAGTGTCCCACTAGTGCAAATCTATTTGCAGCACCTCTGCATTGCACACTGAAACTCATTGTTACTAAGCTATTATACTAGCAATCACTGAGTAAACTTAGTGGCATCCTAAAAGTGGCTGTTGGACTTCCATTAGTGTCCCACTAGTGCAAATCTATTTGCAGCACCTCTGCATTGCACACTGAAACTCATTGTTACTAAGCCATTATACTAGCAATCACTGAGTAAACTTAGTGGCATCCTAAAAGTGGCTGTTGGACTTCCATTAGTGTCCCACTAGTGCACATCTATTTGTAGCACCACTGCATTGCACACTCAAACTCATTGTTGCTAAGCCATTATACTAGCAAACACTGAGTAAACTTAGTGACATCCTAAAAGTGGCTGTTGGACTTCCATTATTGTCCCAAAGGTGCAAAGCTATTTGCAGCACCACTGCATTGCACACTCAAACTCATTGTTGCTAAGCCATCATACTAGCAAACACTGAGTAAACTTAGTGGCATCCTAAAAGAGGCTGTTGGAATCCATTAGTGTCCCACTAGTGCAAATCTATTTGCAGCACCTCTGCATTGCACGCTGAAACTCATTGTTACTAAGCCATTATACTAGCAATCACTGAGTAAACTTAGTGGCATCCTAAAAGTGGCTGTTCGACTTCCATTAGTGTCAAACTAGTGCAAATCTATTTGCAGCACCTCTGCATTGCACACTGAAACTCATTGTTACTAAGCCATTATACTAGCAAACACTGAGTAAACTTAGTGGCATCCTAAAAGTGGCTGTTGGACTACCAATATTTTCCCACAGGTGCAAAGCTATTTGCAGCACCAATGCATTGCACACTCAAACTCATAGTTACTAAGCCATTATACTAGCAAACACTGAGTACACTTAGTGGCATCCTAAAAGTGGCTGTTGGACTTCCATTAGTGTCCCACTAGTGCAAATCTATTTGCAGCACCTCTGCATTGCACACTCAAACTCATTGTTACTAAGCCATTATGCTATGAAACACTGAGTAAACTTAGTGGCATCCTAAAAGTGGCTGTTGGACTTCCATTAGCGTCCCACTAGTGCAAATCTATTTGCAGCAACTCTGCATTGCACACTCAAACCCATTGTTACTAAGCCATTATACTAGCAAACACTGAGTACACTTAGTGGCATCCTAAAAGTGGCTGTTGGACTTCCATTAGTGTCAAACTAGTGCAAATCTATTTGCAGCACCTCTGCATTGCACACTGAAACTCATTGTTACTAAGCCATTATACTAGCAAACACTGAGTAAACTTAGTGGCATCCTAAAAGTGGCTGTTGGACTTCCATTAGTGTCCCACTAGTGCAAATCTATTTGCAGCACTTCTGCATTGCACACTGAAACTCATTGTTACTAAGCCATTATACTAGCAAACACTGAGTAAACTTAGTGGCATCCTAAAAGTGGCTGTTGGACTTCCATTAGTGTCCCACTAGTGCAAATCTATTTGCAGCACCACTGCATTGCACACTCAAACTCAGTGTTACTAAGTCATTATAGTGGCAAACACTGAGTAAACTTAGTGGCATCCTAACAGTGGCTGTTGGACTTCGATTATTGTCCCACTGGTGCAAAGCTATTTGCAGCACCACTGCATTGCACACTCAAACTCATTGTTTCTAAGCCATTATACTAGCAAACACTGAGTAAACTTAGTGGCATCCTAAAAGTGGCTGTTGGACTTCCATTAGTGTCCCACTAGTGCAAATCTATTTGCAGCACCTCTGCATTGCACACTCAAACTCATTGTTACTAAGCCAGTATACAAGCAAACACTGAGTAAACTTATTGGCATCCTAAAACTAGCTGTTGGACTTCCATTATTGTCCCACAGTTGCAAATCTATTTGCAGCACCACTGCATTGCACACTCAAACTCATTGTTACTAAGCCATTATACTAGCAAACACTGAGTAAACTTAGTGGCATCCTAAAAGTGTCTGTTGGACTTCCATTATTGTCCCACAGGTGCAAAGCTATTTGCAGAACCACTGCATTGCACACTCAAACTCATTGTTGCTAAGCCATTATACTAGCAAACACTGAGTAAACTTAGTGACATCCTAAAAGTGGCTGTTGAACTTCCATTAGTGTCCCACTAGTGCAAATCTATTTGCAGCACCTCTGCATTGCACACTGAAACTCATTGTTACTAAGCTATTATACTAGCAATCACTGAGTAAACTTAGTGGCATCCTAAAAGTGGCTGTTGGACTTCCATTAGTGTCCCACTAGTGCAAATCTATTTGCAGCACCTCTGCATTGCACACTGAAACTCATTGTTACTAAGCCATTATACTAGCAATCACTGAGTAAACTTAGTGGCATCCTAAAAGTGGCTGTTGGACTTCCATTAGTGTCCCACTAGTGCACATCTATTTGTAGCAGCACTGCATTGCACACTCAAACTCATTGTTGCTAAGCCATTATACTAGCAAACACTGAGTAAACTTAGTGACATCCTAAAAGTGGCTGTTGGACTTCCATTATTGTCCCAAAGGTGCAAAGCTATTTGCAGCACCACTGCATTGCACACTCAAACTCATTGTTGCTAAGCCATCATACTAGCAAACACTGAGTAAACTTAGTGGCATCCTAAAAGAGGCTGTTGGAATCCATTAGTGTCCCACTAGTGCAAATCTATTTACAGCACCTCTGCATTGCACACTCAAACTCATTGTTACTAAGCCATTATACTAGCAAACACTGAGTAAACTTAGTGGCATCCTAAAAGTGGCTGTTCGACTTCCATTAGTGTCCTACTAGTGCAAATCTATTTGCAACACGACTGTATTGCACACTCTAACTCATTGTTACTAAGCCATTATACTAGCAAACACTGAGTAAACTTATTGGCATCCTAAAAGTGGCAATTGGACTTCCATTAGTTTCCCACTAGTGCAAATCTATTTGCAGCACCTCTGTATTGCACACTGAAATTCATTGTTACTAAGCCATTATACTAGCAAACACTGAGCAAACTTAGTGGCATCCTAAAGTGGCTGTTGGACTTCCATTAGTGTCCCACTAGTGCAAATCTATTTGCAGCACCTCTCCATTGCACACTCAAACTCATTGTTACTAAGCCTTTTTACTAGCAAATACTGAGTAAACTTAGTGGCATCCTAAAAGTGGCTATTGGATTCCATTAGTGTCCCACTAGTGCAAATCTATTTGCAGCACCTCTGTATTGCACACTGAAATTCATTGTTACTAAGCCATTATACTAGCAAACACTGAGCAAACTTAGTGGCATCCTAAAGTGGCTGTTGGACTTCCATTAGTGTCCCACTAGTGCAAATCTATTTGCAGCACCTCTCCATTGCACACTCAAACTCATTGTTACTAAGCCTTTTTATTAGCAAATACTGAGTAAACTTAGTGGCATCCTAAAAGTGGCTATTGGATTCCATTAGTGTCCAACTAGTGCAAATCTATTTGCAGCTCCTCTGCATTGCACACTCAAACTCATTGTTACTAAGTCATTATAGTAGCAAACACTGAGTAAACTTAGTGGCATCCTAACATTGGCTGTTGGACTTCCATTATAGTCCCACTGGTGCAAAGCTATTTGCATCACCACTGCATTGCACACTCAAACTCATTGTTACTAAGCCATTATACTAGCAAACACTGAGTAAACTTAGTGGCATCCTAAAAGTGGCTGTTGGATTCCATTAGTGTCCCACTAGTGCAAATCTATTTGCAGCACCTCTGCATTGCGCACTCAAACTCATTGTTACTAAGCCATTATACTAGCAAACACTGAGTAATCTTAGTGGCATCCTAAAAGTGGCTGTTGAACTTCCATTAGTGTCCCACTGGTGCAAATCTATTTGCAGCACCACTGCATTGCACACTCAAACTCATTGTTACTAAGTCATTATACTAGCAAAGTCTGAGTAAACTTAGTGGCATCCTAAAAGTGGCTGTTGGACTTCCATTAGTGTCCCACTAGTGCAAATCTATTTGCAGCACCTCTGCATTGCACACTCAAACTCATTGTTACTAAGCCATTATACTAGAAAACACTGAGTAAACTTAGTGGCATCCTAAAAGTGGCTGTTGGACTTCCAATATTGTCCCACAGGTGCAAATCTATTTGCAGCACCTCTGCATTGCACACTGAAACTCATTGTTACTAAGCCATTATACTAGCAAACACTGCGTAAACTTAGTGGCATCCTAACAGTGGCTGTTGGACTTCCATTAGTATCCCACTAGTGCACATCTGTTTGCAGCACCTCTGCATTGCACACTCAAACTCATTGTTACTAAGCCATTATATTAGAAAACACTGAGTAAACTTAGTGGCATCCTAAAAGTGGCTGTTGGACTACCAATATTGTCCCACAGGTGCAAAGCTATTTGCAGCACCACTGCATTGCACACTCAAACTCATTGTTACTAAGCCATTATACTAGCAAACACTGAGTAAACTTATTGGCATCCTAAAAGTGGCTGTTGGACTTCCATTATTGTCCCACTGGTGCAAAGCTATTTGCAGCACCACTGCATTGCACACTCAAACTCATTGTTGCTAAGCCATTATACTAGCAAACACTGAGTAAACTTAGTGACATCCTAAAAGTGGCTGTTGGACTTCCATTATTGTCCCAAAGGTGCAAAGCTATTTGCAGCACCACTGCATTGCACACTCAAACTCATTGTTGCTAAGCCATCATACTAGCAAACACTGAGTAAACTTAGTGGCATCCTAAAAGAGGCTGTTGGAATCCATTAGTGTCCCACTAGTGCAAATCTATTTACAGCACCTCTGCATTGCACACTCAAACTCATTGTTACTAAGCCATTATACTAGCAAACACTGAGTAAACTTAGTGGCATCCTAAAAGTGGCTGTTCGACTTCCATTAGTGTCCCACTAGTGCAAATCTATTTGCAACACCACTGTATTGCACACTCTAACTCATTGTTACTAAGCCATTATACTAGCAAACACTGAGTAAACTTATTGGCATCCTAAAAGTGGCAATTGGACTTCCATTAGTTTCCCACTAGTGCAAATCTATTTGCAGCACCTCTGTATTGCACACTGAAATTCATTGTTACTAAGCCATTATACTAGCAAACACTGAGCAAACTTAGTGGCATCCTAAAGTGGCTGTTGGACTTCCATTAGTGTCCCACTAGTGCAAATCTATTTGCAGCACCTCTCCATTGCACACTCAAACTCATTGTTACTAAGCCTTTTTACTAGCAAATACTGAGTAAACTTAGTGGCATCCTAAAAGTGGCTATTGGATTCCATTAGTGTCCCACTAGTGCAAATCTATTTGCAGCACCTCTGTATTGCACACTGAAATTCATTGTTACTAAGCCATTATACTAGCAAACACTGAGCAAACTTAGTGGCATCCTAAAGTGGCTGTTGGACTTCCATTAGTGTCCCACTAGTGCAAATCTATTTGCAGCACCTCTCCATTGCACACTCAAACTCATTGTTACTAAGCCTTTTTACTAGCAAATACTGAGTAAACTTAGTGGCATCCTAAAGTGGCTGTTGGACTTCCATTAGTGTCCCACTGGTGCAAATCTATTTGCAGCACCACTGCATTGCACACTCAAACTCATTGTTACTAAGTCATTATACTAGCAAACTCTGAGTAATATTAGTGGCATCCTAAAAGTGGCTGTTGGACTTCCATTATTGTCCCACTGGTGCAAAGCTATTTGCAGCACCACTGCATTGCACACTCAAACTCATTGTTACTAAGCCATTATACTAGCAAACACTGAGTAAACTTAGTGGCATCCTAAAAGTGGCTGTTGGACTTCCATTAGTGTCCCACTAGTGCAAATCTATTTGCAGCACCTCTGCATTGCACACTGAAACTCATTGTTACTAAGCCATTATACTAGCAAACACTGCGTAAACTTAGTGGCATCCTAACAGTGGCTGTTGGACTTCCATTAGTGTCCCACTAGTGCACATCTGTTTGCAGCACCTCTGCATTGCACACTCAAACACATTGTTACTAAGCCATTATATTAGAAAACACTGAGTAAACTTAGTGGCATCCTAAAAGTGGCTGTTGGACTACCAATATTGTCCCACAGGTGCAAAGCTATTTGCAGCACCACTGCATTGCACACTCAAACTCATTGTTGCTAAGCCATTATACTAGCAAACACTGAGTAAACTTATTGGCATCCTAAAAGTGGCTGTTGGACTTCCATTATTGTCCCACTGGTGCAAAGCTATTTGCAGCACCACTGCATTGCACACTCAAACTCATTGTTACTAAGCCATTATACTAGCAAACACTGAGTAAACTTAGTGGCATCCTAAAAGTGGCTGTTGAACTTCCATTAGTGTCCCACTGGTGCAAATCTATTTGCAGCACCACTGCATTGCACACTCAAACTCATTGTTACTAAGTCATTATACTAGCAAAGTCTGAGTAAACTTAGTGGCATCCTAAAAGTGGCTGTTGGACTTCCATTAGTGTCCCACTAGTGCAAATCTATTTGCAGCACCTCTGCATTGCACACTCAAACTCATTGTTACTAAGCCATTATACTAGAAAACACTGAGTAAACTTAGTGGCATCCTAAAAGTGACTGTTGGACTTCCAATATTGTCCCACAGGTGCAAAGCTATTTGCAGCACCACTGCATTGCACACTCAAACTCATTGTTACTAAGCCATTATACTAGCAACCACTGAGTAAACTTAGTGGCATCCTAAAAGTGGCTGTTGAACTTCCATTAGTGTCCCACTGGTGCAAATCTATTTGCAGCACCACTGCATTGCACACTCAAACTCATTGTTACTAAGTCATTATACTAGCAAACTCTGAGTAAACTTAGTGGCATCCTAAAAGTGGCTGTTGGACTTCCATTATTGTCCCACTGGTGCAAAGCTATTTGCAGCACCACTGCATTGCACACTCAAACTCATTGTTACTAAGCCATTATACTAGCAAACACTGAGTAAACTTAGTGGCATCCTAAAAGTGGCTGTTGGACTTCCATTAGTGTCCCACTAGTGCAAATCTATTTGCAGCACCTCTGCATTGCACACTGAAACTCATTGTTACTAAGCCATTATACTAGCAAACACTGAGTAAACTTAGTGGCATCCTAACAGTGGCTGTTGGACTTCCATTAGTGTCCTACTAGTGCACATCTGTTTGCAGCACCTCTGCATTGCACACTCAAACTCATTGTTACTAAGCCATTATATTAGAAAACACTGAGTAAACTAAGTGGCATCCTAAAAGTGGCTGTTGGACTACCAATATTGTCCCACAGGTGCAAAGCTATTTGCAGCACCACTGCATTGCACACTCAAACTCATTGTTGCTAAGCCATTATACTAGCAAACACTGAGTAAACTTATTGGCATCCTAAAAGTGGCTGTTGGACTTCCATTATTGTCCCACTGGTGCAAAGCTATTTGCAGCACCACTGCATTGCACACTCAAACTCATTGTTACTAAGTCATTATATTAGAAAACACTGAGTAAACTTAGTGGCATCCTAAAAGTGGCTGTTGGACTACCAATATTGTCCCACAGGTGCAATGCTATTTGCAGCACCACTGCATTGCACACTCAAACTCATTGTTGCTAAGCCATTATACTAGCAAACACTGAGTAAACTTATTGGCATCCTAAAAGTGGCTGTTGGACTTCCATTATTGTCCCACTGGTGCAAAGCTATTTGCAGCACCACTGCATTGCACACTCAAACTCATTGTTACTAAGCCATTATACTAGCAAACACTGAGTAAACTTAGTGGCATCCTAAAAGTGGCTGTTGAACTTCCATTAGTGTCCCACTGGTGCAAATCTATTTGCAGCACCACTGCATTGCACACTCAAACTCATTGTTACTAAGTCATTATACTAGCAAAGTCTGAGTAAACTTAGTGGCACCCTAAAAGTGGCTGTTGGACTTCCATTAGTGTCCCACTAGTGCAAATCTATTTGCAGCACCTCTGCATTGCACACTCAAACTCATTGTTACTAAGCCATTATACTAGAAAACACTGAGTAAACTTAGTGGCATCCTAAAAGTGGCTGTTGGACTTCCAATATTGTCCCACAGGTGCAAAGCTATTTGCAGCACCACTGCATTGCACACTCAAACTCATTGTTACTAAGCCATTATACTAGCAACCACTGAGTAAACTTAGTGGCATCCTAAAAGTGGCTGTTGAACTTCCATTAGTGTCCCACTGGTGCAAATCTATTTGCAGCACCACTGCATTGCACACTCAAACTCATTGTTACTAAGTCATTATACTAGCAAACTCTGAGTAAACTTAGTGGCATCCTAAAAGTGGCTGTTGGACTTCCATTATTATCCCACTGGTGCAAAGCTATTTGCAGCACCACTGCATTGCACACTCAAACTCATTGTTACTAAGCCATTATACTAGCAAACACTGAGTAAACTTAGTGGCATCCTAAAAGTGGCTGTTGAACTTCCATTAGTGTCCCACTGGTGCAAATCTATTTGCAGCACCACTGCATTGCACACTCAAACTCATTGTTACTAAGTCATTATATTAGAAAACACTGAGTAAACTTAGTGGCATCCTAAAAGTGGCTGTTGGACTACCAATATTGTCCCACAGGTGCAATGCTATTTGCAGCACCACTGCATTGCACACTCAAACTCATTGTTGCTAAGCCATTATACTAGCAAACACTGAGTAAACTTATTGGCATCCTAAAAGTGGCTGTTGGACTTCCATTATTGTCCCACTGGTGCAAAGCTATTTGCAGCACCACTGCATTGCACACTCAAACTCATTGTTACTAAGCCATTATACTAGCAAACACTGAGTAAACTTAGTGGCATCCTAAAAGTGGCTGTTGAACTTCCATTAGTGTCCCACTGGTGCAAATCTATTTGCAGCACCACTGCATTGCACACTCAAACTCATTGTTACTAAGTCATTATACTAGCAAAGTCTGAGTAAACTTAGTGGCACCCTAAAAGTGGCTGTTGGACTTCCATTAGTGTCCCACTAGTGCAAATCTATTTGCAGCACCTCTGCATTGCACACTCAAACTCATTGTTACTAAGCCATTATACTAGAAAACACTGAGTAAACTTAGTGGCATCCTAAAAGTGGCTGTTGGACTTCCAATATTGTCCCACAGGTGCAAAGCTATTTGCAGCACCACTGCATTGCACACTCAAACTCATTGTTACTAAGCCATTATACTAGCAACCACTGAGTAAACTTAGTGGCATCCTAAAAGTGGCTGTTGAACTTCCATTAGTGTCCCACTGGTGCAAATCTATTTGCAGCACCACTGCATTGCACACTCAAACTCATTGTTACTAAGTCATTATACTAGCAAACTCTGAGTAAACTTAGTGGCATCCTAAAAGTGGCTGTTGGACTTCCATTATTATCCCACTGGTGCAAAGCTATTTGCAGCACCACTGCATTGCACACTCAAACTCATTGTTACTAAGCCATTATACTAGCAAACACTGAGTAAACTTAGTGGCATCCTAAATGTGGCTGTTGGACTTCCATTAGTGTCCCACTAGTGCAAATCTATTTGCAGCACCTCTGCATTGCACACTGAAACTCATTGTTACTAAGCCATTATACTAGCAAACACTGAGTAAACTTAGTGGCATCCTAACAGTGGCTGTTGGACTTCCATTAGTGTCCCACTAGTGCACATCTGTTTGCAGCACCTCTGCATTGCACACTCAAACTCATTGTTACTAAGCCATTATATTAGATAACACTGAGTAAACTTAGTGGCATCCTAAAAGTGGCTGTTGGACTACCAATATTGTCCCACAGGTGCAAAGCTATTTGCAGCACCACTGCATTGCACACTCAAACTCATTGTTGCTAAGCCATTATACTAGCAAACACTGAGTAAACTTATTGGCATCCTAAAAGTGGCTGTTGGACTTCCATTATTGTCCCACTGGTGCAAAGCTATTTGCAGCACCACTGCATTGCACACTCAAACTCATTGTTACTAAGCCATTATACTAGCAAACACTGAGTAAACTTAGTGGCATCCTAAAAGTGGCTGTTGAACTTCCATTAGTGTCCCACTGGTGCAAATCTATTTGCAGCACCACTGCATTGCACACTCAAACTCATTGTTACTAAGTCATTATACTAGCAAAGTCTGAGTAAACTTAGTGGCATCCTAAAAGTGGCTGTTGGACTTCCATTAGTGTCCCACTAGTGCAAATCTATTTGCAGCACCTCTGCATTGCACACTCAAACTCATTGTTACTAAGCCATTATACTAGAAAACACTGAGTAAACTTAGTGGCATCCTAAAAGTGACTGTTGGACTTCCAATATTGTCCCACAGGTGCAAAGCTATTTGCAGCACCACTGCATTGCACACTCAAACTCATTGTTACTAAGCCATTATACTAGCAACCACTGAGTAAACTTAGTGGCATCCTAAAAGTGGCTGTTGAACTTCCATTAGTGTCCCACTGGTGCAAATCTATTTGCAGCACCACTGCATTGCACACTCAAACTCATTGTTACTAAGTCATTATACTAGCAAACTCTGAGTAAACTTAGTGGCATCCTAAAAGTGGCTGTTGGACTTCCATTATTGTCCCACTGGTGCAAAGCTATTTGCAGCACCACTGCATTGCACACTCAAACTCATTGTTACTAAGCCATTATACTAGCAAACACTGAGTAAACTTAGTGGCATCCTAAAAGTGGCTGTTGGACTTCCATTAGTGTCCCACTAGTGCAAATCTATTTGCAGCACCTCTGCATTGCACACTGAAACTCATTGTTACTAAGCCATTATACTAGCAAACACTGAGTAAACTTAGTGGCATCCTAACAGTGGCTGTTGGACTTCCATTAGTGTCCTACTAGTGCACATCTGTTTGCAGCACCTCTGCATTGCACACTCAAACTCATTGTTACTAAGCCATTATATTAGAAAACACTGAGTAAACTAAGTGGCATCCTAAAAGTGGCTGTTGGACTACCAATATTGTCCCACAGGTGCAAAGCTATTTGCAGCACCACTGCATTGCACACTCAAACTCATTGTTGCTAAGCCATTATACTAGCAAACACTGAGTAAACTTATTGGCATCCTAAAAGTGGCTGTTGGACTTCCATTATTGTCCCACTGGTGCAAAGCTATTTGCAGCACCACTGCATTGCACACTCAAACTCATTGTTACTAAGTCATTATATTAGAAAACACTGAGTAAACTTAGTGGCATCCTAAAAGTGGCTGTTGGACTACCAATATTGTCCCACAGGTGCAATGCTATTTGCAGCACCACTGCATTGCACACTCAAACTCATTGTTGCTAAGCCATTATACTAGCAAACACTGAGTAAACTTATTGGCATCCTAAAAGTGGCTGTTGGACTTCCATTATTGTCCCACTGGTGCAAAGCTATTTGCAGCACCACTGCATTGCACACTCAAACTCATTGTTACTAAGCCATTATACTAGCAAACACTGAGTAAACTTAGTGGCATCCTAAAAGTGGCTGTTGAACTTCCATTAGTGTCCCACTGGTGCAAATCTATTTGCAGCACCACTGCATTGCACACTCAAACTCATTGTTGCTAAGCCATTATACTAGCAAACACTGAGTAAACTTATTGGCATCCTAAAAGTGGCTGTTGGACTTCCATTATTGTCCCACTGGTGCAAAGCTATTTGCAGCACCACTGCATTGCACACTCAAACTCATTGTTACTAAGCCATTATACTAGCAAACACTGAGTAAACTTAGTGGCATCCTAAAAGTGGCTGTTGAACTTCCATTAGTGTCCCACTGGTGCAAATCTATTTGCAGCACCACTGCATTGCACACTCAAACTCATTGTTACTAAGTCATTATACTAGCAAAGTCTGAGTAAACTTAGTGGCACCCTAAAAGTGGCTGTTGGACTTCCATTAGTGTCCCACTAGTGCAAATCTATTTGCAGCACCTCTGCATTGCACACTCAAACTCATTGTTACTAAGCCATTATACTAGAAAACACTGAGTAAACTTAGTGGCATCCTAAAAGTGGCTGTTGGACTTCCAATATTGTCCCACAGGTGCAAAGCTATTTGCAGCACCACTGCATTGCACACTCAAACTCATTGTTACTAAGCCATTATACTAGCAACCACTGAGTAAACTTAGTGGCATCCTAAAAGTGGCTGTTGAACTTCCATTAGTGTCCCACTGGTGCAAATCTATTTGCAGCACCACTGCATTGCACACTCAAACTCATTGTTACTAAGTCATTATACTAGCAAACTCTGAGTAAACTTAGTGGCATCCTAAAAGTGGCTGTTGGACTTCCATTATTATCCCACTGGTGCAAAGCTATTTGCAGCACCACTGCATTGCACACTCAAACTCATTGTTACTAAGCCATTATACTAGCAAACACTGAGTAAACTTAGTGGCATCCTAAAAGTGGCTGTTGAACTTCCATTAGTGTCCCACTGGTGCAAATCTATTTGCAGCACCACTGCATTGCACACTCAAACTCATTGTTACTAAGTCATTATATTAGAAAACACTGAGTAAACTTAGTGGCATCCTAAAAGTGGCTGTTGGACTACCAATATTGTCCCACAGGTGCAATGCTATTTGCAGCACCACTGCATTGCACACTCAAACTCATTGTTGCTAAGCCATTATACTAGCAAACACTGAGTAAACTTATTGGCATCCTAAAAGTGGCTGTTGGACTTCCATTATTGTCCCACTGGTGCAAAGCTATTTGCAGCACCACTGCATTGCACACTCAAACTCATTGTTACTAAGCCATTATACTAGCAAACACTGAGTAAACTTAGTGGCATCCTAAAAGTGGCTGTTGAACTTCCATTAGTGTCCCACTGGTGCAAATCTATTTGCAGCACCACTGCATTGCACACTCAAACTCATTGTTACTAAGTCATTATACTAGCAAAGTCTGAGTAAACTTAGTGGCACCCTAAAAGTGGCTGTTGGACTTCCATTAGTGTCCCACTAGTGCAAATCTATTTGCAGCACCTCTGCATTGCACACTCAAACTCATTGTTACTAAGCCATTATACTAGAAAACACTGAGTAAACTTAGTGGCATCCTAAAAGTGGCTGTTGGACTTCCAATATTGTCCCACAGGTGCAAAGCTATTTGCAGCACCACTGCATTGCACACTCAAACTCATTGTTACTAAGCCATTATACTAGCAACCACTGAGTAAACTTAGTGGCATCCTAAAAGTGGCTGTTGAACTTCCATTAGTGTCCCACTGGTGCAAATCTATTTGCAGCACCACTGCATTGCACACTCAAACTCATTGTTACTAAGTCATTATACTAGCAAACTCTGAGTAAACTTAGTGGCATCCTAAAAGTGGCTGTTGGACTTCCATTATTATCCCACTGGTGCAAAGCTATTTGCAGCACCACTGCATTGCACACTCAAACTCATTGTTACTAAGCCATTATACTAGCAAACACTGAGTAAACTTAGTGGCATCCTAAAAGTGGCTGTTGAACTTCCATTAGTGTCCCACTGGTGCAAATCTATTTGCAGCACCACTGCATTGCACACTCAAACTCATTGTTACTAAGTCATTATATTAGAAAACACTGAGTAAACTTAGTGGCATCCTAAAAGTGGCTGTTGGACTACCAATATTGTCCCACAGGTGCAATGCTATTTGCAGCACCACTGCATTGCACACTCAAACTCATTGTTGCTAAGCCATTATACTAGCAAACACTGAGTAAACTTATTGGCATCCTAAAAGTGGCTGTTGGACTTCCATTATTGTCCCACTGGTGCAAAGCTATTTGCAGCACCACTGCATTGCACACTCAAACTCATTGTTACTAAGCCATTATACTAGCAAACACTGAGTAAACTTAGTGGCATCCTAAAAGTGGCTGTTGAACTTCCATTAGTGTCCCACTGGTGCAAATCTATTTGCAGCACCACTGCATTGCACACTCAAACTCATTGTTACTAAGTCATTATACTAGCAAACTCTGAGTAAACTTAGTGGCATCCTAAAAGTGGCTGTTGGACTTCCATTATTATCCCACTGGTGCAAAGCTATTTGCAGCACCACTGCATTGCACACTCAAACTCATTGTTACTAAGCCATTATACTAGCAAACACTGAGTAAACTTAGTGGCATCCTAAAAGTGGCTGTTGAACTTCCATTAGTGTCCCACTGGTGCAAATCTATTTGCAGCACCACTGCATTGCACACTCAAACTCATTGTTACTAAGTCATTATATTAGAAAACACTGAGTAAACTTAGTGGCATCCTAAAAGTGGCTGTTGGACTACCAATATTGTCCCACAGGTGCAATGCTATTTGCAGCACCACTGCATTGCACACTCAAACTCATTGTTGCTAAGCCATTATACTAGCAAACACTGAGTAAACTTATTGGCATCCTAAAAGTGGCTGTTGGACTTCCATTATTGTCCCACTGGTGCAAAGCTATTTGCAGCACCACTGCATTGCACACTCAAACTCATTGTTACTAAGCCATTATACTAGCAAACACTGAGTAAACTTAGTGGCATCCTAAAAGTGGCTGTTGAACTTCCATTAGTGTCCCACTGGTGCAAATCTATTTGCAGCACCACTGCATTGCACACTCAAACTCATTGTTACTAAGTCATTATACTAGCAAAGTCTGAGTAAACTTAGTGGCATCCTAAAAGTGGCTGTTGAACTTCCATTAGTGTCCCACTGGTGCAAATCTATTTGCAGCACCACTGCATTGCACACTCAAACTCATTGTTACTAAGTCATTATACTAGCAAAGTCTGAGTAAACTTAGTGGCATCCTAAAAGTGGCTGTTGGACTTCCATTAGTGTCCCACTAGTGCAAATCTATTTGCAGCACCTCTGCATTGCACACTCAAACTCATTGTTACTAAGCCATTATACTAGAAAACACTGAGTAAACTTAGTGGCATCCTAAAAGTGACTGTTGGACTTCCAATATTGTCCCACAGGTGCAAAGCTATTTGCAGCACCACTGCATTGCACACTCAAACTCATTGTTACTAAGCCATTATACTAGCAACCACTGAGTAAACTTAGTGGCATCCTAAAAGTGGCTGTTGAACTTCCATTAGTGTCCCACTGGTGCAAATCTATTTGCAGCACCACTGCATTGCACACTCAAACTCATTGTTACTAAGTCATTATACTAGCAAACTCTGAGTAAACTTAGTGGCATCCTAAAAGTGGCTGTTGGACTTCCATTATTGTCCCACTGGTGCAAAGCTATTTGCAGCACCACTGCATTGCACACTCAAACTCATTGTTACTAAGCCATTATACTAGCAAACACTGAGTAAACTTAGTGGCATCCTAAAAGTGGCTGTTGGACTTCCATTAGTGTCCCACTAGTGCAAATCTATTTGCAGCACCTCTGCATTGCACACTGAAACTCATTGTTACTAAGCCATTATACTAGCAAACACTGAGTAAACTTAGTGGCATCCTAACAGTGGCTGTTGGACTTCCATTAGTGTCCTACTAGTGCACATCTGTTTGCAGCACCTCTGCATTGCACACTCAAACTCATTGTTACTAAGCCATTATATTAGAAAACACTGAGTAAACTAAGTGGCATCCTAAAAGTGGCTGTTGGACTACCAATATTGTCCCACAGGTGCAAAGCTATTTGCAGCACCACTGCATTGCACACTCAAACTCATTGTTGCTAAGCCATTATACTAGCAAACACTGAGTAAACTTATTGGCATCCTAAAAGTGGCTGTTGGACTTCCATTATTGTCCCACTGGTGCAAAGCTATTTGCAGCACCACTGCATTGCACACTCAAACTCATTGTTACTAAGTCATTATATTAGAAAACACTGAGTAAACTTAGTGGCATCCTAAAAGTGGCTGTTGGACTACCAATATTGTCCCACAGGTGCAATGCTATTTGCAGCACCACTGCATTGCACACTCAAACTCATTGTTGCTAAGCCATTATACTAGCAAACACTGAGTAAACTTATTGGCATCCTAAAAGTGGCTGTTGGACTTCCATTATTGTCCCACTGGTGCAAAGCTATTTGCAGCACCACTGCATTGCACACTCAAACTCATTGTTACTAAGCCATTATACTAGCAAACACTGAGTAAACTTAGTGGCATCCTAAAAGTGGCTGTTGAACTTCCATTAGTGTCCCACTGGTGCAAATCTATTTGCAGCACCACTGCATTGCACACTCAAACTCATTGTTACTAAGTCATTATACTAGCAAAGTCTGAGTAAACTTAGTGGCACCCTAAAAGTGGCTGTTGGACTTCCATTAGTGTCCCACTAGTGCAAATCTATTTGCAGCACCTCTGCATTGCACACTCAAACTCATTGTTACTAAGCCATTATACTAGAAAACACTGAGTAAACTTAGTGGCATCCTAAAAGTGGCTGTTGGACTTCCAATATTGTCCCACAGGTGCAAAGCTATTTGCAGCACCACTGCATTGCACACTCAAACTCATTGTTACTAAGCCATTATACTAGCAACCACTGAGTAAACTTAGTGGCATCCTAAAAGTGGCTGTTGAACTTCCATTAGTGTCCCACTGGTGCAAATCTATTTGCAGCACCACTGCATTGCACACTCAAACTCATTGTTACTAAGTCATTATACTAGCAAACTCTGAGTAAACTTAGTGGCATCCTAAAAGTGGCTGTTGGACTTCCATTATTATCCCACTGGTGCAAAGCTATTTGCAGCACCACTGCATTGCACACTCAAACTCATTGTTACTAAGCCATTATACTAGCAAACACTGAGTAAACTTAGTGGCATCCTAAAAGTGGCTGTTGAACTTCCATTAGTGTCCCACTGGTGCAAATCTATTTGCAGCACCACTGCATTGCACACTCAAACTCATTGTTACTAAGTCATTATATTAGAAAACACTGAGTAAACTTAGTGGCATCCTAAAAGTGGCTGTTGGACTACCAATATTGTCCCACAGGTGCAATGCTATTTGCAGCACCACTGCATTGCACACTCAAACTCATTGTTGCTAAGCCATTATACTAGCAAACACTGAGTAAACTTATTGGCATCCTAAAAGTGGCTGTTGGACTTCCATTATTGTCCCACTGGTGCAAAGCTATTTGCAGCACCACTGCATTGCACACTCAAACTCATTGTTACTAAGCCATTATACTAGCAAACACTGAGTAAACTTAGTGGCATCCTAAAAGTGGCTGTTGAACTTCCATTAGTGTCCCACTGGTGCAAATCTATTTGCAGCACCACTGCATTGCACACTCAAACTCATTGTTACTAAGTCATTATACTAGCAAAGTCTGAGTAAACTTAGTGGCACCCTAAAAGTGGCTGTTGGACTTCCATTAGTGTCCCACTAGTGCAAATCTATTTGCAGCACCTCTGCATTGCACACTCAAACTCATTGTTACTAAGCCATTATACTAGAAAACACTGAGTAAACTTAGTGGCATCCTAAAAGTGGCTGTTGGACTTCCAATATTGTCCCACAGGTGCAAAGCTATTTGCAGCACCACTGCATTGCACACTCAAACTCATTGTTACTAAGCCATTATACTAGCAACCACTGAGTAAACTTAGTGGCATCCTAAAAGTGGCTGTTGAACTTCCATTAGTGTCCCACTGGTGCAAATCTATTTGCAGCACCACTGCATTGCACACTCAAACTCATTGTTACTAAGTCATTATACTAGCAAACTCTGAGTAAACTTAGTGGCATCCTAAAAGTGGCTGTTGGACTTCCATTATTATCCCACTGGTGCAAAGCTATTTGCAGCACCACTGCATTGCACACTCAAACTCATTGTTACTAAGCCATTATACTAGCAAACACTGAGTAAACTTAGTGGCATCCTAAATGTGGCTGTTGGACTTCCATTAGTGTCCCACTAGTGCAAATCTATTTGCAGCACCTCTGCATTGCACACTGAAACTCATTGTTACTAAGCCATTATACTAGCAAACACTGAGTAAACTTAGTGGCATCCTAACAGTGGCTGTTGGACTTCCATTAGTGTCCCACTAGTGCACATCTGTTTGCAGCACCTCTGCATTGCACACTCAAACTCATTGTTACTAAGCCATTATATTAGATAACACTGAGTAAACTTAGTGGCATCCTAAAAGTGGCTGTTGGACTACCAATATTGTCCCACAGGTGCAAAGCTATTTGCAGCACCACTGCATTGCACACTCAAACTCATTGTTGCTAAGCCATTATACTAGCAAACACTGAGTAAACTTATTGGCATCCTAAAAGTGGCTGTTGGACTTCCATTATTGTCCCACTGGTGCAAAGCTATTTGCAGCACCACTGCATTGCACACTCAAACTCATTGTTACTAAGCCATTATACTAGCAAACACTGAGTAAACTTAGTGGCATCCTAAAAGTGGCTGTTGAACTTCCATTAGTGTCCCACTGGTGCAAATCTATTTGCAGCACCACTGCATTGCACACTCAAACTCATTGTTACTAAGTCATTATACTAGCAAAGTCTGAGTAAACTTAGTGGCATCCTAAAAGTGGCTGTTGGACTTCCATTAGTGTCCCACTAGTGCAAATCTATTTGCAGCACCTCTGCATTGCACACTCAAACTCATTGTTACTAAGCCATTATACTAGAAAACACTGAGTAAACTTAGTGGCATCCTAAAAGTGACTGTTGGACTTCCAATATTGTCCCACAGGTGCAAAGCTATTTGCAGCACCACTGCATTGCACACTCAAACTCATTGTTACTAAGCCATTATACTAGCAACCACTGAGTAAACTTAGTGGCATCCTAAAAGTGGCTGTTGAACTTCCATTAGTGTCCCACTGGTGCAAATCTATTTGCAGCACCACTGCATTGCACACTCAAACTCATTGTTACTAAGTCATTATACTAGCAAACTCTGAGTAAACTTAGTGGCATCCTAAAAGTGGCTGTTGGACTTCCATTATTGTCCCACTGGTGCAAAGCTATTTGCAGCACCACTGCATTGCACACTCAAACTCATTGTTACTAAGCCATTATACTAGCAAACACTGAGTAAACTTAGTGGCATCCTAAAAGTGGCTGTTGGACTTCCATTAGTGTCCCACTAGTGCAAATCTATTTGCAGCACCTCTGCATTGCACACTGAAACTCATTGTTACTAAGCCATTATACTAGCAAACACTGAGTAAACTTAGTGGCATCCTAACAGTGGCTGTTGGACTTCCATTAGTGTCCTACTAGTGCACATCTGTTTGCAGCACCTCTGCATTGCACACTCAAACTCATTGTTACTAAGCCATTATATTAGAAAACACTGAGTAAACTAAGTGGCATCCTAAAAGTGGCTGTTGGACTACCAATATTGTCCCACAGGTGCAAAGCTATTTGCAGCACCACTGCATTGCACACTCAAACTCATTGTTGCTAAGCCATTATACTAGCAAACACTGAGTAAACTTATTGGCATCCTAAAAGTGGCTGTTGGACTTCCATTATTGTCCCACTGGTGCAAAGCTATTTGCAGCACCACTGCATTGCACACTCAAACTCATTGTTACTAAGTCATTATATTAGAAAACACTGAGTAAACTTAGTGGCATCCTAAAAGTGGCTGTTGGACTACCAATATTGTCCCACAGGTGCAATGCTATTTGCAGCACCACTGCATTGCACACTCAAACTCATTGTTGCTAAGCCATTATACTAGCAAACACTGAGTAAACTTATTGGCATCCTAAAAGTGGCTGTTGGACTTCCATTATTGTCCCACTGGTGCAAAGCTATTTGCAGCACCACTGCATTGCACACTCAAACTCATTGTTACTAAGCCATTATACTAGCAAACACTGAGTAAACTTAGTGGCATCCTAAAAGTGGCTGTTGAACTTCCATTAGTGTCCCACTGGTGCAAATCTATTTGCAGCACCACTGCATTGCACACTCAAACTCATTGTTACTAAGTCATTATACTAGCAAAGTCTGAGTAAACTTAGTGGCACCCTAAAAGTGGCTGTTGGACTTCCATTAGTGTCCCACTAGTGCAAATCTATTTGCAGCACCTCTGCATTGCACACTCAAACTCATTGTTACTAAGCCATTATACTAGAAAACACTGAGTAAACTTAGTGGCATCCTAAAAGTGGCTGTTGGACTTCCAATATTGTCCCACAGGTGCAAAGCTATTTGCAGCACCACTGCATTGCACACTCAAACTCATTGTTACTAAGCCATTATACTAGCAACCACTGAGTAAACTTAGTGGCATCCTAAAAGTGGCTGTTGAACTTCCATTAGTGTCCCACTGGTGCAAATCTATTTGCAGCACCACTGCATTGCACACTCAAACTCATTGTTACTAAGTCATTATACTAGCAAACTCTGAGTAAACTTAGTGGCATCCTAAAAGTGGCTGTTGGACTTCCATTATTATCCCACTGGTGCAAAGCTATTTGCAGCACCACTGCATTGCACACTCAAACTCATTGTTACTAAGCCATTATACTAGCAAACACTGAGTAAACTTAGTGGCATCCTAAAAGTGGCTGTTGAACTTCCATTAGTGTCCCACTGGTGCAAATCTATTTGCAGCACCACTGCATTGCACACTCAAACTCATTGTTACTAAGTCATTATATTAGAAAACACTGAGTAAACTTAGTGGCATCCTAAAAGTGGCTGTTGGACTACCAATATTGTCCCACAGGTGCAATGCTATTTGCAGCACCACTGCATTGCACACTCAAACTCATTGTTGCTAAGCCATTATACTAGCAAACACTGAGTAAACTTATTGGCATCCTAAAAGTGGCTGTTGGACTTCCATTATTGTCCCACTGGTGCAAAGCTATTTGCAGCACCACTGCATTGCACACTCAAACTCATTGTTACTAAGCCATTATACTAGCAAACACTGAGTAAACTTAGTGGCATCCTAAAAGTGGCTGTTGAACTTCCATTAGTGTCCCACTGGTGCAAATCTATTTGCAGCACCACTGCATTGCACACTCAAACTCATTGTTACTAAGTCATTATACTAGCAAAGTCTGAGTAAACTTAGTGGCACCCTAAAAGTGGCTGTTGGACTTCCATTAGTGTCCCACTAGTGCAAATCTATTTGCAGCACCTCTGCATTGCACACTCAAACTCATTGTTACTAAGCCATTATACTAGAAAACACTGAGTAAACTTAGTGGCATCCTAAAAGTGGCTGTTGGACTTCCAATATTGTCCCACAGGTGCAAAGCTATTTGCAGCACCACTGCATTGCACACTCAAACTCATTGTTACTAAGCCATTATACTAGCAACCACTGAGTAAACTTAGTGGCATCCTAAAAGTGGCTGTTGAACTTCCATTAGTGTCCCACTGGTGCAAATCTATTTGCAGCACCACTGCATTGCACACTCAAACTCATTGTTACTAAGTCATTATACTAGCAAACTCTGAGTAAACTTAGTGGCATCCTAAAAGTGGCTGTTGGACTTCCATTATTATCCCACTGGTGCAAAGCTATTTGCAGCACCACTGCATTGCACACTCAAACTCATTGTTACTAAGCCATTATACTAGCAAACACTGAGTAAACTTAGTGGCATCCTAAATGTGGCTGTTGGACTTCCATTAGTGTCCCACTAGTGCAAATCTATTTGCAGCACCTCTGCATTGCACACTGAAACTCATTGTTACTAAGCCATTATACTAGCAAACACTGAGTAAACTTAGTGGCATCCTAACAGTGGCTGTTGGACTTCCATTAGTGTCCCACTAGTGCACATCTGTTTGCAGCACCTCTGCATTGCACACTCAAACTCATTGTTACTAAGCCATTATATTAGATAACACTGAGTAAACTTAGTGGCATCCTAAAAGTGGCTGTTGGACTACCAATATTGTCCCACAGGTGCAAAGCTATTTGCAGCACCACTGCATTGCACACTCAAACTCATTGTTGCTAAGCCATTATACTAGCAAACACTGAGTAAACTTATTGGCATCCTAAAAGTGGCTGTTGGACTTCCATTATTGTCCCACTGGTGCAAAGCTATTTGCAGCACCACTGCATTGCACACTCAAACTCATTGTTACTAAGCCATTATACTAGCAAACACTGAGTAAACTTAGTGGCATCCTAAAAGTGGCTGTTGAACTTCCATTAGTGTCCCACTGGTGCAAATCTATTTGCAGCACCACTGCATTGCACACTCAAACTCATTGTTACTAAGTCATTATACTAGCAAAGTCTGAGTAAACTTAGTGGCATCCTAAAAGTGGCTGTTGGACTTCCATTAGTGTCCCACTAGTGCAAATCTATTTGCAGCACCTCTGCATTGCACACTCAAACTCATTGCTACTAAGCCATTATACTAGAAAACACTGAGTAAACTTAGTGGCATCCTAAAAGTGGCTGTTGGACTTCCAATATTGTCCCACAGGTGCAAAGCTATTTGCAGCACCACTGCATTGCACACTCAAACTCATTGTTACTAAGCCATTATACTAGCAACCACTGAGTAAACTTAGTGGCATCCTAAAAGTGGCTGTTGAACTTCCATTAGTGTCCCACTGGTGCAAATCTATTTGCAGCACCACTGCATTGCACACTCAAACTCATTGTTACTAAGTCATTATACTAGCAAACTCTGAGTAAACTTAGTGGCATCCTAAAAGTGGCTGTTGGACTTCCATTATTGTCCCACTGGTGCAAAGCTATTTGCAGCACCACTGCATTGCACACTCAAACTCATTGTTACTAAGCCATTATACTAGCAAACACTGAGTAAACTTAGTGGCATCCTAAAAGTGGCTGTTGGACTTCCATTAGTGTCCCACTAGTGCAAATCTATTTGCAGCACCTCTGCATTGCACACTGAAACTCATTGTTACTAAGCCATTATACTAGCAAACACTGAGTAAACTTAGTGGCATCCTAACAGTGGCTGTTGGACTTCCATTAGTGTCCCACTAGTGCACATCTGTTTGCAGCACCTCTGCATTGCACACTCAAACTCATTGTTACTAAGCCATTATATTAGAAAACACTGAGTAAACTTAGTGGCATCCTAAAAGTGGCTGTTGGACTACCAATATTGTCCCACAGGTGCAAAGCTATTTGCAGCACCACTGCATTGCACACTCAAACTCATTGTTACTAAGCCATTATACTAGCAAACACTGAGTAAACTTAGTGGCATCCTAAAAGTGGCTATTGGACTTCCATTAGTGTCCCACTAGTGCAAATCTATTTGCAGCACCTCTGCATTGCACACTCAAACTCATTGTAACTAAGCCATTATGCTAGCAAACACTGAGTAAACTTAGTGGCATCCTAAAAGTGGCTGTTCGACTTCAATTAGTGTCCAACTAGTGCACATCTATTTGCAGCACCTCTGCATTGCACACTCAAACTCATTGTTACTAAGCCATTATATTAGAAAACACTGAGTAAACTTAGTGGCATCCTAAAAGTGGCTGTTGGACTACCAATATTTTCCCACAGGTGCAAAGCTATTTGCAGCACCACTGCATTGCACACTCAAACTCATTGTTACTAAGCCATTATACTAGCAAACACTGAGTACACTTAGTGGCATCCTAAAAGTGGCTGTTGGACTTCCATTAGTGTCCCACTAGTGCAAATCTATTTGCAGCACCTCTGCATTGCACACTGAAACTCATTGTTACCAAGCCATTATACTAGCAAACACTGAGTAAACTTAGTGGCATCCTAAAAGTGGCTGTTGGACTTACATTAGTGTCCCACTAGTGCAAATCTATTTGCAGCACCTCTGCATTGCACACTCAAACTCATTGTTACTAAGCCATTATGCTAGCAAACACTGAGTAAACTTAGTGGCATCCTAAAAGTGGCTGTTCGACATCCATTAGTGTCCAACTAGTGCACATCTATTTGCAGCACCTCTGCATTGCACACTGAAACTCATTGTTACTAAGCCATTATACTAGCAAACACTGAGTAAACTTATTGGCATCCTAAAAGTGGCTGTTGGACTTCCATTAGTGTCCCACTAGTGCAAATCTATTTGCAGCACCACTGCATTGCACACTCAAACTCATTGTTACTAAGCCATTATAATAGAAAACACTGAGTAAACTTAGTGGCATCCTAAAAGTGGCTGTTGGACTTCCAATATTGTCCCACAGGTGCAAAGCTATTTGCAGCACCACTGCATTGCACACTCAAACTCATTGTTACTAAGCCATTATACTAGCAAACACTGAGTAAACTTAGTGGCATCCTAAAAGTGGCTGTTGGACTTCCATTATTGTCCCACTGGTGCAAAGCTATTTGCAGCACCTCTGCATTGCACACTCAAACTCATTGTTACTAAGCCATTATACTAGCAAACACTGAGTAAACTTAGTGGCATCCTAAAAGTGGCTGTTGGACTTCCATTAGTGTCCCACTAGTGCAAATCTATTTGCAGCACCTCTGCATTGCACACTCAAACTCATTGTTACTAAGCCATTATGCTAGCAAACACTGAATAAACTTAGTGACATCCTAAAAGTGGCTGTTCGACTTCCATTAGTGTCCAACTAGTGCACATCTATTTGCAGCACCTCTGCATTGCACACTGAAACTCATTGTTACTAAGCCATTATACTAGCAAACACTGAGTAAACTTAGTGGCATCCTAAAAGTGGCTGTTGGACTTCCATTAGTGTCCCACTAGTGCAAATCTATTTGCAGCACCACTGCATTGCACACTCAAACTCATTGTTACTAAGCCATTATACTAGAAAACACTGAGTAAACTTAGTGGCATCCTAAAAGTGGCTGTTGGACTTCCAATATTGTCCCACAGGTGCAAAGCTATTTGCAGCACCTCTGCATTGCACACTCAAACTCATTGTTACTAAGCCATTATGCTAGCAAACACTGAGCAAACTTAGTGACATCCTAAAAGTGGCTGTTCGACTTCCATTAGTGTCCAACTTGTGCACATCTATTTGCAGCACCTCTGCATTGCACACTCAAACTCATTGTTGCTAAGCTATTATACTAGCAAACACTGAGTAAACTTATTGGCATCCTAAAAGTGGCTGTTGGACTTCAATTATTATCCCACTGGTGCAAAGCTATTTGCAGCACCTCTGCATTGCACACTCAAACTCATTGTTACTAAGCCATTATACTAGCAAACACTGAGTAAACTTAGTGGCATCCTAAAAGTGGCTGTTGGACTTCCATTATTGTCTCACTGGTGCAAAGCTATTTGCAGCACCACTGCATTGCACACTCAAACTCATTGTTACTAAGCCATTATACTAGAAATCACCGAGTAAACTTAGTGGCATCCTAAAAGTGGCTGTTGGACTTCCAATATTGTCCCACAGGTGCAAAGCTATTTGCAGCACCACTGCATTGCACACTCAAACTCATTGTTACTAAGCCATTATACTAGCAAACACTGAGTAAACTTAGTGGCATCCTAAAAGTGGCTGTTGGACTTCCATTAGTGTCCCACTAGTGCAAATCTATTTGCAGCACCTCTGCATTGCACACTGAAACTCATTGTTACTAAGCCATTTTACTGGCAAACACTGAGTAAACTTAGTGGCATCCTAAAAGTGGCTGTTGGACTTCCATTAGTGTCCCACTAGTGCAAATCTATTTGCAGCACCTCTGGATTGCACACTGAAACTCATTGTTACTAAGCCATTATACTAGCAAACACTGAGTAAACTTAGTGGCATCCTAAAACTGGCTGTTGGACTTCCATTAGTGTCCCACTAGTGCAAATCTATTTGCAGCACCTCTGCATTGCACACTCAAACTCATTGTTACTAAGCCATTATACTGTCAAACACAGAGTAAACTTAGTGGCACCCTAAAAGTGGCTGTTTGACTTTCATTAGTGTCCAACTAGTGCACATCTATTTGCAGCACCTCTGCATTGCACTCTGAAACTCATTGTTACTAAGCCATTATACTAGCAAACACTGAGTAAACTTAGTGGCATCCTAAAAGTGGCTGTTGGACTTCCATTAGTGTCCCACTAGTGCAAATCTATTTGCAGCACCACTGCATTGCACACTCAAACTCATTGTTACTAAGCCATTTTACTAGAAAACACTGAGTAAACTTAGTGGCATCCTAAAAGTGTCTGTTGGACTTCCATTAGTGTCCCACTAGTGCAAATCTATTTGCAGCACCTCTGCATTGCACACTGAAACTCATTGTTACTAAACCATTATACTAGCAAACACTGAGTAAACTTAGTGGCATCCTAAAAGTGGCTGTTGGACTTCCATTAGTGTCCCACTAGTGCAAATCTATTTGCAGCACCTGTGCATTGCACACTCAAACTCATTGTTACTAAGCCATTATGCTAGCAAACACTGAGCAAACTTAGTGACATCCTAAAAGTGGCTGTTCGACTTCCATTAGTGTCCAACTTGTGCACATCTATTTGCAGCACCTCTGCATTGCACACTCAAACTCATTGTTGCTAAGCTATTATACTAGCAAACACTGAGTAAACTTATTGGCATCCTAAAAGTGGCTGTTGGACTTCAATTATTGTCCCACTGGTGCAAAGCTATTTGCAGCACCTCTGCATTGCACACTCAAACTCATTGTTACTAAGCCATTATACTAGCAAACACTGAGTAAACTTAGTGGCATCCTAAAAGTGGCTGTTGGACTTCCATTATTGTCCCACTGGTGCAAAGCTATTTGCAGCACCACTGCATTGCACACTCAAACTCATTGTTACTAAGCCATTATACTAGAAATCACTGAGTAAACTTAGTGGCATCCTAAAAGTGGCTGTTGGACTTCCAATATTGTCCCACAGGTGCAAAGCTATTTGCAGCACTACTGCATTGCACACTCAAACTCATTGTTACTAAGCCATTATACTAGCAAACACTGAGTAAACTTAGTGGCATCCTAAAAGTGGCTGTTGGACTTCCATTAGTGTCCAACTAGTGCAAATCCATTTGCAGCACCTCTGCATTGCACACTGAAACTCATTGTTACTAAGCCATTTTACTGGCAAACACTGAGTAAACTTAGTGGCATCCTAAAAGTGGCTGTTGGACTTCCATTAGTGTCCCACTAGTGCAAATCTATTTTCAGCACCTCTGGATTGCACACTGAAACTCATTGTTACTAAGCCATTATACTAGCAAACACTGAGTAAACTTAGTGGCATCCTAAAACTGGCTGTTGGACTTCCATTAGTGTCCCACTAGTGCAAATCTATTTGCAGCACCTCTGCATTGCACACTCAAACTCATTGTTACTAAGCCATTATACTGTCAAACACAGAGTAAACTTAGTGGCATCCTAAAAGTGGCTGTTTGACTTCCATTAGTGTCCAACTAGTTCACATCTATTTGCAGCACCTCTGCATTGCACACTGAAACTCATTGTTACTAAGCCATTATACTAGCAAACACTGAGTAAACTTAGTGGCATCCTAAAAGTGGCTGTTGGACTTCCATTAGTGTCCCACTAGTGCAAATCTATTTGCAGCACCACTGCATTGCACACTCAAACTCATTGTTACTAAGCCATTTTACTAGAAAACACTGAGTAAACTTAGTGGCATCCTAAAAGTGTCTGTTGGACTTCCATTAGTGTCCCACTAGTGCAAATCTATTTGCAGCACCTCTGCATTGCACACTGAAACTCATTGTTACTAAACCATTATACTAGCAAACACTGAGTAAACTTAGTGGCATCCTAAAAGTGGCTGTTGGACTTCCATTAGTGTCCCACTAGTGCAAATCTATTTGCAGCACCTGTGCATTGCACACTCAAACTCATTGTTACTAAGCCATTATGCTAGCAAACACTGAGCAAACTTAGTGACATCCTAAAAGTGGCTGTTCGACTTCCATTAGTGTCCAACTTGTGCACATCTATTTGCAGCACCTCTGCATTGCACACTCAAACTCATTGTTGCTAAGCTATTATACTAGCAAACACTGAGTAAACTTATTGGCATCCTAAAAGTGGCTGTTGGACTTCAATTATTGTCCCACTGGTGCAAAGCTATTTGCAGCACCTCTGCATTGCACACTCAAACTCATTGTTACTAAGCCATTATACTAGCAAACACTGAGTAAACTTAGTGGCATCCTAAAAGTGGCTGTTGGACTTCCATTATTGTCCCACTGGTGCAAAGCTATTTGCAGCACCACTGCATTGCACACTCAAACTCATTGTTACTAAGCCATTATACTAGAAATCACTGAGTAAACTTAGTGGCATCCTAAAAGTGGCTGTTGGACTTCCAATATTGTCCCACAGGTGCAAAGCTATTTGCAGCACTACTGCATTGCACACTCAAACTCATTGTTACTAAGCCATTATACTAGCAAACACTGAGTAAACTTAGTGGCATCCTAAAAGTGGCTGTTGGACTTCCATTAGTGTCCAACTAGTGCAAATCCATTTGCAGCACCTCTGCATTGCACACTGAAACTCATTGTTACTAAGCCATTTTACTGGCAAACACTGAGTAAACTTAGTGGCATCCTAAAAGTGGCTGTTGGACTTCCATTAGTGTCCCACTAGTGCAAATCTATTTGCAGCACCTCTGGATTGCACACTGAAACTCATTGTTACTAAGCCATTATACTAGCAAACACTGAGTAAACTTAGTGGCATCCTAAAACTGGCTGTTGGACTTCCATTAGTGTCCCACTAGTGCAAATCTATTTGCAGCACCTCTGCATTGCACACTCAAACTCATTGTTACTAAGCCATTATACTGTCAAACACAGAGTAAACTTAGTGGCATCCTAAAAGTGGCTGTTTGACTTCCATTAGTGTCCAACTAGTTCACATCTATTTGCAGCACCTCTGCATTGCACACTGAAACTCATTGTTACTAAGCCATTATACTAGCAAACACTGAGTAAACTTAGTGGCATCCTAAAAGTGGCTGTTGGACTTCCATTAGTGTCCCACTAGTGCAAATCTATTTGCAGCACCACTGCATTGCACACTCAAACTCATTGTTACTAAGCCATTTTACTAGAAAACACTGAGTAAACTTAGTGGCATCCTAAAAGTGTCTGTTGGACTTCCATTAGTGTCCCACTAGTGCAAATCTATTTGCAGCACCTCTGCATTGCACACTGAAACTCATTGTTACTAAACCATTATACTAGCAAACACTGAGTAAACTTAGTGGCATCCTAAAAGTGGCTGTTGGACTTCCATTAGTGTCCCACTAGTGCAAATCTATTTGCAGCACCTGTGCATTGCACACTCAAACTCATTGTTACTAAGCCATTATGCTAGCAAACACTGAGCAAACTTAGTGACATCCTAAAAGTGGCTGTTCGACTTCCATTAGTGTCCAACTTGTGCACATCTATTTGCAGCACCTCTGCATTGCACACTCAAACTCATTGTTACTAAGCTATTATACTAGCAAACACTGAGTAAACTTATTGGCATCCTAAAAGTGGCTGTTGGATTTCCATTATTGTCCCACTGGTGCAAAGCTATTTGCAGCACCACTGCATTGCACACTCAAACTCATTGTTACTAAGCCATTATACTAGAAATCACTGAGTAAACTTAGTGGCATCCTAAAAGGGGCTGTTGGACTTCAAATATTGTCCCACAGGTGCAAAGCTATTTGCAGCACCACTGCATTGCACACTCAAACTCATTGTTACTAAGCCATTATACTAGCAAACACTGAGTAAACTTAGTGGCATCCTAAAAGTGGCTGTTGGACTTCCATTAGTGTCCCACTAGTGCAAATCTATTTGCAGCACCTCTGCATTGCACACTCAAACTCATTGTTACTAAGCCATTATACTGGCAAACACAGAGTAAACTTAGTGGCATCCTAAAAGTGGCTGTTTGACTTCCATTAGTGTCCCACAGGTGCAAAGCTATTTGCAGCACCACTGCATTTGTCAGGGCCAGGTGGACGGGCAGACCCAGGAGGTGGATCCACTGGGCCGAACTCCTAGATGGTGGTAAGGGGTCCGGTAGCTGGAGCACTATAGGCAGCAGAACAGTCCGTGCACACGAGTATAACGGAGAAGTCCCTGGGACCACTGAGTCACTGATGGTAGTCCGGGTGACGCAGCTCAGGTTCGGAAGCCGAGAAGATGTCAGGCGGGGTCCGGAACCTTTGGAGCGAGATGACGGGTCACCGCAGGGATCCGAGATGGTACGGACTGTCAGGATGGCAGATGGACAGCGTTCGGGGTTCGGGATTCGGCAGGACCGGATGGCGAGGCAGGCACGGCTCTACAAGAGAGATAGGTGAGTATATCACAGAGACACCAGGAGACCTGACTCCTAGCTTAAGAAACACGAAGATCAGGCCCCGCCCCCTTGGACATTAAACCCCTTTATACCCTGTACCTGTTTGCATCATTTCCTGTTAATGGACGCTGGCCCTTTAAGAAAGAGTCAATGACCGCGCGCGCGCCCTAATGCGCATGCGCGCGGCCCGAGTGCCAGAAGCCAGAGCAGGAAGCTGCAAGGAGGAAGCAGCAGGGCCGGGCTGGGGCTGAGAAGCCGACGGGCGCCGGGAGCGGGGACCAGGACGCCGGGGACGCGCCGGCAATGGCTGCTGGAGAGCAGGGAGCAGCGGTGACCGGACCGAGGAACCGGGAAGCGAGGCAGGGGAGCCGGGGAGCATGACAGGTGAGCCGGAGGGCAGCGCAGGGGACCCGGGGAGCGTGACAGCATTGCACACTCAAACTCATTTTTACTAAGCCATTATACCAGCAAACACTGAGTAAACTTAGTGGCATCCTAAAAGTGTCTGTTGGACTTCCATTAGTATCCCACTAGTGCAAATCTATTTGCAGCACCTCTGCATTGCACACTGAAACTCATTGTTACTAAGCCATTATACTAGCAAACACTGAGTAAACTTAGTGGCATCCTAAAAGTGGCTGTTGGACTTCCATTAGTGTCCCACTAGTGCAAAGCTATGTGCACCACCACTGCATTGCACACTCAAACTCATTGTTACTAAGCCATTATACTAGCAAACACTGAGTAAACTTAGAGGCATCCTAAAAGTGGCTGTTGGACTTCCATTAGTGTCCCTCTAGTGCAAATCTATTTGCAGCACCTCTGCATTGCACACTGAAACTCATTGTTACTAAGCCATTATACTAGAAAACACTGAGTAAACTTAGTGGCATCCTAAAAGTGGCTGTTGGACTTCCATTAGTGTCCCACTAGTGCAAATCTATTTGCAGCACCTCTGCATTGCACACTCAAACTCATTGTTACTAAGCCATTATACTAGAAATCACTGAGTAAACTTAGTGGCATCCTAAAAGTGGCTGTTGGACTTCCAATATTGTCCCACAGGTGCAAAGCTATTTGCAGCACCACTGCATTGCACACTCAAACTCATTGTTACTAAGCCATTATACTAGCAAACACTGAGTAAACTTAGTGGCATCCTAAAAGTGGCTGTTGAACTTCCATTAGTGTCCCACTAGTGCAAATCTATTTGCAGCACCTCTGCATTGCACACTGAAACTCATTGTTACTAAGCCATTATACTAGCAAACACTGAGTAAACTTAGTGGCATCCTAAAACTGGCTGTTGGACTTCCATTAGTGTCCCACTTGTGCAAATCTATTTGCAGCACCTCTGGATTGCACACTGAAACTCATTGTTACTAAGCCATTATACTAGCAAACACTGAGTAAACTTAGTGGCATCCTAAAACTGGCTGTTGGACTTCCATTAGTGTCCCACTAGTGCAAATCTATTTGCAGCACCTCTGCATTGCACACTCAAACTCATTGTTACTAAGCCGTTATACTAGCAATCACTGAGTAAACTTAGTGACATCCTAAAAGTGGCTGTTTGACTTCCATTAGTGTCCCACTAGTTCACATCTATTTGAAGCACCTCTGCATTGCACACTCAAACTCATTGTTACTAAGCTATTATACTAGCAAACACTGAGTAAACATATTGGCATCCTAAAAGTGGCTGTTGGACTTCCATTATTGTCCCACTGGTGCAAAGCTATTTGCAGCACCACTAAATTGCACACTCAAACTCATTGTTACTAAGCCATTATACTAGCAAACACTGAGTAAACTTAGTGGCATCCTAAAAGTGGCTGTTGGACTTCCATTAGTGTCCCACTAATGCAAATCTATTTGCAGCACCTCTGCTTTGCACACTGAAACTCACTGTTACTAAGCCATTATACTAGCAAACACTGAGTAAACTTAGTGGCATCCTAAAAGTGGCTGTTGGACTTCCATTAGTGTCCCACTAGTGCAAATCTAATTGCAGCACCTCTGCATTGCACACTAAAAACTCATTGTTACTAAGCCATTATACTAGCAAACACTGAGTAAACTTAGTGGCATCCTAAAAGTGGCTGTTGGACTTCCATTATTGTCCCAAAGGTGCAAAGCTATTTGCAGCACCACTGCATTGCACACTCAAACTCATTGTTGCTAAGCCATTATACTAGCAAACACTGAGTAAACTTAGTGGCATCCTAAAAGTGGCTGTTGGACTTCCAATATTGTCCCACAGGTGCAAAGCTATTTGCAGCACCACTGCATTGCACACTCAAACTCATTCTTACTAAGCCATTATACTAGCAAACACTGAGTAAACTTAGTGGCATCCTAAAAGTGGCTGTTGGACTTCCATTAGTGTCCCACTAGTGCAAATCTACTTGCAGCACCTCTGCATTGCACACTCAAACTCATTGTTACTAAGCCATTATACTAGCAAACACTGAGTAAACTTAGTGACATCCTAAAAGTGGCTGTTCGACTTCCATTAGTGTCCCACTAGTGCACATCTATTTGCAGCACCTCTGCATTGCACACTCAAACTCATTGTTACTAAGCTATTATACTAGCAAACACTGAGTAAACATATTGGCATCCTAAAAGTGGCTGTTGGACTTCCATTATTGTCCCACTGGTGCAAAGCTATTTGCAGCACCACTGCATTGCACACTCAAACTCATTGTTACTAAGCCATTATACTAGCAAACACTGAGTAAACTTAGTGGCATCCTAAAACTGGCTGTTGGACTTCCATTAGTGTCCCACTAGTTCAAATCTATTTGCAGCACCTCTGCATTGCACACTCAAACTCATTGTTACTAAGCCTTATACTTGCAAACACTGAGTAAACTTAGTGGCATCCTAAAAGTGGCTGTTGGACTTCCATTATTGTCCCAAAGGTGCAAAGCTATTTGCAGCACCACTGCATTGCACACTCAAACTCATTGTTACTAAGCTATTATACTAGCAAACACTGAGTAAACTTAGTGGCATCCTAAAAGTGGCTGTTGGACTTCCATTAGTGTCCCACTAGTGCAAATCTAATTGCAGCACCTCTGCATTGCACACTAAAACTCATTGTTACTAAGCCATTATACTAGCAAACACTGAATAAACTTAGTGGCATCCTAAAAGTGGCTGTTGGACTTCCATTAGTGTCCCACTAGTGCAAATCTATTTGCAGCACCTCTGCATTGCACACTCAAACTCATTGTTACTAAGCCATTATACTAGCAAACACTGAGTAAACTTAGTGGCATCCTAAAAGGGGCTGTTGGACTTCCATTAGTGTCCCACTAGTGCAAATCTATTTCCAGCACCTCTGCATTGCACACTCAAACTCGTTGTTACTAAGCCATTATGCTAGAAAACACTGAGTAAACTTAGTGGCATCCTAAAAGTGGCTGTTGGACTTCCATTAGTGTCCCACTGGTGCAAATCTATTTGCAGCACCACTGCATTGCACACTCAAACTCATTGTTACTGTTACGGGGGACCGACAGATTAGGACCAGGGGGTATATATCCTAATCGCCAGTTGGGGCCCACCGTGCTCCAGATGACAAAGGAGCTGCTGGCACATGAGGGTTAGGCAGAGACTATAGAGCTGGATGGCTCTGAGATAACCCAGGAACTCTGGGAACCGGTCACGTGTGTTGGGACACGTCAGACCGGATGACAACCCGATTAGCGTTTTGGTGCACCTAGCGCTACACCAACCACGTGTGCAGGAAACACGTCAGGCCGGGTGGTAACCAGGTAGCGTTGACCGGAAGACCGCCACGAAAGTGCCCTGTCGGCCACGTGTGTAGGACACGTCAGGCCGAGCGGTCCTCTGATTAGTGTTTCTGGCCACCTCTCGACTGGCCACGTGTGTGTAGGACACGTCAGGCCAGATGGGTACACCAGTAGCGTTGACCAGGAAGCCGAGGAGGATAAGGAACACCCTGTTAACTCCACAGGGGTCCTGGGGTACACTGTCCGTGCGCGCAGGGGGCACAACCGGACAGGTGGCGCAGCAGGTGCGTTGTCCGTGTGCGTAGGGGGCACAATCGGACAGGTGGCGCAGAAGGTGCGTTGTCCATGTGCGTAGGGGGCACAATCGGACAGGTGGCACAGCAGGTACGTTGTCCGTGTGCGTAGGGGGCACAATCGGACAGGTGGCGCAGCAGGTGCGTTGTCCGTGTGCGTAGGGGGCACAATCGGACAGGAAGCACAGCAGCCGCAACCCAGTTAACGCCACTGCGCTGCTATAGCAAGACTGGAACGGCAGGAGGGAAACACGGCACCTGACCCTGATGTGCCAAGCCACGAATCTTGGCGTGACAGGCACCGTTCGCCTAACCCTACCTACCGCTTCCCAACATAGGCTTATGCCGCAATGAGGCTCTAACATGGAGGTGTGCTCTGACTGAGCAAAAGTGAAGACTGCGCCCCTCCATGTTGTCTCCAGCCCCTTTTATAACCTGGGTCCGCCTCAAACCCAGGGTGGAACCACCAAGGTCCAATAGCAGAGTGCCATGTCATCAGTGACGTCACATGCGACATATCCGGAACCGCCACGTCATTGATGACCTTATGGCAGCCACGCCCCAAACACTTCACCAGTCATCGTCTGACGACCAATACTGAGGTGCCAGATCATAGGGGCGGGCCTCTGTGACCCAGTCCGGAGTTGCCACATCATCAGGACACCTGACACCCTCTGCCCTATCAGGACCTGCCACCTCACGGACATGCTCAGTGAGGTCCTTACCGGACCTAGCCTCTGATGCACTAAGAGCCTGAGCATGCTCAGTAGCCTGAGCCACAGGCTTAGAAAGCAGACTATCAGTTTGAGCATGCTCAGTAGCCTGAACTGAGGACTTAGTCTCAGACATAACACAAACAGGCTGAGCATGCTCATTAGGCAAAACACCGGGCTTAAACTCTGGCTGGGGTAAATCGGCGCACGCATGCGCACTAGCCGCCTCTCCACACTTAGACGTGGTGGAAGGAACAGCCAACTGGACGACCCGAGGCACGGCCAAGAACGGCAGCCAGCGCCTGGGCGCAACAGGAACCGCAGCAGGCTGCTTGTGGCTATGGCGGCGCCGGTTCGTAACAGTTACTAAGCCATTATACTAGCAAACACTGAGTAAACTTAGTGGCATCCTAAAACTGGCTGTTGGACTTCCATTAGTGTCCCACTAGTGCAAATCTATTTGCAGCACCTCTGCATTGCACACTGAAACTCATCGTTACTAAGCCATTATACTAGAAAACACTGAGTAAACTTAGTGGCATCCTAAAAGTGGCTGTTGGGCTTCCAATATTGTCCCACAGGTGCAAAGCTATTTGCAGCACCACTGCATTGCACACTCAAACTCATTGTTACTAAGCCATTATACTAGCAAACACTGAGTAAACTTAGTGGCATCCTAAAAGTGGCTGTTGGACTTCCATTAGTGTCCCACTAGTGCAAATCTATTTGTAGCACCTCTGCATTGCACACTCAAACTCATTGTTACTAAGCCATTATGCTAGCAAACACTGAGTAAACATAGTGGCATCCTAAAAGTGGCTGTTGCACTTCCATTAGTGTCCCACTAGTGCAAATCTATTTGTAGCACCTCTGCATTGCACACTCAAACTCATTGTTACTAAGCCATTATGCTAGCAAACACTGAGTAAACTTAGTGGCATCCTAAAAGTGGCTGTTGGACTTCCAATATTGTCCCACAGGTGCAAAGCTATTTGCAGCACCACTGCATTGCACACTCACACTCATTGTTACTAAGCCATTATACTAGCAAACACTGAGTAAACTTAGTGGCATCCTAAAAGTGGCTGTTAGACTTCCAGAATTGTCCCACAGGTGCAAAGCTATTTGCAGCACCACTGCATTGCACACTCAAACTCATTGTTACTAAGCCATTATACTAGCAAACACTGAGTAAACTTAGTGGCATCCTAAAAGTGGCTGTTGGACTTCCATTAGTGTCCCACTAGTGCAAATCTATTTGCAGCCCCTCTGCATTGCACACTGAAACTCATTGTTACTAAGCCATTATACTAGCAAACACTGAGTAAACTTAGTGGCATCCTAAAAGTGGCTGTTGGACTTCCATTAGTGTCCCACTAGTGCAAATATATTTGTAGCACCTCTGCATTGCACACTCAAACTCATTGTTACTAAGCCATTATACTAGCAAACACTGAGTAAACTTAGTGGCATCCTAAAAGTGGCTGTTGGACTTCCATTAGTGTCCCACTAGTGCAAATCTATTTGCAGCCCCTCTGCATTGCACACTGAAACTCATTGTTACTAAGCCATTATACTAGCAAACACTGAGTAAACTTAGTGGCATCCTAAAAGTGGCTGTTGCACTTCCATTAGTGTCCCACTAGTGCAAATCTATTTGTAGCACCTCTGCATTGCACACTGAAACTCATTGTTACTAAGCCATTATACTAGCAAACACTGAGTAAACTTAGTGGCATCCTAAAAGTGGCTGTTGGACTTCCATTAGTGTCCCACTAGTGCAAATCTATTTGCAGCCCCTCTGCATTGCACACTGAAACTCATTGTTACTAAGCCATTATACTAGCAAACACTGAGTAAACTTAGTGGCATCCTAAAAGTGGCTGTTGCACTTCCATTAGTGTCCCACTAGTGCAAATCTATTTGTAGCACCTCTGCATTGCACACTCAAACTCATTGTTACTAAGCCATTATACTAGCAAACACTGAGTAAACTTAGTGGCATCCTAAAAGTGGCTGTTGGACTTCCATTAGTGTCCCACTGGTGCAAAACTATTTGCAGCACCACTGCATTGCACACTCAAACTCATTGTTACTAAGCCATTATACTAGCAAACTATGCTGCCAGTTTAAGGGCCGTAGTTGCATTATCAGGGATAGTTATTATTGTTTATTCTGCTGTTAATAAAGTTAAAAACAACCTCTACTCAAAATATTGTGTTTTGCAAAGTGTGCACAGTACCAACATTCCAAACTGTACTATTGAAAAATGAGATTTTTGGCAAAAAATTGCAATTTTTCGAGCTACCTCGCCACATCACAGCAAATCTCTTGAGGCAGTCCTACACTACAATAATTTTATTTAAAGTGTGCCATGCGGCCTAACATATGCAAAAATCTGTCTTGATTTTTGGCGATTGGTGGCTGTTCACACATTGCCATCCAGCCTTGTTCACAGGCTATATATTCTATAAGCAGCATGTGCCTGGGCCTATCTCGCCCACAACCATGAATTAGTCATGGAGACGAGACTGAAAAGCACCAGGTACGTGCTGTGCAGTCCTATTTTTGCATATGTGAGGCCGCATGGCACACTTTAAATAAAAATATTGTAGTGTAGGACTGCCTCAAGAGATTTGCCGTGACGTGGCGAGGTAGCTCGAAAAATTGCAATTTTTTGCCAAAAATCTCAATTTTCAATAGTACAGTTTGGAATGTTGGTACTGTGCACACTTTGCAAAACACAATATTTTGAGTAGAGGTTGTTTTTATGCTGTTTTTCATTGTTATATAGGTTTTTGTTAATAAAGATAGACCACCGCTGCAATCTACACCACCTCTCAATTTTTACTACCACATTTTAAGTGCACAATCTTGTCGCAATCAAAATGAGTGGCAAAATGACAGATGCTGGTGGAAAGGGGAAGAGGCGTGTTGGAAAAGGAAAAAAAGGGTTTGTCCATGGGGAAGGTGGCAAAGCTCCATTAACATCTGCTGAAGATAGACCATCTTCTAGCAAAAGTAAGATGTCTACTACTTACCGTGGACAATCCGATGTGCTCCCTTTTTTACGGACATGAACAACTGGAACAAAGGTAGATGATGGCCAAAAAAAGAAAATGCTTGAATGGATCTCAAGTGGTCCAACAAGTGCCCTATCCGTCACCTCAACTACCGCATCCAAAAAACACCAGTCCTCTGAGTTGTCATCCCAATCACACTTGCTTTCTCCCAGCTCTGAAGTCTCCATCCGCCCTGCATAGTATGGTGGAACTGAGATGGCTGAGTCTGCAGAGCTGTTCAGTCACACTATAGCCTGGGAATCAGAGGTCTGCTCCCAAGCTACAGTGAGTACAGACCAGGAAATGGTCTGCAGTGATGCCCAGAACCTTTGTGACTCAGATTCAGGCCGTGTTGAACAAGTTTCTGAGCATAATGTTGACCCTTATTTACAAACTGAAACACCTGTTGTAATAGACAATGAGGAACATACTGATGACGATGAGACGCAGATACCAGATTGGGATGACAACTAAAATATTGGTTCACGTCAGGAAGAGGCTCGGTCTGAGGGTGAGGGGAGTGCAAACACAATGCTTGATGAGGAAGTTCTAGATCCCACCTACTGTCAACCCACAGTCAGGCACTCGAGGAGGTCAACAGAGGCGGTGGAGGAGGATGCTACTGACGACGAAGTTACCTTGCGCCTTCCTGGACAGAAGAGTAGTACTGGTAGCACGTCTGCAACTGCATCCTCAGCAACCACTCTGCCTCTGAGCACTAGTCGGGGGGGCTCAGCAGGTCACATGCCCTCTAAGCCTTAACTAGCCTGGACCTTTTTTGACATAGGAAAAGATCGCCCAAATCATGTAATATGTAAAATTTGTCGTGATTCTGTTAGTAGAGGGCAAAACCTCAGGAGTTTGACAACTTCTTCTATGAATCGTCACATGAATAAATATCATATGTCCCAGTGGGAAGCTCGCCGTGCTGCAATGCGGTCTAGCGGAGCGAACCATCCACCGCCTGCCCTTTCAAGTGCATCCGCGCGCTCTTCATCTTCTAGGACTGTGGGGACAGCTGTCACACCTGGTTTTCCACGCACAACTTCCACCACTGTAACCGCAACAGGCAGTTTGCTTGGTAGGTCGTCATTTGGTTTGAAAGGGGAAACAAGTGCGTGTGTACAGCTCTCTCAGACATCGATAGCATCAACGTTGGATGAAGGCAACATCATGTCTATGCCTGCACTTTCCTCACAAACCTGCATTTTTTCAGGGACACCCTACTCACCACCATCTACACACAGCAGCCAGATCTCTGTCCCTCAGATGTGGACAAATAAAAGGCCATTTACTGCGACCCATGACAAAGCTAAGAGGTTGACTTTATCCCTCGTGTGTAAGCTCTTGGCTACCGAAATGCTGCCTTTCCGCCTGGTGGACACAGGATTTTAGAGACCTTATGTCTGTCGCTGTGCCCCAGTACCAGATGCCCAGTCGCCACTACTTCTCTAAGAAAGGTGTGCCTGCGATACACCAGCATGTCGCACACAACATCACTGCTTCCTTGAGAAACTGTGTGTGAACGGGTGCATTTCACCACTGATACTTGGACCAGTAAGCATGGGCAGGGATGTTACATGTCGCTGACTGGGCACTGGGTAACTATGGTGATAGATGGTGAAGGGTCTGCTGCACAAGTCTTGCCGTCCCCACGACTTGTGTGTCAATCCTTTGTCTGTCCAAGTTCCGCCACTGCTTCTGCCTCTTCCACCTCGTCTGGGTCCTCCACCTCCGCCCCAAGCCTGGCTGGTCAGGCCACCAGCATTCTAACTGTGCAGAAGGAATCACGCACCCCTCATTACTATGCCGGCAGCAGAGCACAACGGCATCAGGCGGTCTTTAGCTTGAAATGTCTTGGAAATAAGAGTCACACAGCGGCTCAGTTGTGGGCAGCTCTGGAGACTGAGTTTAATAAATGGTTGTCTCCACTCAACCTGCAGCCTGGTAAGGCCGTGTGCGACAATGCTGCAAACCTGGGTGCGGCCCTTCGCCTGGGCAAGGTGACACACGTGCCTTGTATGGCTCACGTGTTGAACCTTGTTGTCCAGCAATTTTTAAACACACTATCCCGGCCTAGATGGCCTTCTGAACAGGGCATGAAAACTGTCTGCTCACTTCCGCCGTTCAACCACCGCTGCTGAGCGACTTGCATTGCTCCAGACGTCTTTCGGGCTGCCGGTTCATCGCCTGAAATGCGATGTGCTGATACGCTGGAATTCGACTCTCCACATGTTACAGCAACTGTGGCACCACCGCCGAGCCCTGGTGCAATACGTCATGATGTATAGCCTGGGCCAACGAGATGCAGAGGTTGGTAGATCACCCTGATGGAGTGGTCTCAAATCAAGGACCTATGCACCCTTCTGCAGAGTTTCGAAATGGCGACGAATATGTTAAGCGCTGACAATGCCATTATCAGCATGACAATTCCAGTCATTTACATGGTAGCGCACACGCTAAACACTATCCGGAGTCAGGGGTTGGGACAACAGGAAGGGGAGGAACTACAGGAGGATTCATATGCGCAAGACACAACAACATCACCAAGGTCCAGACGTTCATCATCACCAACGCAGCAGGCATGGGACCATGGGGGACAGGGATCAACAAGGGCGCATAGTAGCAGGCGAAATGTTAAGGAAGGTGCAGGAGAACATGAAGACATGGAGGACGAACTGTCCATGGACATGGAAGACTCAGCGGATGAGGGAGACCTTGGTCAAATTTCTGTTGAAAGAGGTTGGGGGGAGATGTCAGAGGAAGAAAGAATGTTTAGCACCTCTATGCCCCAAACACAGCGTGGACTTGGTCCGCATGGCTGCGCAAGACACATGAGCGCCTTCTTGCTGCACTACCTCCAACATGACCCTCATGTTGTCAAAATTAGAAGTGATGATGACTACTGGCTTGCCACACTATTAGATCCCCGGTACAAGTCCAAATTTTGTGACATAATTCCAGCCATAGAAAGGGACGCACGTATGCAGGAGTATCAGCAGAAGCTGTTACTCGATCTTAGCTCGGCTTTTCCACCAAACAACCGTGGTGCAAGGAATGAATCTCCCAGTTGTAACTTGACAAACATGGGACGGTCTTGTCATCTTCAACTGTCTACCCATAACTGTAGCACCGTATCTGGTGCTGGTAACAGCAATTTTATTGAATCTTTTCATAATTTTTTTAGACCATCCTTTGCAAGGCCACCAGAGACAACAAGTCTGACACATAGTCAACGCCTGGAGAGGATGATACAAGAGTATCTCCAAATGAACATCGATGCCATTACTTTGCAAATGGAGCCTTGCTCATTTTGGGCTTCAAATCTTGAAAAATGGCCAGAGCTCTCCACTTACGCCTTGGAGATTTTGTCGTGTCCAGCTGCCAGCGTTGTCTCTGAACGTCTCTTCAATGCTGCTGGTTGTGTGCTGACAGATAAGCGCACGCGTCTGTCCAGTGACAATATGGACAGACTAACATTCATCAAAATGAACAAGTCATGGATCCACAAGGAATTTACTACCCCTGTGTCATCCTGGGGAGCGTAAATGCTTGTGGATTTTGAATGTGCTTGATGCAAATCTAGCTGTGAAGTGTACAACTGGGGCACAAGTGCTGCCACTGAAGGGGTGGGGGTGTGTGTGGCCCAATTTTTGGAAAAAAGGGAGACTCCGCTTGGAGTAACCCTTGCTTGCTGTGTTTTTTAAAAGGAGCCAAGATGAACAAGTCATGGTTCAGCAAAGACTTTGCTACCTACCCCTGGGTTATCCTGGGGACGGTTAATTATGGCGTATTTTTGAATGTGCTTGATGCAAATCTAGCTGTGAAGTGTACAACTGGGGCACAAGTGCTGCCACTGAAGGGGTGGGTGTGTGTTTGGCCCAATTTTTGGAAAAAAAGGGAGACTCCGCTTGAAGTAACCCTTGCTTACAGTGTTTTTTAAAAGGAACCAAGATGAACAGAGCTGGGATCAGGAAAGACTTAGCTACCTACCCCAGTGTCATCCTGGGGACGGTGAGGCTATGTGCGCACGTGTGCGTAATTCATGCAGTTACGCTGAGCTTTGTAGCGCAGCGTAACTGCATGCATCCTGCTTCCCCTGCACAATCTATGGAGATTGTGCAGGGGCCGTGCGCACGTGGCGTCTTAGAGCGCTGCGCTTCGGCTGCTGCCCGAATCGCTGCGTTCTAAGAAGTGACATGTCACTTCTTCCGTGCGCTTTGCCGGCAGCCCCTGCTCTGTCTATGGCAGGAGCTGCAGGCAGAGAGCACGTTTTCGCCGGCACCATGCGCTTCAGAACGCAGCTTTTCAGCTGCGCTCTGAAGCGCACCTTTTCGGTGCGGTGCAGAGTGCACACGTGCGCACATAGCCTTAAGGATGGCGTATTTTTGAATGTGCTTGATGAAAATCTAGCTGTGAAGTGTACAACTGGGGCACAAGTGCTGCCACTGAAGGGGTGGGTGTGTGTGGGGCCCAATTTGTGGAAAAAAGGGAGACTCCGCTTGGAGTAACCCTTGCTTACAGTGTTTTTTAAAAGGATCCAAGATGAACAGAGCTGGGATCAGGAAAGACTTAGCTACCTACCCCGGTGTCATCCTAGGGACGGTTAAGGATGGCGTATTTTTGAATGTGCTTGATGCAAATCTAGCTGTGAAGTGTACAACTGGGGCACAAGTGCTGCCACTGAAGGGGTGAGTGTCTGTGTGGCCAAATTTTTGGAAAAAAGGGAGACTCCGCTTGGAGTAACCCTTGCTTGCTGTGTTTTTTAAAAGGAGCCAAGATGAACAAGTCATGGTTCAGCAAAGACTTTGCTTGTGGGTGTGTGTGTGTGTGGTCCAATTTTTGGAAAAAAGGGAGACTCCGCTTGGAGTAACCTTGCGGTGTTTTACATGATTTTAGAAGGGCATGCTATGCCTATATCTGTGTCTCCTCCTCTTTTTCCTCGTTATGCTGTTTTGTTTTCACATGAGTATATGTCCTTGTCACTCTCCCATGTGTTTGTGTTGTATTGTGAGTTGTTTGTCACCTTTTGGACACCTTTGAGGGTGTTTTCTTGGTGTTTTTATGTGTTTGTGAATGCCTCCCATTGTTTCCTATGCGGTTCGAGTGGTTCGCCAAACCGAACTCGAACGAGACCTCCGTTCGACGAACCGAACTCGAGCCGAACCGCGACCGGTTCGCTCATCTCTACTGTTGACATTTAGGTTTAATGGTAAAATGTCTGATATTTAAATAAGGGTAAAAATATAATGTTTTCTAGAAATCTAAGGAATGTTGGAACTATGAGGAAGCTGGAAAATTGGTGCTGGGTAAATGACGCCTACTTACCTGTTTCTGTAATTGTTTCCATACAGTTGTAATTTCCACTGTAACATCACTCGTGTTCTGAATATTGCTGTATGTGTTCCCTTGCCTTTGCTTTCCACGCACAGTGTGCTAATAAAATGTTTGTTTCTACCCCATCATCCAGGGCTTTGCATCCTGCAAATCAAACATGATTTATGAACAGATTGTGTCATGTGGCGTGTACTGCTCTTCATAGTTATTTTGTCTCTGACAGTAAATATTGACTTGTGCATTCTGCCTGTTTGCTACTATTTAGAGATTTGTGAACATATATGTGTTAAACACTTTTTCAGAAGGCTTTTTTGTTTTGTATTGCTCTACTTTATAGGACTTTATTGAGAGTGCAAGAAAAGAAAAAAATGAACAATGAATGATAAAGTATGATCTCTTAATTAATCTATCTTTTATCTTTCAATCCCTCCTATCTTTGTCTATCTATCCATCTATCTATTATCTATCTATCCATCTATCCTTCTATCTATCTATCCATTGTCTATCTATCTCTCTATCTATCCCTCTATCTATCTATCCCTCTCTCTATCCGTCTATCTATCTATCCATCTATCTATTATCTATCATTCTATCTATCTATCCATTGTCTGTCTTTGTATCTATCTATCCCTCTATCTATCCCTCTATCTAGCTATTCCTCTATCTATCCCTCTCTCTATCCATCTATCTATCCATCCATCTATTATCTATCTATCTATCCACTTATCATTCTGTCTATCTATCCATTATCTATCTATCTATCTATCTATCCCTCTCTGTCTATCCCTCTATCTATCTATCTATTTATCTATCTATCATACCTTTAGTGAATGCATTGATAACAGACATTGTAATATGTATGACAGACCATTAGGTGCTAATACCTTTTTTTTTCTTCAAGTGCAGCTATAAATATCAAACAAATGCAAAAAGAATTATCTCAGTGGTTACTTTAGACCATTATAACCTCATGACTCAAGACTCCAATTATCTATGATATTGTCAAAGACACTGGAGTGCACATTAGAATTTTTTACGACACATGCTCGAGATATAATTTCTTCTATAGAAAAAATGATAAAACTAAAAAGCCGTTGGAAATAATAAATGCACAAAAAATATGCAAGTTTAATTAAAATACCCTTTTATTTGTGTTAACTACATCAAATCTACAAACAACAGGAAATAATATTTAGTTCTGAAGGGCCATGTCACAATATGTTTTGGTATAGTAAATCATAATTTTTCTCTGCTGACATTTTTCCCTATGCAAATAGCTGTTAATTAGAGATGATCAATTATTTGAAACTGGTATTCGCCACTGAATGAAGAATCAAAGATTTGATTTGCAGCAAATCGATTTGCTGCAAATTGCAAGTCCTGCAAACTCTCCAGCTGCCCTGAAAAGACGTTTTTAACTCCCTGAGGTTTTCAATGGCTATATTCAACCACCTTCAAGCTCTTAGGCCCGTTTCACACGTCAGTGAAAAACACTGACGTTCTTCACTGACGTGTAAAACATGCACCTGTCCCTCCGTGTTCCGTGATTCATGGCACACGTGGGTTGTCCATGTGCAATCTGTGATCCGTGATCCGTGACTGCACATGAACATTACTCACCTGCCTTCACTGCTGCTGTCCATGGTTCTGATCTCCTCGGCTCTCCAGCGTCCGCCCACCACTCTCAGCACTTACTTCCTGGTCGGCAGTTCCTGCTTTCATGAATATTCATGAGCCAGGCAAGAGCTGCCGAGAGTGAAGCAGGCACAGCGAATCGCAGGCAAGGTAAGTAGAAAATATTTAATATTTAATATGTCTGTGATTTTCTGGTACATGTTTCACTGATCACACACGGATCACACCATAGTGTGGTCCGTGGGTCATCAGTGATGTCAGAAAAAAACTGACATGTCTCCGTGCAGAATCACGGCCAAGGTTGCACGCTGCACAGAGACACGTTCAGTGAAAAATCACTGATGTGTGAGCAGACCCATTGATTAGAATGGGTCTGCGTATGTCAGTGATTCTGGTACGTTTAAAAAAAAGCACAAACGTACCAGAATCACTGACGTGTGAAAGGGGCCTTAGGAATACCAAAGTGACCTCACCCTATACTACTTTGGGTAAGGTAAGCGGATGTTGCTGATTAATAACCCACTACACTGGCAGACATTTTATGCTGACTGACGGCCCTCAAAAAATTATGAGTGGGTCCGCCTGATGGCCTTCTTAAAATTAGGTGATGGCCACCTGATGGCCGTCTGAAAATTATGAGTGAAGGCCACCTTCTGTTCCTCTAAAAAGTATGAAAGAGTGCCCCATGATGACTCTTTGCATATGGTGGAGGAGGAGGAAAAGAAACATTATAATTAGTGAACCATATACCCTTTTTGAAGTTGAAAGGGGTGCGTAATATTAAAGCAGAAAAAAAGGGACATTTGATTTGGCTTTATGTTCCGCTGCCGTCATTTGCTGGGGTTGAGAAGTCGGGTCCAATCCAGGCCTTGGTCATTTTGGGTACAGTCAGCTTGTCAGCATTTTTAGTTGATAAGTGGATGCGCCTATCAATTATTATGACCCTGGCGGCACTGAAAACTCACGGAATCAAGTTACTGCGGCCTGGGAGCTTCAGATTTGCTTCAACTCCTTGTAAAAAAAAAATACAGATGCATTCATATTATGGTAGAAAGGCCCAAATGCACCTCTTGTGTGATTAAATGGACAAAGTATAATGACCCAGAAGGCGCCACTATAAAAGTTTTTGCATTCATTGTGATGGTAGAAGGCTGTGTACATACGCATGGTGCATTTTTGCCTCGTTTCTTTTGCCACATTTTTTCTTGCAGGTTTTCAGAAATCTGCAAGGATATCCTTAAGCCAGCAAAATCTATGAGAATCCTGAAGTGCTGTTTATATATTCAGGAGTTTTTCTTTGCAGATATTGATGCAGAAAAAATCTACAGCATGTCAATTCTTTCTGCATTTTTTTCCTGCGTTTTCACCATTGAAAGAAAAAATATAACAAAACTTGTCAAATCACAGCAAAAACGCACATTTTTACTGCAATGTTTTTCTAGAAAATGCAGATTTGGTGGCAGATAGTCTGTAACCAAATCTGCAATGTGTGCACATAGCCTAAAAGGGGCTTTACACGCAACAACATCACTAACGAGATGTCATTGGGGTCACGGAATTCGTGACGCACATCCGGCCTCGTTAGCGACGTCATTGCGTGTGAAACGCACGAACGACCGCTAACAATCAAAATTACTCACCATATCGTTGATTGTTAACACATCGTTCTAATGTCAAATATCGTTGCTGTTGCAGGACACAGGTTGTTCATCGTTCCTGCAGCAGCACACATCGCTATGTGTGACACCGCAGGAACGAGGAACAACATCGTACCTGTGGCCGCCGGCAATGAGGAAGGAAGGAGGTGGGCAGGATGTTCCGGCCGCTCATCTCTGCCCCTCTGCTTCTATTGGGCGACCGCTTAGTGACGCCGAATGAACCTCCCCCTTAGAAAGAAGGTGGTTCACCGGCCACAGCGACGTCACTAGGCAGGTAAATATGTGTGACGGGGACTAACAATGTTGTGCGCCACGGGCAGCGATTTGTGCTTGACGCACAACCGACGGGGGCGGGTGCTTTCACCAGCGACATCGCTAGCGATGTCGCTGTGTGTAAAGTGGCCTTAAGTGTTGGCAAAGGACTGAATTGGAGGGTGTCTGATCAATAGCCTCCATAGCCTTGTCACTATGGTAACCAGGGAGAGTTGGCAGTTGAGACAAATACAGGTTGAGGTGATGAGCAGGGTTATCTGCTAATGCCAAGTACCTTGCCAAACAGCACGGCCAAACCACAGTTAGGCAGAACTGGAGAGATCTCAAATGAAAATAACTCCCTTATTAGCTCTTGTAGTACTATACCCAATTTACCAATTATATATAATACCATTATAGCTTTGAAATATCTATTAAAATCTAAATGTGTCGCATCGACTAACACAACTCCCATCCTATTCCCCCTGAAGTAAATAGCAAATTTAGAACCTGAAATAGACCTCTCCAGATGGAAGGGAACAGGTCCAAAAAAACTCAGTGACTTGGTGGATAAAGGTAAAGGTAGGATACTGCCCTATTCTGTAAACATCCCGCCCACCTCCTTCCTTCCGCATAGCCGGTGGAGGCAGGGAAGGAGATGTTCCTCGCTCCCGAGGCTTCACACACAGCGATGTGTGCTACCGCAGGAACGCCGAACAACATCGTATCTCCTATTGGTGCGACATTATGAAAATGACCGACGCTACACAGATCACCGATTTTCGACGCTTTTGCGATCGTTTATCGGCGCATCTAGGATTTACACGTTGCGACGTCTTTACTGGCGCCGGATGTGCGTCACTTTCGATGTGACCCCGACGATATCGCAGTAGCGATGTCGCAGCGTGGAAAATACCCCTAAGAGTGACCTCTGTTGGAGGATCTGCTCCAAAAGAGCAAATATTTATCATATTTTTTGGTCTTGTCAGAGAATTAAAACTTATTGGTTGAATGTAAGTAAATTGCTCTCTAACCTGATCGAGGCCGAGGTAATCTTATCCTCAGAGACAGATCTTCTCCTTTTGGGATTGGAGAAATATCCTAAAGAAGCTAGGTTTATCATATGCCATACTTATATGAATGCACTTCATCAAAACCCAAACTTTTGGCTATCGGCTAATACTCCGAACATATATTCATTAATCGCTACATTGGATAGACACCACAAACTAGATTACATACACTACAGGAAAATTAACAACTGGCATAAGTATAACTGTAATTGGATGTTATGGTCAGCTAATGGAATATTAATAAATAAAATTAGATTTTTGGACTATTGGACAATTAGATAGGCAGGCCCAAATAGGGTACAAATTATTTTCTATTCAAATTAATATTAAAGAACAACTGTCCCATTCCCTTCCCCTCCCCTTTATTATATTTACCCTTTGGCCCTGCTATATTGTTATTGCTTGCTGGTAGCCCCAGTTGTATGTTATACAACAGTTATGCTTTGTTTTGCTTTGCTTTATTGTACTTTTTATCCTTTCTGAAGAATAAAAACAGTTTAAACCGAACCACAGTTATAGATTTATCATATCAGAGTACCAGTCCAGTTGCCATCCAACCAGCACCTATATGGAAATCTAGTGTTGTGGCTAAATGCTTAAGAACATGTAAATTATTTATGTGTTATCCAGTAAACCATTTGAATTGTTCATACCAAGATCAGATCTGCTTTTTCATTCCTACCAACCTTGAAATCAAAAAATGCCTGTGTCTGTTCCAATACCAATATCCAGGGATATAGACATACAGACACAAGCACTAAATTGTGGGTGGTGTTTCATCACCCACAGCCCAAAATCAAGAGGAAGGTTTACTTACCCATCCTGAAGCTGTGTGCTGTACGGGCTGAAAAGGGTTTCCTCGACTGGAGTCGGGTAAGTATAGTGTGACGCCCTGGCCAAACCAGGTAGTCACAAATAGACCCCCGCATTACACCGTTCCCTCACTAGGAAACATACAGCCAACCAGAAAACCCTAGTCACCCCCCCTTAGGGAAAGACAGACACACCAGTGGGCATGACCAGGCAGTTGGGACACGCCCACCAGGGGTCCAGACAGCCCGGGGTGGGAAAAACAGTTAGTTAAGAGGAGAGTTGAATTTGGAGAGGAGTGTGGGGCTGGAGCTAAGTGTAGCTCCAGCAGGAAAGTTCAAGTTGAACGGTACCAGGGTTGTAGCCCTGGTGCCACTGGCTACGAAGCAGACGGTGGTCTCCGTCAGCAGGAGACGGAAAGACGGCTCACCAGAACCGAGGTGGACCGGGACAGGGTTTTAGCCTGCCGGTGCTGACACGGGGAACCGACCCGGAAACCGTAGCACAAAGGGGGGTACTCGGACCCTGAAGCCAGAACCTGGAACCAAGCGGACTGGTTAATTCACCAATTGAGGCCAGGACTAGAGGTCCTGTCCCACCCAAAGTCCCTCATAGAAGACAACAGTCCACCGATAGGGATAAGAGGTCACCGCCAAGGCCCATAGATCACACGGGTCAGTGTCTGCGGGCACAGCTCCGTAGGCCACGTCCAGCCGGGAGCAGACTCCTGAGTTTCATACTAGGAAAGTCCACCTTACACAAACAGTGCAGAGGAAAAGGATAGAGACCACCAGCTGGGTGGGGGACCTGAATGCAACCTGTCGCGGCATCGACCACCATCACCTTGGTTTACCAGAGACTTGTGTGGTTTATTAACAGTGAGTACACAAACACTCCCTGGGGTCGCTATCCCCTGCACCGAGCCAACGGGTTCCGGGGCCACCATCCCTGCCCACGGAGGGGTTAACAACTTGCTGCACAACATCTCCACCAGGTGCCCCATAACAGCAGCGGTGGTGTCCCACCTCACCACACACCGTGGGTGGCGTCACGAACTTACTACGGCCTAGCCCGTACATCTACGTCCCCCCATTTATTCGGCGAGTCCGCGAGACCCCCGGGTCCGGAGACCCTCGAGCCACCACCCCTGAAGGCCCGGATCCGAGCAGCGCCGGCTGCTGGCACGGGGGCAGCACAATTCATCGCACTGCCCGGTCTGGCTGCCACCTCTCCTGTCAGGAGAGAAGCTGGCTGATCTGTTCAGTGCAATCTGGCAGTGTAGGGAAAAATGGAGCAGAGCCACAGATGGATAAGGAGCAGTGCCACAGGGGGACAGAAAGCAGAACTATAGGGGGACACAGAGCAGCGTCGCAGGGGGACATAGCACAGCAGGGAACAGGGAGCAGCAAAGCAGGGAGCAGGGAGTGTCGTGGGTGGAGGGGCCGCGCTCGCTACGCTCGGGTCCGGGGCTGCTGCTGCTCGGTGGCTCGAGCGGTGGGCCAGACCCGGGGACTCGAGCAGTGCTCCTTGCCCCCGAGTGAAAAGGGGTGTCGGGTGGTTTTTGGGAGATAGTTCGTGACGCCACCCATGGGTCGTGGTGATAGTGGGCACCACCGCTGCTCGTGACGGGATTCCCGGGAACGATGGCGGGGAGCAGCTAGGTGTTGGTTCAGTGGTGGAATGGGGAGGCAGTAGGGTCGTGGTGCAGGGTTGCAGGGCAGCGCGGCGCAGTGCCGGATGGCACTGTTGTACTCACTCAGGCACAGATTCACAGAGTCTCTGGTAAACCAAACGGCTGGATGGATGGGTCCCGCAGCTGGCTGCAGTGTCTTTGTTTTCCCCGGACAGGTTGATGGTGGCTGTCTTTCCCTGCACCTTTGTGGAATGTCTTGACTCCGATGGTTTCCCAACGGTAGTCTACTCCCCGGCGTGTATGTACTGAAGGAGCCCCTTTTGCCCGCAGGCGCTGGCCCTTGAATTTCTAGCCTATGGCGGTGGCTTTTTATCCTCACTGTGTGGACTGTTGCCTTCTGTCGGGTCATGGGGTTGAGGGAACCCCTGGGGTCACGGTCACTATCGGATTTGACCGTTTTCAGCGGGTCTTAGCCTGGTCGGGGTCTGATGGCCCTGCCTTTGTGCTTGGTACAGATCTGCTCCCCGGCTCGGTACCGGCGGGCCACCTCCCGTGCCCGGTCCTACGGTTCCGCTGACCTGCACCACCTCCTGCAGACGGCCACCACCGTCTGCCGACCTTGCTGTACGTGCCTGGGCTCCTACCCAGACACCAACAGTTTCTCTCCTGTCACTTTCAACTCCAAACTAAAACTGACTACTTTTCCCGCCTCCAGGCCTGTGAACTACTCAGTGGGTGGGGCCAACCGCCTGGCTCTGCCCCACCTAGTGTGGACATCAAGCTTGGAGGGCTGCAACAAGGATTTTGTTTGACTGTTGTTGCCTAACCAGGGGAGAGTGTGTGTGTGATGTTGTGTTTGTGACTACCTGGCTAGTCACAGGAGAAGCACAGCAGGGAGCAGAGAGCAGCACCGCAGGGAGACACAACAGAGAAGGGAACAGAGTATAGCGCCTAAGGAGAACAGAGAGCAGTGCTGCAGGGAAACAGAGAACAGCACCGCAGGGAAACACAAAAGAACAGGGAACAGAGCAGAGCAGGGAACAGAGAGCAGCACCACAGAGGGACAGAGAGCAGCAATGCAGGGGAACATGTGTCACCCAGGGCTATGGGGTACTCGGTCCCAGGCGATGTATTGCTGGGGAAATGTCACTTGGTGGCCGTTGCTCGGATCCGTGTCCAGGGGACGCTTTTTAAAAGGGGTATATTTACAGAAGAGATTAAGTGAAAGTTTATACATGACGCCAATTGGGGGTTGCGGCTATGTGGATGGAGTCACCGCTGTACAGTTCTCACTACTGGGGCTGCTGTTAGTGGCAGCTTGGGTGTTAGGCCCTCTGCAAGTAGGGCCGGGCCCCAGAGGACAGGTGATGTGGATGAGTGCAGAAAGAAGGTAGGCCACACAAGGGGTTGCAGTGTAACTCATTCTTTTACTCACAGTCTGTTGTAAACTGGTTACCCGAGTATGGCTGGTCTTGACCGCTGGTCCCTTTAGTTCCAGTGCCGGTTTAGTGACCTGGTGGCTTCTTTCCCCTGCACCTGTCTTTGGTTGGTGGGTCCCCTCCTGGTAGTCTCTCAACGGTTGTCCGTATGACGGTAGCGTGAACCCTGTAGGGTTGGAGACTCTTGTTCTGTTCCCCAGTTCTCCCACTGCTACTAAGTCCTGAACTTCAAGGTCAGTGAGGTCCTTGATGGTCCCCTCACTGTGCAGATTTTATCACTTCTGCCTGGAGTGTTTGCCTGACCTAAGATCCTGTACCCCTTTGGTGCTATGGTTCTGGGAGCACTCCACCGTACTCCACTGGCAACCAGACTCCTGGGCCCTCAGGTTACTGTTACACTCCTGTCAGTGTGTCACTCGCTCTCCATCCGTCCGTTCGTCCGTCACCGATGACAACTCAATCCTCAACTCTCTCACTGTCTGGTCCTCCCACCTGGTCGTCTAGTGGATTGGATTGGCTGCACCTCTAAGTGACCATCCATTAGGTCCAACCCTAACCTGGTACCAGTCTATGGGGAATTTGGGGATAAAACAGGGATTATTTGGAATGTTTTTGTTATTACCGGCACTGGTCTCATGGGTCCCTGGCCCTGCATCCTGGTGGGGATGCAGTACCTTGTAGCTGCTTATAGCTTCAGGGGCGCTACATCCCTGCTTGGTTAATCCCAGCATGTCCTCGGGCTGCAAAGTGACGCAGGTGAAACACTTTTATTTGTACAATTTTCAACATCAATGTTCCTCCCTCGCAGGGGAGGCTTTGGCTTTAACGTTTCAACTGGAGTACCCCTTTCCCTTCACTCACCACCCAAAGGTCCTATTCCCAAAACCCTCTAGGAGGCAAGTCACCAGTTTCTCTGGTGACCAGGTCTCGGATGACTCTACCACAGACCTTTCCTGCAACCATCCTCTCCTTGGTGGCGGTGTTAATCAGGGTCCACTGGTAAGGTTGTACAACTGGTACAACTATGCACAGGTTAAAGTTTTTGACTACTGCCAGTCCTGCAGTCTGAGTCCATTTTTATCAATTAAGCAGGATTATGCAACATTTTTAAACTTTTTTTTCAACATTACAATATCAACAACAACAACAAGCTGGGTAGCCAGGTTCAGCTACAAGGGAATTGGAAAGGGGCCATCTGGATTGACTGGCCTCAGTCTGCACCCACTGGGCTTCCCGCTGCTCCTGCTCCCGGGCCAACTTGGTGATGATGGCCTGGCATGTTCCGCGGGTGTCCTCCTTAACACGGGCCCGCTCCCAGGTGACAACCGCTGCTCTCTCGCAACCTGGTTCAGGATAGATCCCTGCCAGGTCCCTGACAGCGACTGGGTACAGTACTTGGGAGCAGTCATCAATGATGGCGGCGGCCTCCTCCGTGGCTCCTGATGATGTTGCAGCTTCCTCCTTCTTCTCCAGAGAAGGTGATGGGACCGGTTCAGGTCTCACTGGATCTGGCGGTGATGCAATCTGGTCGTGGATGGACTCCGGCATTACAGGTTGGTGCGGCCTGGACAAACGGTGCCCTTCTCTCTTGGGCTCGTATGGTCGCCACCACTCCCATCATCTTTGCCCTCCACTCCTCGATATGCTGCAGTTGCTGCGAATACAGGGTCCAGTATAGCCGTTGGACCTCTGCCTCCAGCCTCTCCGCCATCCAGGCCCTTCGGTGACCTGGCTCGCTTGCACGATCCTCCGGTGCAGACATGGTGTTACTGGTAACAGTCCTGGAGGCATTCTGTGGCAGGGCCTCCAGGCTCCCTGTTTCCAGTTTCATTTTACATACTTGACACTCCCAGGGGGCAGGGCTTTCACTTCGCGCCTTTTTCACTACTGTGGTGCAGTTACTTTTTACACCAACAATGGCGGTGGTTTCACCAGTAATAAAACACAGTCCATGAACACAGTCTATAAGGCACACGTCACCCGGTATGACCGGGTCCAGTTCAATCCTGTTCGTGACGCCAGGAAATAGCTGTGTCGCCCAGGGCTATGGGGTACTCGGTCCCAGGCAGTGTAATGCTGGGGAGATATCACTTGGTGGCCGTTGCCCGATTCCGTGTCCTGGGGACACTTTTTAAAAGGGGTATATTTACAGGGGAGATTAAATGAAAGTTTATACGTGTCGCCACTTGCGGGTTGCCGCTATGTGGATAGAGCCGCCGCTGCACAGTTCTTATGGCTGGTGTTGGTGGCAGCCTGGATGTTAGGCCCTCTGCAACTAGGGCCAGGCTCCAGAGGACAGGTGATGTGGATGGGTGCAGAAAGAATGTAGGCCACACAAGTGCTTGCAGTGTAACTGGTTCTTTTCTCACAGTCTGTTGTAAACTGGTATTGACCGCTGGTCCCCTTAGTTACAGTGCAGCTTTAGTGACCTGGTGGCTTCTTTCCCCTGCACCTGTCTTTGGTTGCTGGGTTCCCGGTGGCTTGAAGGTCAGATGACGTCCTTGATGGTCCCCTCACTGTGCAGATTTTATCAGGGTTACGTGACCTAGGATTCTGTACCCCGTTGGTGCTATGGTTCCGGGAGCACTCCACCGTACTCCATCAGCAAACCAAACTCGCAGAGCAGAGATCAGAGTAGTTTGGGAGAACACGGAGCAGCGCAGGGGGACACGGAGCAGTGCAGTGGGACATGGAGCAGCTCAGGGGGGACACGGAGCAGCGCAGGGGGACACGGAGCAGAACAAAGGGAACAAAGTTGGGAACACAGAGCAGTGCAGATGACATGGAGCAATGCAGGGAACAGAGCAGTGACAATTCTCCTAGCCAATGGGGAAAGGTATGTTGACTGGGACACTGGGTATGGGATCATCGTGGGACTCCCTTATTGGATTCCACCAGACCCGGATTAGGGATTTGCCTGGGAAATAAATTGGTGAATGAATGTCTCTTGTCTTTATTTCTGTAATAATTTTCTCTTTTGATGTCTTTCAGGTTCTTTTGTGGAATGTTGTGGGACATCTCTATTGATTACATCGAACATTTTTTTAAAAAAAAATTGCAATAAATTGGTGTAGTCGGGGAGTGTTTGTGAAAATAAAATTATTTTTTTTTGTTCAACTACTGAATTAGTAATGGGGGTATCTGATAGATGCCCACACATTACTAATACTAGGACTTGATGTCAGCTGGCAATTCACAACGGGTATGAACCCCATATATTACCACTTTTGAAACCACACCAGGGCAATGGGAAGATCTAAGTTAAAGCACCAGGATTAGCACATCTAATGGATGTGCCACTTCTGGGGTGGCTGCAGCCTGCTATTTTTAAGCTAGGGATGGCCAGTAACCATGGGCTTTCCCAGCCTGAGAATACCAGACCAACCACAACTGTCGGCTTTTTCTTGGTTGGTGATACAATGTGAGGGGGACCCCACATTTTTTGTTTTAAATTATTTATTTAATTTTAATAATTTACAATAGTGTGGGGTGCCCTCTGCTTTGGATTACCAACCAAAGTAGACCTGCCAGCTGCAGTCTTTAGCTGTCTGCTTTACGTTAGCTGGCTACAAAAAAAACAGGGGGGACCCCCACATCATTTTTTTTTGGGGGGGGATCTAATTTGGGGCTAAAACAAGGCTAAACACCCTTGCAATGTGCCGGAGGTGGACATTAGATTTGCGTTGCAGATCTATATATTATCCCATCTATCCAGTTATCTATGTCTTATCTATTTATTCAGTCATCTATCTAGCTTTGTTTGTTATGAAAAATCCATATTAAAAACGTGCACCACAAGGATGATATGGACAACATACGAACAACATATGGAGACTAGGCAAGGAGGGAAAGGACTTGCATGACATATGGAATGACACTTTGTTACGGTTGCTGTGGCTCTGGAGACTATGTCCGGATTTCTTGCTACTGCACATGTGCAAGTGCTGGAGACTAAGTCCTATCTTGGAGCCATTGCACATGTGCGGGTGACATCATCGCTGACACGAGGTCACATGTCTCTGACACCTTCTAAGCTGATTGGCCACTGGTCATGTGCTTGTGACACGTGGTCACATGTATCTGACACCAGCAAAAAGGAGAAAACAGTACACATAATAGAGGCGCACATCAGGATCATGCAATATTCAAATATTATAAATTTTTATTGGGTCAAAAAGAAAAGACAAGGACATCATAAAAACCTTTAAAATACACATATGACATATGACCTCACTGATACTCCAATTGAATTAAGTTGCTTTCCATGAGGATAAACAAATAGTAGTTCAATCAACAATATATAACATGCAAAACACCTTCTTGATCAAAAGATGAGGACAAATACCTAGTAAGACAATTAATACTGAGGTAGTATATAACGTGAAAAGAGCCCTCAAATTGGTAGTTACACAGTTATACCATGACTGAGGACTGTGTCCATATTAATAGTATGCACATCCAGCCCCTCCAATGCTACCCTAGTACTATAGCTATAGCAATATGGATTATATATAACAGTGTGAGACACAATGATCGGTCAAAAAGTGGCCAAATACTAGGTAAGTTGGATATAATTGCATGAAAGGAGAACGCATAGTATCAGGTAAAATACGTGGAACAAGAAGTCCCAGCCAGGGAATTTCACTAAGCTCATGCAGCCAGGGACCGCAGATCACACTAGTAGTTTCTGTGATCTATGGCCAAAGTGCCAGAGATGCCTGGGCTGGCAAGATTGTGAATACAAGGAGAGTGCACAGCTCTCCACCCATACAAAGTGCAAGGAGAATCACAAAGACATATCCATTAAGCATACAAGCAGTATGGGCGCAAAATAAGCGCGTTTACCAGCCGGGCCCGGCGCAGTCAAAGAAGGTATGCATGAATCATACAAAGGAGTAAAAGTGGGGTCAGGAAACTCCTTTGTATGATTCATGCATACCTTCTTTGACTGCGCCGGGCCCGGCTGGTAAACGCGCTTATTTTGCGCCCATACTGCTTGTATGCTTAATGGATATGTCTTTGTGATTCTCCTTGCACTTTGTATGGGTGGAGAGCTGTGCACTCTCCCTGTATTCACAATCTTGCCAGCCCAGGCATCTCTGGCACTTTGGCCATAGATCACAGAAACTACTAGTGTGATCTGCGGTCCCTGGCTGCATGAGCTTAGTGAAATTCCCTGGCTGGGACTTGTTGTTCCACGTATTTTACCTGATACTATGCGTTCTCCTTTCATGCAATTATATCCAACTTACCTAGTATTTGGCCACTTTTTGACCGATCATTGTGTCTCACACTGTTATATATAATCCATATTGCTATAGCTATAGTACTAGGGTAGCATTGGAGGGGCTGGATGTGCATACTATTAATATGGACACAGTCCTCAGTCATGGTATAACTGTGTAACTACCAATTTGAGGGCTCTTTTCACGTTATATACTACCTCAGTATTAATTGTCTTGCTAGGTATTTGTCCTCATCTTTTGATCAAGAAGGTGTTTTGCATGTTATATATTGTTGATTGAACTACTATTTGTTTATTCTCATGGAAAGCAACTTAATTCAATTGGAGTATCAGTGAGGTCATATGTCATATGTGTATTTTAAAGGTTTTTATGATGTCCTTGTCTTTTCTTTTTGACCCAATAAAAATTTATTATATTTGAATATTGCATGATCCTGATGTGCGCCTCTATTATGTGTACTGTTTTCTCCTTTTTGCTTGCATCATTGTTTTACACATAGGCTGCACTCAACCATGTTGATTTTGTGCTGTGCATCCCTAATTTCTTATTTACTAATGTATCTGACACCTTCTATGCCGATAGGTCGCTGGTCATATACTTGTGACGCTTTGGTCGTTGATAGGCCAGCGTGACGACATTGCTGTCATTCTGGCAGCGGATTGGCTCTGGTGTCCTCCATCTTGGATGAGGCACAGAGTCTATATAAGACCCTGACGCACGCCGCCCGGCGCTCAGTCCTCTTGGTTCATGCATGAGGGTAGACGCCCTGTGCACGTCCCTCTAGGCATCTCTCTGTCTATGTTAGGTGAGCGCTACCGACAGGGTAGCGTTCTTATACCTTACAGCTTCGGCTGCAGTCCGTATCCTTACCTCTTAGTGGAGCGGACATAGGCAGGTTCCTGAGGCACATGGTCCGGCTGGGCCTTGTGATTCTACTCGTAGGTGGACGTTGCCGCTAGGGTAACGTTCCTTATACTGCGTCTGGCAGTTGTTCGTATCCTCGCACACTAGGGGAGCGAACAGAGGTAGGAGCTTTGTGCGGCTTATGCTGCTGTCCGTCTCTTTTGCACCACTAGAAGAGCGGACCTAGGCAGGTGCCATATCTAGTGGTTTGTGTCCTCGCACACCAGTGGAGCGAACGCAGGTAGTAGCTTTGTGCGGCTTACGCTGCTGTCCGTCTCTTTTGCACCACTAGAAGAGCGGACCTAGGCAGGTGCCATATCTAGTGGTTCGTGTCCTCGCACACTAGTGGAGCGAACGCAGGTAGGAGCTTTGTGCGGCTTACGCTGCTGTCCGTCTCCTGGCACCACTAGAGGAACGGACCTAGGTAGGTGCCATTTCCCACTCACTGCTTTTGTCTCTGTGATCTTTAACAGAGACCATTCCACACACCCTCCAAATAAGGGAGGAATTGCTTTATTTTCTAATTATAATCCTCTGTGAGTTTAACAGAGGTATTGCACTCTGCACTTGTGCTATTATTTTTTACAATGGCACACTTATATACCCCTTATCCTCTGCCATAGTCTGCAGCAGAGTCTTTGCACGGTGGACCCTGACTGTCTGACATTCCTTTAGGTTTTATTATCAGACAGCCCCCCGTAACATTAGGACTGAGCCAAGGGTCTGGCAGTTATGGCAGAATATCAGCAGTTACACCGTTACATACAAGTACTTGAGTCGCGGCTGAAGAGTATAGAGGATAAACCTCAGACCATGGTGACTTCTGCACATGATCCTCGACTTGCTCTGCCAAACAGATATTCTGGCGATGCCAGATCATGTCGTGGTTTCATTAGTCAGTGTCAGATACACCTAGAGGTCAACTCTTCTCGCTTCTCTACGGAGAGGTCCAGAGTAGACTTTATCATCTCCTTACTTCAGGACAAAGCCTTAGAATGGGCGACTGCCTTATGGGAGCGCTCTGATGTGGTTACTCTGAGACATCAAGACTTTCTTGATGCTCTTAAAGCGGTATTCATGGGTCCGCAGGTTATCCATGATGCGGCCCTGAGACTCTTAGATCTATCTCAGGGTTCGTTATCCACTAGTTCTTATGCCATTGCTTTTAGAACTCTGGTGGCAGAACTAGATTGGCCAGAGAAGGTGTTGATCCCTATCTTCTGGAGAGGGTTGGCAGGCTATGTCAAGGATGCCCTTGCTACTCGTGAGGTCCCTGCTTCTCTGGAGGACTTGATCACAGTAGCAACGAGGATCGACGTACGCCATAGGGAACGTAGACTCGAGGTCTCTTCCTCACACCCTAAGCATCGGGCTATTCCAGTTGTTGAGGGTCCACTACCATCTTCCTCAGCATCTGAAACATCTCCCACTCCTATGGAGTTAGGTCATACGTCCTCCAGACTACGCAAGTCTGGTCCTCCTATATGTTACGTATGTCGTCAGGCTGGGCACTATGCCAACAAGTGCTCTAGTCGTCAGGGAAACTCCCAGGCCTAGTAACCATTAGAGGGGGGTTACTAGAGACGTCTTCTGCACCCTCTAAGTGTAGTATCCCAGGTCAGCTCTCATTCTCTGAGAATACATGGCCTATTATGGCTTTTGTGGATTCCGGAGCTGACGGGACTTTTGTGTCCTCAGGATTTGTAAAAAGACACAATATTCCCTCTATCATGTTAGAGGCGCCTATTCCTGTCCGTGTTGTTAATGGGACTATGTTGTCTGACTCCATTACATTGAGGACAGTTCCCTTGCACCTTTCCCTGCCTCAGGGTCACATAGAGGAGATTTCTTTTCTTGTTTTGCCTGAGGGTATAGACGACATCCTTCTGGGTCTCCCATGGCTTCGGACTCATGCTCCTCACATTGACTGGGAGTCCGACAGCATTATTAGTTGGGGTTCGAAATGTCAGTCCCGATGTCTTCCCTTACCACCTAAGGTCGTTGCGGTTGCATCAACTGATCTCTCTCCCATACCTACACCCTATTTGGATTTCGCTGACGTGTTCTCCAAACACGGTGCTGAGGTTCTTCCACCCCATAGGCCGTATGACTTTGCCATAGACCTTATCCCAAGTTCGGTTCCACCTAAGGGCAGGGTTTACCCCCTGTCAATACCTGAGTCGGAGGCCATGTCGACCTATATAAGAGAGAGGTTAGAGAAGGGGTTCATTCGTAAGTCTGTGTCTCCCGCGGGAGCTGGGTTTTTCTTTGTTCAGAAGAAAGAGGGTGATTTGCGTCCCTGCATAGATTACAGGGGTCTCAACGCAATCACAATAAAGAACAAATGCCCGTTACCTTTAATTTCGGAGCTCTTTGACAGACTGAGGGGAGCTTAGGTTTTTACGAAGTTGGATCTGCGGGGTGCGTATAACTTGGTACGAATTCGAGAGGGTGACGAATGGAAGACCGATTTTAACACCCGAGACGGTCACTATGAATACCTCGTCATGCCTTTTGGTTTATGTAATGCACCCGCAGTATTTCAGGACTTCGTAAACGATGTGTTCAGGGATTTACTGTTATCCTCCGTCGTGGTGTATCTGGACGACATCCTGATTTTTTCTCCTGATCTGGAGACTCATCGTCAGGATGTCGTTCGTGTCCTTTCCCGTTTAAGGGAGCACTCTTTGTTTGCTAAACTCGAAAAATATGTATTCGAGCAGTCATCCTTGCCTTTTTTGGGCTACATTATCTCACAAGAGGGTCTGGCTATGGATCCTGCGAAGCTCTCTGCTGTCCAGGAATGGTCCGAACCTCATTCCTTGAAGGCGGTGCAACGCTTCTTAGGATTCATAAATTATTACAGGCAGTTCATACCACATTTCTCTACTTCGGTGGCCCCTTTGGTGGCCTTGACTAAGAAAGGTGCTAATCCAAAAGTCTGGTCTACTGAGACATCCCAGGCTTTTGAGGCAGTAAAAAGACACTTTTCAACTGCTCCCGTTCTTCAAAGACCCGATGAGAATAAGCCCTTCCTCTTTGAGGTTGATGCCTCTCCAGTGGGTGCTGGTGCGGTCTTGTATCAAAAGAATGGTGCAGGTAGAAAAAGGCCGTGTTTCTTCTTTGCTAAAACCTTTTCACCGGCAGAGAGAAACTATACCATTGGGGATAGGGAACTGCTCGCCCTGAGATTAGCCTTGGAGGAGTGGCGTCACTTGCTGGAAGGAGCGAAACATCCTTTCCAGGTCTATACAGACCATAAGAATCTGACGTACTTACAAACCGCTCAGCGTCTGAATCCTCGCCAAGCCCGCTGGTCCTTGTTTTTCTCCCGCTTTCACTTCTCCATCAACTATCTGTCTGGGAGTAAGAATAACAAGGCAGACGCTCTGTCTCGCTCTATGGTTTCTACCCAGGAAGAGATTGACGAACCTCGTCTTTTCCTTCCCTCCAGGGTTTTTCATACGCTCTCCCCTGTGACGTTAGACCAATTCCCACCGGGCAAGACCTTTGTGCCGCTTGATCGACAGAATGATATACTGTCCTGGGCCAACACCTCAAAGGTGGGTGGGCATTTTGGTATTAGGCGGACACGAGAGTTACTGCAGAGGTGGTATTGGTGGCCACACTTAGCCAGCCACGTCAAGAGATATGTCGGTTCCTGCTACTCATGTGCTCGCAACCGTGCATTACGGCAGAGACCGGCTGGGCTCTTGCATCCTTTATTAGTGCCAGATAGACCATGGGAGGTGGTAGGAATGGACTTTGTGGGTGACCTTCCGTGTTTACAGGGACATAGATTTGTGTGGGTCGTTACGGACCATTTTTCCCGGATGGTTCATCTCGTACCGTTATCGAGAATCCCGTCTTCCAGGGTACTAGCCAAACTATTCCACAAGCATGTCTTTAGGCTTCACGGGATGCCAGATCGTATCATTTGTGATAGAGGCCCGCAATTTGCTTCCCGTTTCTGGCGAGATCTTTGTAGCCTTCTGCAAATTGAGTTGAATATCTCTTCGGCATACCATCCGGAGACCAATGGTTTGGTTGAGCGTACCAATCAATCCATGATTATATACCTTCGACACTTTGTTGCTGAGAACCACGATAACTGGTCCTCCCTCCTACCCTGGGCAGAATTTGCCCTTAACAATTCGCTGGCTGAGGCCACTGGGCAAAGAGAAAGATCCCGGCACTCATATGAAATTGGAGAAACAAGTTTTTTAATGCTGTAATTCTTTTATTTTGAATATTGACGTTTCGACTAATGCCTTTATCAAAATAGAAGCTGAATATGAAAGAAATAGAAATAAATAAATCAGTACCATAATTTAGCCACATCATTACAGTATGTAAAAGAAAAAAAATCTTATACCTATGTGGTATATGCAATGGATGAACTTATTCTTCACATAAAATATCCTGTGAGAGATAACAAGAACCAGTCCATTAAAGGCGGAAAAACAACATAATACAAGACCTATAAAGAAGGTATGTACACACCTGTGTACACCAATATATACACACATATATATACAATCACCAAAGAAGGGATTGTGCCAGCATATGACAATAGTGAATAACATAGTGTGATAATCCATGGAACAAGGAGACATGCATAGAACAAGAGAAAAGAAACAAGAAAAATGAATAAGGCAGCATAGCAAAAAATACCTGTAAGAATCAAGGCAAGGTGACAATATCCTAAGGATATGTGATATCGTGCCGCTAGGTGAGGAACTATAAATAACAAGAGACAAGAAAAAGATAAGCATACGGCGATTAAGGAAAAGGCCCATGGAGAATGCTGCAGAGCAGCATGGTATTACCTGTGTCCAGGGTAATCAGCGGTGGAGTGTGGAAAGAAGAGATCGCGGTGAGGGTTTTTAAAGCAAAGAAGGTGGAACTTAACAAGGTAATTTCCGGATGGTGGAACGCACCGTGAAACGCAGGGTGCGCGTGCGCAATCAGCAGGAGAGTACGCGCATGCGCAGTGAGGAAAATAAAAGAAACAGTGTAAAAGAGCCCAGGACTTCCATGGAGACGGCGGTAAACATCAACGTGTCTACAGGAAAAGGGGAAAGGGAGAAAAAAATGAGAAAAAGGACATAGAGTGACGAGAATAACAATAGAAATACATGCTTATGAGAGACTAATGTATATATAATACATGACATTATACTACAATATATAACAATATATTATATCAATATATATCATTATTATATTATTATCATATTAATATATATATATATATATATATATATATATATATATATATATAAAGGGAAAACCCACATCAAAACAAAATCTATACAAAGCCAAAAAGAGTAATAGAACGAATATTATCGGCAAGGAATATGAGAATTATTAAATAAATATAGTATAGAAAATAGGATAAGGCGGACCTCAAATCTCCATGTTTAATGATACTCATATTCCCTATTGAGTCCATGGGGAGACAGAGTGTTAAGCGTATGGATCCAATAGGATTCCCTATTTTTGAGAATCTTAACCCTGTCACCCCCACGTCTCAACGGGGGAACGTGTTCTAAAACCTGAAAGCGGAGTTGAGATATAGTATGACCACACTGGATAAAGTGATGGGGGATAGGTAACATAGATAGCTTAGATCTAATTGCAGACTTGTGTTTTCCTATGCGGTCTCGGACATGCTGGGTGGTCTCCCCAACATATCCGAGACTGCACGGACACTTGATTAAATAAACTACATACGAGGTATCACAGGTAAAAAAATCCCTAATGTAAAAAACTTTACCAGTGCGGGGGTGAATAAATTGCGAACCTTTAATTAAATTCGAACAGTGAGGACAATGCAGACAGGGATAATTGCCCTGTCGTGGTGTAGAAAGAAAAGTTTGACGAGACTGACGAACAGAAGATCCAATATCAGCCCTCACAAGGGAATCACGGAGATTGGGGGAACACTTATGGCTGAAAAGGGGTGGAGAAGAAAATTCCGGTATGTTGGGATAAGAATTCTTAAGAACTGACCAATGGCTCAATATGATGTTTTTGATGATGGGATGAAGGGGGTGAAAGGTATTTACAAAAGTAGTGAAAGGTCCTGTCCTTCTAACAGGGCTAGTGGAAAGGAGACTTTTTTGAAAAGCTGAATCAACTACAGGTGAAGGATAGCCCCGTTGGAGAAACTTCTGTGTCATCTCTTGATATATGCGGGAACGTAAATCATGATTAGTAACAATACGTGATATGCGTTTAAATTGAGAGCAAGGTAGTGAGCGTTTCAAGTGACGTAGGTGACTGCTAGTAAAGTGCAAAAGGCTGTTGCGATCAGTTGGTTTAACAAATAGGTCAGATATGATGTTACCTCTATGATCAATGCGGATAAGAGTGTCTAGAAAATGAATGGATGAGTAAGCAATAAGTTGGGTAAATGACAATCCCGGAACCCTGGTATTGATAAAAGTAAAAAAGGCATCAAAAAGGATAGGAGGACCTGAAAAAATGATGAAAATATCATCAATATAACGTTTATAAAAAACGATATGATCCTGAAACGAAGAATGAGGTTACACAAATAATGATTCAAAATGCGTCATGAATATATTGGCATATGGGGGGGCATCATTTGAGCCCATTGCTGTACCCTTAACCTGATAATAATACTGGTCCTGGAAAAGAAAAAAGTTTTTATGAAGAATGATATGCAACAGCTCTAGACAAAATTCCTTTTCTGTAGAAGAAAAGTCACTGTAATGATCAAGGAACCAACTGACCGCTTGTGATCCTAAATTGTGATCTATGCTCGTATAAAGAGAATTCACGTCCAGTGTGACAAGGAACGAATTTGGTGGAAATGGACTTAATGAAGTTAATTGTTGTAAAAAGTCACTAGTGTCCCGTAAATAAGAAGGAGTTTTAATCACAAGAGGTGACAGGATACGATCCAGCGTAATTGCCAATGGTGATAATAGAGAATCAGTAGCCGCCACTATAGGGCGACCAGGTGGGTGCCATAAATTTTTGTGAACTTTTGGTAATGTATATAGCACTGGAGTGACAGGATTGGTCTTATTGAGATAAGAGGCCAATTTGGAATCAATGACACCAGAAGTGGAAAAACGCTGGATCATATCCTGAATGATACACTTGATATCATGGGTAGGGTCACGAGCAATAGGTACATAAGTGAAACGATCAGATAATTGTGACAAAATTTCAGAGATAACACACAAGCGGTCCTAAAATATGTGGACACTCCCATTTTTCAATAATATCAACAATTGAAAAAACTTTGTATAGTCATTTTTTCAAGAAGGAGCAAACAATCCTAAGTATATAATACAATCTTTATTCAGTATATATATAATCACACAAACTTAAAAAGATGTATACAGCAACAAAACAGACTAGCAGCATAATGATATTGCACATATACCCAGACCACTATGTAAAGTGACTAATGCTTTACAAAAAGTGCAAATTGCAATACATTCCCATGCGTTGTCAATTATGGGATATTAGACCTAAACTACTTTCCAATCATGGAATATTTAGTAAGGAACCCATAAACAATCTAACCATTATGAGGACAATTTATTACTGCAAAAAAGATGGATCATGCCCCCCGTTGAAGCGGGACGCGAAACGTACGTTGGGGTAGGTGACTGGCGGCTCTTTACCATAATATGCCCAGGTAACTTCTTGCTCGTGGATGGTGGTTTTTGTGCCCTAATTGTGTTCAGCTCGGTGTCCGCTTAAACAAGCAATTTCTCCCGTCTGGGAGTTGTTTGCAGGCACCAGCTGACTGATTCCTTTTTCTACATACGTATTATAGTGGCCCGGCTTACAAGTCGGAACCATAGCGCCCTCTATGGATATAATAGGGTTATGCATCCACCATTCACTTGCAATTGGGTTTGTTGGCACGATATTGAGACTTTCAACTTGATGTAGTGACTATTAATATCCATCTTTTTTGCAGTAATAAATTGTCCTCATAATGGTTAGATTGTTTATGGGTTCCTTACTAAATATTCCATGATTGGAAAGTAGTTTAGGTCTAATATCCCATAATTGACAACGCATGGGAATGTATTGCAATTTGCACTTTTTGTATAGCATTAGTCACTTTACATAGTGGTCTGGGTATATGTGCAATATCATTATGCTGCTAGTCTGTTTTGTTGCTGTATACATCTTTTTAAGTTTGTGTGATTACATATATACTGAATAAAGATTGTATTATATACTTAGGATTGTTTGCTCCTTCTTGAAAAAATGACTATACAAAATTTCAGAGATGTAGTAATTTTTGTCCATAACCACCAAGGATCCGCCCTTGTCGGCCGGCTTGATAATTATGGAAGAATTATTTTTAAGCGACTGAAGTGCTTGAGTCTCCCCTGGGGTTAGGTTATTCTTGACCCGTAACTCACCATTATTCACAGTATCAATAAAACGATCAATATCTGCTTTAACAAGGGACACAAAAGTTTCTACTGGGTGATAAGTACGTGGAGGCATAAAATTACTGGGCATAGATAATTTAAGTTGACCAAATGAGAATTGTGAATCAGGCAAAATAGAACTCTGAGTTGGAGAGACCTGATGAAAATGGACTTTGAGTCTAACGGACCTGAAAAACTTGTTAAGCTACTGATCAAGTTTGAAAGTATCAAAATGAGGGGTCGGGCAGAAGGTCAAGCCCTTTTGAAGGACTTGTGACTCAAGGGGGGATAAGGTGTAGGAGGAGATGTTAAAAATGAGGTCCGCCTTACCTGGGATCTGGTGGTCATGCGATCTCCTTGTAGAAATTCTCCTCTGCCCCCTCCTCGTCGTTTTGGGTGTGGGCCGCGTCGTTGGCCTAAAAAAGATGATTGTGGGAAATCCATCTCGCTGCCAGAACTGGCAGATGACGAAAAATCAGTCCTAGGGGGCAGACGTCTACGCAAGGGGGGTTCACCACAATGCCACCTATAGACCTGTCCGCGCTTGTAGTCACCCTCATCTCGTATGAATTTACTGCGTTTTCATTCCTGAAGAGATTTCTTAAACTCAGATATAGTAGAGTCCATTTTTGATTTCATATTGAGGAGATCAGTAGATGAGAAAGTATTGGATAATTGACCTTCAAGGGTTGAAATCTGTTGAGAAATGGTGTCCAATTCTTTATGGAGGAAATCAATAGTAAGTGCCATAATATCATATGAACACTTATTAAGAATATGTTCAAAAGTAGTAAAAAACTCAGGTTTATCCGAAAAAAGAGTAGGGCGTAGAGAAACACGTAGACCACGGGGTATTCTTTTGACCTTGTAGTATTCAGCAAGAGTGATCAGATGTAATTCAAGAGCTACTTGACGTTTCAGTTCACGTTCGTACTCCTTGGTTCTTGATTCCTCACTGGGAGTAAATAGGAATTGACCCGTGGAGGTCACACGGGAATGAATAAGAGAGGATTGTTCTTCATTATATGAAAAAACATTAGAAGCCATTGTAAATGGGCGGTACCACAGGGGCACAAGACCAAAATGCAAATATCAAATCTTAAGAGATGGTCTGGCTCACTGCAAGGTGCTCAGGGACAACCAGTAGCAATAGTCAAAGAGAAAGATCCCGGCACTCATATGAAATTGGAGAAACAAGTTTTTTAATGCTGTAATTCTTTTATTTTGAATATTGACGTTTCGGCTAATGCCTTTATCAAAATAGAAGCTGAATATGAAAGAAATAGAAATAAATAAATCAGTACCATAATTTAGCCACATCATTACAGTATGTAAAAGAAAAAAAATCTTATACCTATGTGGTATATGCAATGGATGAACTTATTCTTCACATAAAATATCCTGTGAGAGATAACAAGAACCAGTCCATTAAAGGCGGAAAAACAACATAATACAAGACCTATAAAGAAGGTATGTACACACCTGTGTACACCTATATATACACACATATATATACAATCACCAAAGAAGGGATTGTGCCAGCATATGACAATAGTGAATAACATAGTGTGATAATCCATGGAACAAGGAGACATGCATAGAACAAGAGAAAAGAAACAAGAAAAATGAATAAGGCAGCATAGCAAAAAATACCTGTAAGAATCAAGGCAAGGTGACAATATCCTAAGGATATGTGATATCGTGCCGCTAGGTGAGGAACTATAAATAACAAGAGACAAGAAAAAGATAAGCATACGGCGATTAAGGAAAAGGCCCATGGAGAATGCTGCAGAGCAGCATGGTATTACCTGTGTCCAGGGTAATCAGCGGTGGAGTGTGGAAAGAAGAGATCGCGGTGAGGGTTTTTAAAGCAAAGAAGGTGGAACTTAACAAGGTAATTTCCGGATGGTGGAACGCACCGTGAAACGCAGGGTGCGCGTGCGCAATCAGCAGGAGAGTACGCGCATGCGCAGTGAGGAAAGTAAAAGAAACAGTGTAAAAGAGCCCAGGACTTCCATGGAGACGGCGGTAAACATCAACGTGTCTACAGGAAAAGGGGAAAGGGAGAAAAAAATGAGAAAAAGGACATAGAGTGACGAGAATAACAATAGAAATACATGCTTATGAGAGACTAATGTATATATAATACATGACATTATACTACAATATATAACAATATATTATATCAATATATATCATTATTATATTATTATCATATTAATATATATATATATAAAGGGAAAACCCACATCAAAACAAAATCTATACAAAGGCAAAAAGAGTAATAGACCGAATATTATCGGCAAGGAATATGAGAATTATTAAATAAATATAGTATAGAAAATAGGATAAGGCGGACCTCAAATCTCCATGTTTAATGATACTCATATTCCCTATTGAGTCCATGGGGAGACAGAGTGTTAAGCGTATGGATCCAATAGGATTCCCTATTTTTGAGAATCTTAACCCTGTCACCCCCACATCTCAACGGGGGAACGTATTCTAAAACCTGAAAGCGGAGTTGAGATATAGTATGACCACACTGGATAAAGTGATGGGGGATAGGTAACATAGATAGCTTACATCTAATTGTAGACTTGTGTTTTCCTATGCGGTCTCGGACATGCTGGGTGGTCTCCCCAACATATCCGAGACCGCACGGACACTTGATATTGGGGGAAAGCTTATGGCTCCACCCCTTTCAGCCATAAGCGTTCCCCCAATCTCCGTGATTCCCTTGTGAGGGCTGATATTGGATCTTCTGTTCGTCAGTCTTGTCAAACTTTTCTTTCTACACCACGACAGGGCAATTATTCCTGTCTGCATTGTCCTCACTGTTTGAATTTAATTAAAGGTTCGCAATTTACTCACACCCGCACTGGTAAAGTTTTTTACATTAGGGATTTTTTTACCTGTGATACCTCGTATGTAGTTTATTTAATCAAGTGTCCGTGCGGTCTCGGATATGTTGAGGAGACCACCCAGCATGTCCGAGACCGCATAGGAAAACACAAGTCTACAATTAGATGTAAGCTATCTATGTTACCTATCCCCCATCACTTTATCCAGTGTGGTCATACTATATCTCAACTCCGCTTTCAAGTTTTAGAACACGTTCCCCCCGTTGAGACGTGGGGGTGACAGGGTTAAGATTCTCAAAAATAGGGAATCCTATTGGATCCATACGCTTAACACTCTGTCTCCCCATGGACTCAATAGGGAATATGAGTATCATTAAACATGGAGATTTGAGGTCCGCCTTATCCTATTTTCTATACTATATTTATTTAATAATTCTCATATTCCTTGCCGATAATATTCGGTCTATTACTCTTTTTGGCTTTGTATAGATTTTGTTTTGATGTGGGTTTTCCCTTTATATATATATATTAATATGATAATAATATAATAATAATATATATTGATATAATATATTATTATATATTGTAGTATAATGTCATGTATTATATATACATTAGTCTCTCATAAGCATGTATTTCTATTGTTATTCTCGTCACTCTATGTCCTTTTTCTCATTTTTTTCTCCCTTTCCCCTTTTCCTGTAGACACGTTGATGTTTTCCGCCGTCTCCATGGAAGTCCTGGGCTCTTTTACACTGTTTCTTTTATTTTCCTCACTGCGCATGCGCGTACTCTCCTGCTGATTGCGCACGCGCACCCTGCGTTTCACGGTGCGTTCCACCATCCGGAAATTACCTTGTTAAGTTCCACCTTCTTTGCTTTAAAAACCCTCACCGTGATCTCTTCTTTCCACACTCCACCGCTGATTACCCTGGACACAGGTAATACCATGCTGCTCTGCAGCATTCTCCATGGGCCTTTTCCTTAATCGCCGTATGCTTATCTTTTTCTTGTCTCTTGTTATTTATAGTTCCTCACCTAGCGGCACGATATCAAATATCCTTAGGATATTGTCACCTTGCCTTGATTCTTACAGGTATTTTTTGCTATGCTACCTTATTCATTTTTCTTGTTTCTATTCTCTTGTTCTATGCATGTCTCCTTGTTCCATGGATTATCACACTATGTTATTCACTATTGTCATATGCTGGCACAATCCCTTCTTTGGTTATTGTATATATATATGTGTGTATATATAGGTGTACACAGGTGTGTACATACCTTCTTTATAGGTCTTGTATTATGTTGTTTTTCCGCCTTTAATGGACTGGTTCTTGTTATCTCTCACAGGATATTTTATGTGAAGAATAAGTTCATCCATTGCATATACCACATAGGTATAAGATTTTTTTTCTTTTACATACTGTAATGATGTGGCTAAATTATGGTACTGATTTATTTATTTCTATTTCTTTCATATTCAGCTTCTATTTTGATAAAGGCATTAGCCGAAACGTCAATATTCAAAATAAAAGAATTACAGCATTAAAAAACTTGTTTCTCCAATTTCATATGAGTGCCGGGATCTTTCTCTTTGACTATTGCTACTGGTTTTCCCTGAGCACCTTGCAGTGAGCCAGACCATCTCTTAAGATTTGAGGCCACTGGGCAGACACCATTCGTACTCAATAATGGGCAACACCCTAGGGTACCGGTACCGTTTCTCGCTGCTGCACCTTCTCCTCTTGTGGCCGACTGGGCAGCTAATGCCAGAGAGGTTTGGGATCGGACTCAAGAGTCGATCCAAGCAGCTAAGGACCGTATGAAGACGGTGTCCGATCGGTTTCGTCGCCCGGCTCCTGTCTTTTCTCCAGGGGATTTTGTGTGGCTCTCTGCAAAACACGTGAAACTTAGAGTGAGCTCTGTCAAATTTGCTCCTCGATTCCTGGGTCCTTATGAGGTTCTTCGACAGGTAAATCCTGTAGTCTACCAATTGAAGTTACCCGTCCATCTTAGGATCCATGACAAATTCCATGTTTCACTGCTAAAGCCGGCTATTTTACCTCACGCTCGTGAAGTGCACTCTCCTGCCTCTGATTCTTCTCGCTCTAGCTATGAGGTACGAGCCATAGTTGGTTCTAAGTTGGTTAGAGGGCGCAGGTTCTTCTTGATAGATTGGGAGGGCTATGGTCTGGAACATCGCTCTTGGGAGCCTGAGGAGGCTGTCCATGCTCCCGACTTAGTTGCCGATTACCTGCGTCGTCGGGAGTGGGGCCCTTGAGGGGGAGGTACTGTTACGGTTGCTGTGGCTTTGGAGACTATGTCCGGATTTCTTGCTACTGCACATGTGCAATCGCTGGAGACTAAATCCTATCTTGGAGCCATTGCACATGTGCGGGTGACATCATCGCTGACACGAGGTCACATGTCTCTGACACCTTCTAAGCTGATTGGCCACTGGTCATGTGCTTGTGACACGTGGTCACATGTCTCTGACACCTTCTATGCCGATTGGTCGCTGGTCATGTGCTTGCGACGCTTTGCTCGGTGATAGGCCAGCGTGACGTCATTGCTGTCATTCTGGCAGCGGATTGGCTCTGGTGTCCTCCATCTTGGATGAGGCACAGAGTCTATATAAGACCCTGACGCACGCCGCCCGGCGCTCAGTCCTCTTGGTTCATGCATGAGGGTAGACACCCTGTGCACGTCCCTCTAGGCATCTCTCTGTCTATGTTAGGTGAGCGCTACCGACAGGGTAGCGCTCCTATACCTTACAGCTTCGGCTGCAGTCCGTATCCTTACTTCTTAGTGGAGCGGACATAGGCAGGTGCCTGAGGCACATGGTCCGGCTGGGCCTTGTGATTCTACTCGTAGGTGGACGTTGCCGCTAGGGTAACGTTCCTTATACTGCGTCTGGCAGTTGTTCATATCCTCGCACACTAGGGGAGCGAACAGAGGTAGGAGCTTTGTGTGGCTTATGCTGCTGTCCGTCTCTTTTGCACCACTAGAAGAGCGGACGTAGGCAGGTGCCATATCTAGTGGTTCGTGTCCTCGCACACTAGTGGAGCGAACGCAGGTAGGAGCTTTGTGCGGCTGACGCTGCTGTCCGTCTCCTGGCACCACTAGAGGAACGGACCTAGGTAGGTGCCATTTCCCACTCACTGCTTTTGTCTCTGTGATCTTTAACACAGACCATTCCACACACCCTCTAAGTAAGGGAGGAATTGCTTTATTTTCTAATTATATTCCTCTGTGAGTTTAACAGAGGTATTGCACTCTGCACTTGTGCTATTATTTTTTACAGTGGCACACTTATATACCCCTTATCCTCTGCCATAGACTGCGGCAGAGTCTTTGCACGGTGGACCCTGACTGTCTGACATTCCTTTAGGTTTTATTATCAGACAGCCCCCCGTAACACACTTGCATCCCACTCACATTTCACTCCAAGACACTTCAGGAGCAATAATGGAGCAATATTTTATAGGCATATGTGACTGCACCCTTACCTGCGCTTGTTATAAAAAAATATGGGGACCCCCCTCTTTTTTTTTTTTAAATGATTTTTTTTTTTACATGTTGAGCCGGCCATTCATCGCCATGAGAATATTTAGCATGGATGTGATGGGGCCAGAAGGGTCCGCACTGGAAAAGCTGGTTGATTGGCTGTGTTACAACCTTTCAACAAGCTTTATTCGGCTGCTGAGCTGAGTCATGTAAAAGTCTGTGTTCATGGTCCATGCACAGACACTATGTGTCCAGTGCGGACCACGAACTTTACCGTTCGGGTTTGCCTATCCTCAATGTCTACACTTAAAGCTTGTGAAAGTGGCAGTGCAATACATATTTATATATCTATTTGAATATCTAACAGTTTCTTTCCGCTAACTTATTACAAGAGCCATAACTTTTTAATTTTCTTTATCCACTTCGCGACAAGTCCATTTTCCATTTTTGAGTTTTCTTTCTTTACTCCTCTACTTCCTAGAGCCAGACATTTTTTATTTTTCTGTCAATATTTCCATATGAAAACTTATTTTTGTGAGACGAGTTGTACTTTTGAATGATACCATTGAATTTACTTGTTAGTGTACAGGCTAAACCATGGCTTTGATCCACTGCGCCTTGACTACTTCAATTCTCTATAAATTGGTCTCCTCTAACTAGACTCTCTCCTTTACAGTCCATCCTGAATGGGTCACCTATCTGGCTAACCATTACTCAGATGCTTCTGCTCTGTGCCAGTAATTGCACTAGCTGCCCATATATCACAGGATCCATTTCAAATTCCTTGTTTTCACCCACAAAACTCTCCACAGTGTGGCATTCCCCTACATCTCCATCATCATCTCTGTCTATCACCCTACCCATTCTCTACACTCTGTAAACAAATTTCGACTAACATCCACACTAATCCAAACCTCCCACTCCCGGATCCAAGACTTCTCCCGAGCTGCACCAATGCTCTGGAATGCTCTGCCCCAAGAAACGAGGATGAACCACAACTTACTCAGCTTAAGACGGTCCCTAAAAACACATCTTATTAGGGTGACCTATCACACTTCCTAATCAAATTAAATTCACATAGTCCCTCCACAACTTCTCACCAAATCTCTCCATCAAACTCCACCGCACCCAAAAGCATCTCACAGACTGGATGACTGGGTAAGGCAGGCTTTATCTATTCCCCATTTCTTTTAGATGGTTGGATTGTCATTGGAAATAACCACTGTACCTTGTCCCCCCCACCTCATTGTAGATTGTAAGCTCTCTTGAGCAGCATTGTCTTTTTTGCTATAATTAGTCTATTTTCTATAACTGTTACATGCTTGTATATGAACCTCTGAATTGTAAAGCACTATAGAAATCAAGATTATTATCATCATTACAATTATTATTACTGGGGTGCTTGGCTGCCATGTGGTTCCACATACTGGTGGTGGTCAGGTTGCCTTTGCCCTGGCCTCTGCTCAACTTGGCATGGAAGATGCTACAGATTACAATGTTTTTCTCTGAAGGACTTTCAGAAAAAAATCTTCAAGAGAGCGACTAATACCCCCTTGCCCTGACTTGGGCCACAGTGGGGGTGCTCTTCGGAATGGTTGACCTAGTTCTCACTCTGGGCAAACCACTACCCCTTGGTGACTATGTTGGTGCTACTTATCCACCTTCCTCTGTATTGCTGTGCATCTCAGCAGTCCAGGTCGGATCAGTGGACTCATCCTCGACCACCTCGTCTTCCATCTCAACCTCCTTACCACTTGAGATTGTACACTGAACTGATGGCAACTGTGTCTCATCATCATCATCATCGTCAGCCTCCACCTCTTGAAACAGTAAATCAGGTTACTCAAAATGGCTTTCTTCTGGTCGTAGGTCCTCAAATAGTTGCACATCAACGCACGCCACCTCCTGACATCCCTCTTCAATGCTGCAAAGTGAGAGCCAGCCAAAGGATACGTACAAAACAGATGCTCAGATTGGCCAACCTTGGGGTCATATGGTTATTTGACTGATGATGAGGGGAGGAAGGAGGACCAGGTTGAGGATTAGATGGGCCAGCCTTCTGTATATCCACAGTAGACTGTGTGGTCTTGGAAGATTTGTTGCTGCTTGAGAAATGCAAAGAGGCATGTCTTTGTTGTCTGCCATCTTAGACAGAATCTGGGCTCGCTCTTCTGGCTTCCATACACGTTTACATTCCAGACCGGGAAATTTGGCAAGGAACATAGCGGATGCATCAAGATTCTTCTGACCTGACTCAGACTCAGTGCCTTGGCGTCCACCACTGATAACACCACAGCCACGTCCACATCCCTGTCCCTTAACAACTGACTTTTTTGTAATTTTGGGTACCGGTGACATATTTGCAGATGTTAATGACCCAAGCCAAGCAAACTTTGGCCCCAAAAATTGTGTGGAAAAAGTACCAGTAGGTACTTTGTACCCCCCAGGCCAAAACGATAATACAGTCCCTGACAGAAGTTCTGTCACTTATCCTTGTTATGTAAATAAAAGATTATAACCTGACTTTAAATTCATCCATTGGTTTTATAAATTACTCTTTTGAAAGCAGAAACCCTCCCAAATTTGGTTTAGGTTATGAAAATAAAGTTGAAATATTGATCATTTAATGAACACAGAAAGGTCAGATTTTGGCAAGACAAAAGTTTTGTCGCCCACAGAAAGTAATGGGAAATTCAAACAAGTAATTAACTTCTAATTAGAGATGAGCCACTCCCCTAGCGTTCGAGTTTGGTTCAGTTCGACGAATGTTCGACGAACCGTTCGACGAACCAGTCGAACCCCATTGAAAACAATGGGAGGCAAACACAAACACATAAAAACACATTATACATGTACACATACAGTTAACAAACATTACAATAACACTTACAGGTCCCCGCGACGCGTCCTGCACTCTGTCTCCCACCGCTTTTCCTTCCGATAATCGCTGCGTCCTCCCGGTAATCAGCACTGATGATAGGACCTATCCTGATGTCAAAATAGCATGTGACCAGTCACATGTCTATTATCTCATTGGCTACAGACTGGTCACACGGCTAGACGACATTGCTAGGTCCTGTCAGTGCATCTCTCCGGTACGCGGTGCTCCTTTGTGCATCTCCGTGTACCGGCGAAATGCTCTGGCACATGGTCGACTCCCCATTCCTGCATGTGTGCGCTCTTTACAGAGTCAGCCCACATGCAGGGACTAGCTGTCACAGCCGATAAATAGCGGCACCGGGAATCACGTGACCGGAGCACCGTTGCTATGGTAACCCGCCTGTCATTGGTGACGTCACCGCTCACAGCCCGCGGCCTCTGCTCACTCACTGAGTGATTAGACTGCACGGGGAGCAGCAGCATCTTCCTCCCATGCAGTGCTGTCTGATGTAGCAGAGCTGCATGGGTTGAAGGAGAAAGAAGACAGAAGACCATGGATCGTGGAGGGATGAGAGGGAGTAATAAAAATGGAGTCTCTAATTTGTCTGTGTATTTATTTCTATTAAAGTATATTTTCTCTGTGTGGTGTCTTTTTTTTCACCCTTTATTGGAGATTCTTAATGGCCGGGTCAAACTTGTCTGACATTAAGAATCTCTGGCTTAATACTAGCTAGTAAAACAAAGCTAGTATTAACTCATTATTACCCAGCAAGCCACACGGCTTCAGGGCTGCTGGAAGAGTTGGATACAGCGCCAGATGATGGTGCTTCTATGAAAGCGCCATTTTCTGGGGCGGCTGCGGACTGCAATTCGTAGCAGTGGGGCCCAGAAAGCTCGGGCCAACCTGTGTTGCGGATTCCAATCCCCAGCTGCCTAGTTGTCCCCGGCTGGACACAAAAATGGAGCGAAGCCCACATAATTTTTTTTCAAAATTATTTCATGAAATTCATGAAATAATTAAAAAAAGGGCTTCCCTATATTTTTAGTTCCCAGCTGGGTACAAATTCGCTTGTAACAGGATAAGGCACAGCCACTGAGGTAGAAATGGAGGTGCACTTGTCAGTTTCCAAACTGTAGCTATCCAAGACAAAACAAGGCACTCTTCAGGGTATACTTTAAACAAAGTTTATTTTCAAAAGATTTTTGTTGTGGACATTTCGGCCACGTAGTGGCCTTCATCAAACAACTCACAAAATTGTACATACTGGAACAAATATATGCAGCAATGTATATTAGCACAGTATGGAGCAGCGTCTTATGCAAAAAGACCAAGGTCAGTAAGAAAATGGTAATATAAACCACTGCATAGCGGTGGATACCGCTGTTTGACACTGCTGCTCCATGCTGTCGCTGGCTCCTGTTACTGGGTGCATCTCTGGTTTTGACACAATCTTAAAATTTTTTATATTACCATTTTCTTACTGACCTTGGTCTTTTTGCATAAGACGCTGCTCCATACTGTGCTAACATACATTGCTGCATATATTTGTTCCAGTACGTACAATTTTGTGAGTTGTTTGATGAAGGCCACTACGTGGCCGAAACGTCCACAACAAAAATCTTTTGAAAATAAACTTTGTTTAAAGTATACCCTGAAGAGTGCCTTGTTTTATCTTGGGTACAAATAGGCAGCTGGGGGCTAGCATACAAAAATATGGCGAAGCTCCCCTGGATTTTTCATTGCCAGTGAAGGTAACACCAAGCAGTGGGGGTTAGCAGCCAGTAGCTGCTTGGATCCCTTAGCTGGCAATATAAAAAATGCAGCGGGAGCCCATATATTTTTTTTTAATTATTTATTTAAATAACTAAAAAAAATGGGCTTCCCTGTATTTTGATTGCCTGACATCACAGTACTGTAAAAATAAATCCTTAAAGGGGTTATCCGGCTTATTTTGACTTTTTTTCATTATTATCCCATTGGGCTACATTGGGGCAGGTAAGTAGATAGTGAGCACTTACCTGCCCTGCTGTCAGCCCATCTCCCCCGATTCAGAGTGGTCAAGTGACCGTTCCTGCTGCAATTTTGCTGCTTCTGGTCATTTCATGTCAACATGGGCAGGACCATGTTGACATGCAAATCTGTGAACAGCTTGTTGCCGCCATGCTGGGCGGGTACAGTGCATGGAGTCCCTGCACCCCTCCCTGCACCCTCCCACACATTCCCCACACCCCATACACTCCCCGCCCACGGTGTCACCGCAAGCAGCGGGCCCCCTGCTCAGGATAGCAGGAGTGCCCGTGCGGTCTGTGTCCTGCTCCAGCCCCAGAGTGCTGATACTGCAGGAGTGCACTGCAGTATCAGCAACTTCTCACATTGAAGTGTGGGCAGCCGCGGGGATGACTAGCGCTGCTGACAGGAGGTTAGATGAGATCATTACCTGCTGTGACGATCTCCTGCAGTGCTGACGTCAGCGCTGTCACTGCCTTCCATGCCCGCTGCGTTCTCACGTCACTAGCGGTGACGTCATGGGCGATACTGCTGAGAACGTGGCGGGCATAGAAGTCAGCGCTGACGTCAGAAATTCAGGAGATCGTCACAGCAGGTAAGGATCTCATGTAACCTCATGACAGCAGCGCTCGTCATCCTCTGCAGTGACCTGGGCTGACTTATTGATGTTAGCTCAGGTCACTGCATTTCTCTCCCAGCCAATGGGGAACATTCTGTGCTTCATTGACTGGGACATTGACTATGGTATGGATCGTCGTGGGACCCCCTTAATGGATTACGCTGGACCCGGATTTGTTTTTCTTTTCAATAAATTGGTGAAAGAGGGAAGGTGTTGGGGAGGTTTTTTTTTTCAAATAAAACTTTTTTTTGTTGTCTATTTTTTTTTCTTACTGACTGGGTTGGTGATGTCGGGTATCTGATAGACGCGTGACATCACTAACCTCAGGGCTTGATGCCAGGTGACATTACACATCTGGCATCAACCCCGTTATATTACCCCGTTTGCCACCGCACCAGGGCATGGGATGAGTTGGGGCGAAGCGACAGGATTGGCACATCTAATGGATGCGCCACCTCTGGGGCGGCTGTAGCCTGCTATTTTTAGGCTGGGGAGTGTCAAATAACAGTGGACCTCCCTATTCTGAGAATACCAGGCCACAGCTGTCCGCTTTACCTTGGCTGGTGATCCAATTTGGGAGGGACCACATGTTTTTTGTTTTAAATTATTTATTTAATTTAAAATAACAGCGTGGGGTGCCCTCTGTTTTGGATTATCAGCCAAAGTGAAGCTGCAAGCTGTGTTTTGCAGGCTGCAGCCATCTGCTTTACCCAAGCTGGCTACAAAAGATGGGGGGATCCCACGTCGGTTTTCTTTTTTTAATTATTTATTTATTTTTTGGCTAAATACAAGGCTAAGCACCCTTTAGTGCCTCATGAAAGTCACAAAAGGGTGCCAGCTTAGAATATGCAGGGGGGTGGGACATTATATATGTCTTTCTCATCTATCTATCTATCCATTCATTCATTTAACCCTCTATCTCTCTGTCTCTATATCTATCTATTCATCTCTATATCTACTCATCTATTTATCTTCCTTGCTGCTTCCGTTTTTTGCGGTTCGCAAAAAAAAAACGGAAGGCACACGGATGCATCCGTGAAAAAAATGGACAATTTTTTGTGGACCGCAAAAACGGAACGGTCATGTGAATGTAGCCTACATGTCTTCCCTATCGGGGTTGGGGTCGGTACAGAACAATGGTGAAGGGGGGGTCGGTACAGAGCGCTGTGTGTGTGTGTGTGTGTGGGTGGGTGGGGGGGTGAGGGTTGCAGAGCCTGATGTGGGGCGCAGAGCCTGATGTGTGTGTGTGGGGTGCAGAGCCTGATGTGGTATGGGGGGCAGAGCCCAATGTGGGGCTGTTATTTCCATTGCTAGAGTGATAACAGGTCAGGTGCTGGGGCAGAATACTGACAGGAAATGTGTGTGCAGAGGGCGGGCAGAGGGCGGGGCTGGCAGAGGGTGGGGCTGGACACTGAGGCTGGGCAGTGCCAGCTCTGACTGAGAGGTTTAGCACAGGAAGTGGTCAGTTTGCTGGAGCTGAATGTAAACAAAGAGCTGCAGAGAATAAAGTCATAATTCAAGAGGAACAAAAGTTAGAAAAAAAAAAATAACAATGTAGGGGTGTTTTATATGATAATTAGAGATGAGCGAACCAGCCGTGGTTCGGCTCGAGTTCGGTTCGTCGAACGGAGGTCTCGTTCGAGTTCAGTTCGGCGAACGTTCGACGAACCGAACTCGAACCAATAGGATATAATGGGAGGCAGATACAAACACATAAAAACGCATTATAAATGTACACATACAGTTAATAAACATTGCCATAACACTTACCGGTCCCCGCGATCCCTCCTGCACTCCTTCTCCTGCCGCTATTCCATCCGATGATCGCTGAATCGTCCCGGTGACCAGCACTGCCAGCAGTGATGCAGGACCTATCCTGACGTCAAAATAGCCATGTGACCAGTCACGTGGCTATTATCTCATTGGCTACAGACTGGTCACATGACTATGACGCGTCATGTAGGACCTGTCATTGCACTCTCCGGTGCATGGTGCACATTTGTGTATCGCCGTGTACCGGCGACATGCTCTAGCACACGGTCGACTCCCCGTTCCGTTAGGGACCGGCTGACACAGCCGGTCATTAACGGAGATCACTGTTGCCATAGCAACGCAGTTAGCGGTGACGTCACCGCTAACCGCGGCTCCGGGAATCACATCATCGGAGCCCTGTTGCTATGGTAACACGACTGTCAACGCCAGCAGCCAGCAGCACTGATCTCCCACGGAGTGAAGGCTGCACGCTGCTTCCCGTGCAGCCTTCACGGAGTTGCCTATTTGTACCCGGCTGGGAACCAAAAATAAAGGGATGTGCTTTTTTATTATTTCATGAATTTCATGAAAGAATTAGAAAACAAATGACGTAGGCTTCGCCCCATTTTTGTGTCCAGCCAGGTACAACTAGGCAGCTGGGGATTGGAATCTGCAGCCCAGGTTGGCCTGAGCTTTCTGGGCCCCACTGCTGCGAATTGCAGTCTGCAGCTGCCTCAGAAAATGGCACTTTCATAGAAGCGCCATCTTCTGGCGCTGTATCCAACTCTTCCAGCACCTGCCTGCTATACCTGGCTAGCATACAAAAATATGGTGAAGCTCACGTCCTTTTTTTGTAGTTTTTTGGCAAAAAAAATAAAAAATGCTTCCCTGGATTTTCCATTGCCAGTGAAGGTAACACCAAGCAGTGGGGGTTAGCAGCCAGTAGCTGCTTGGATTACCCTTAGCTAGCAATACAAAAAATGCAGCGGGAGCCCATATATATTTTTTTTAATTATTTATTTAAATAACTAAAAACAAAATGGGCTTCCCTGTATTTTGATTGCTGGACATCACAGTGCTGTAAAAATAAATCTTTAAAAAAAATGACGTAGCGCTCCGCGGTATTTTTGATTCTCAGCGCAGATAAAGCAGACAGCTATGGGTTGCCACCCCCATCTGCCTGCCGTTACCTTGGTAGGCAATCAAATTACAGGGAAGCCCATTAATTTTTACTATTTAAAAAATAGTTAAAAAAAAAATAACGTTGGGTCCCCCCATTTTTGATAGCCAGCTAGGGTAAAGCAGATGGCTGTAGCCTGCAAACCACAGCTGGCAGCTTTACCGTGGTTGGGGATCCAATGTGGAGGTCCCCCCAGGCTCTTTTTTTATAATTATTTTAAAAATATTAATAATTACACAAAAAAGTAGGGTCCCCCCCAAATTGGATCACCAGCCAAGGTAAAGCGGACAGCTGTGGTCTGGTATTCTCAGGGTGGGAAGGTCCATAGTTATTGGGCCTTCACAGCCTAAAAATAGCAGGCCGCAGGCACCCCGGACGTGGCGCATCCACTAGATGCGCCAATCCTGGCGCTTCACCCCAGCTCATCCCCGTGCCCTGGTGCAGTGGCAAACGGGGTAATAAATCGGGTTGTTACTAGCTGTAAACTCACCTGAGATCAAGCCCAGCAGTTTGTGATGTCATGGCGTCTATTAGATACCCAACATCATAAACTGTCAGTACTAACAAAAAACAAATCGACAAAAGAAATTTATTTGAAAAAACAGTCCCCAAAACATTTCCTCTTTCACCAATTTATTGTAAGAAAAAAATAAAGGGGGTCCCACGACGACTCTGGACCGTCTAGAATATGGGGGGGAGACACTCAGGGAACGTATCTCCCATTTTCTAGGAGTGCAGACCCTTCATGTGAGGAGTGTGGGCGCAATGAATCTGCACTCACTCTCCCCGGGTCCACAGCAGCAGAGTCCATGTCGTAATGGTTGCTACCAAAGCTGCAATGCCTTGTTCATGAGGTAAGGGCATGCCTAATCAGGAGAACTATTCTACATTTCCAAATATTGGTATTTGCTGATATTATTGCTATTCCACCTACTATATATTGGGGATAGGATCTTGGAGATGGAATACCCCTTTAAGTCCAGTTATCCAGCTGAATGAATACTTAACAACAGAGCTCGCTATTTAGATGTGTATTCTTGTGGCGTATAACGGACTCTCATGTTTGGTAGTCGTTCAGCAGGGAAACTATAAAAGCAAATCCCTCCATTTGGAAATGTAGTATATAGCTCTCCTGATCAATTATGTTCCTTACCTCATGACCAGGGCATTGCAGTAATAATAATAATTTATTCATTTATATAGCATTATTAATTCCATAGCGCTGTATGTCTTTGGAGTGTGGGAGGAAACCGTAGTACCCGAAAGAAACCCACGCAAACACGGGGAGAACATACAAACTCCTTGCAGATGGTGCCCTTGGTGAGAATTGAACCCAGGACTTCAGCGCTGCAAGACTGCAGTGCTAACCACTCAGCCACCGTGCCGCCAATTTAGCTTACAGATGCATAACCACCACTCACTGTGTCTGAACACAAGAAGCTGAGCTGACAGCCGCTCTGTGCATGCGGCAGCGTCTATTGTAAAGGAGAGGGCCGTGGGGGGATCAACGCTGCACAGGTACCGTGGGACACCGGGGAACACCGGGGGAGGAGTTTTCTGTCTCATGTGTCATGGCACATGCGACAGAAATTAGAGGAGTAGGGTGAATGCGGCCGGCGCGCTGCTGTGCACGCGGCAATCTTGGATTTCTGGGAGGGCATCAGGGGGGCACTTTGGCGACACCGGGGGACCGGAGGGGACCGGGGAGGAGATTTATCATGTTTGTTCATGCCAGATGGGAGATAAATAATTTTTTACCGGCGCTGTCATTTACTGTAACGTGATCATCGGTATACGGTGTATACCTGTGATCACGTGAGCGGGGACCGGAAAAACCGTCCTGAATCATGATCTCCAGGGTCTCAGCTAGCCCTGAAACCCCGGAGATTTTCTGACACTGGGGGGCGTTATTCACTTATTTCTGCCTGCTGTTTATAAACGGCAGATCAGAATAAGGCTACATTCACACGACCGATCCATTTATCCACTCTCCTGCATTTTGTAATTTTGCACCCTTGGTGCCTTTCATGTGGCACTAAGGGGTGATTAGCTTTGTATTTAGCCAAAAAAATGAAAAAAAAAATGAAGTAGGGTTCCCCCTATTTTTTTAGCCAGCTAGGGTAAAGCAGACGGCTGCAGCCTGCAGACCACAGCTGGCAGCCTCACCTTGGCTGGTAATCCAAAACTGAGGGCACCCCACGCTGTTATTTTAAATTAAATAAATAATTTAAAAAAAAAAACATGTATGGGTCCCCCCAAAATTGGATCACCAGCCAAGGTAAAGCAGACAGCTGGGGTCTGATATTCTCAGACTAGGGAGGTCCATGGTTATTGGACTCTCCCAAGCCTAAAAATAGCAGGCCGCAGCCGCCCCAGAAGTGGCGCATCCATTAGATGCGCCAATCCTGGTGCTTCGCCCAAGCTCATCCTGTGCCCTGGTGCGGTGGCAAACGGGGTAATATATGGGGTTAATACCAGATGTGTAATGTCACCTGGCATCAAGCCCTGGGGTTTTTGAGGTCAGGCATCTATCAGATACCCGACATCACCAACCCAGTCAGTAATAAAAAAAAATAGACGACAAACACATTTTTATTTGAAAAAAAACTCCCCAATACATTCCCTTTTTAACCAATTTATTAGAATGAAAAACAAATCCAGGTCTGGTGTAATCCAAGGGGTTGCCATGACGATCCACACTGTCCCAGTCAATGAAGAGCAGGATGTTCCCCATTGGCTGGGAGAGCAGTGCAGTGACCTGAGCTAACATCAATGGGTCAGCCCAGGTCACTGCAAGGGGATGACAAGTGCTGCTGTCAGCGAGGTACATTACCTGCGCTGATCTCCTGCACTGCTGACAGCAGCTGTCACTGAGTTCAATGACCGCCGCCTTCACAGCCAAGTATCGCGAGAGGCCCGTGACGTCACCGCTAGTCAGTCTCGGGTCGGAAGCGAGAGAAGGTGATGTGACAAGCGGCGGCCATGGAGGACAGTGACAGCGCTGAGGTCGGGACTTCATCACCGGAGGTAAGCCGAGCGGGACCATGTGTGCAGAGTGCCAGGAGGACGTCAGTGTCGTGGACTGCATGGCTGGGGACGTGTGTGTGTGTGTGTGTGAGTGTGTGTGTACATGCCGCGTGCAGGAGGGGGCGGAGTGAGCGGAGCGGGGAAGTGTGGGCTTCCTGCACGTAACTAGGATAAACATCGGGTTACTAACCAAAGCACTTTGCTTGGATACCCGATGTTTATCTTGGTCACCAGCTTCAGGCAGGCTGCCAGTGATGGCTCCTGCACACTGTAGCTGTAAAAAGCCCTGCTTTTTGCTGCTAGAAGCGTTCTCGAACGTATCTAGAACTATTGAGCTTTAGCAAAAAGCTCGAGTTCTAGTTCGATCTAGAACAGCCCCCAAAATCACTCGAGCCGCGAACTGGAGAACCTCGAACCGCGAACCGTGCTCAACTCTAATGATAATACAGCACAGATAAACTCAAATTGTTTTGATAAGCTAATGTCGGAGAACTCCTTTAAAAAAAATGACGTAGCGCTGCACGGAATTTTTGATTCTCAGCGCAGATAAAGCAGACAGCTACGGGTTACCACCCCCATCTGCCTAGCGTTACCTTGACTGGTAATCAAAATACAGGGAAGCCCATTAATCTTTTTTATTTAAAAAAATAGTTTAAAAAAAAAAATGATGTGGGGTTCCCCCATTTTTGATAGCCAGCTAGGGTAAAGCAGACAGCTGTAGCCTGAAAACCACAACTGGCAGCTTTACCGTGGTTGGTGATCCAATGTTGAGGTCACCCCAGGCTCTTTTTTTTATAATTATTTTATAAATAATAATAATTACAAAAAAAAAGTATGGTCCCCCCCAAATTGGATCATCAGCCAAGGTAAAGCGGACAACTGTGGTCTAGTATTCTCTGGGTGGGAAGGTCCATAGTTATTGGTCCTTCACACCCTAAAAATAGCAGGCCGCAGGCGCCCCAGAAGTGGCGCATCCACTAGATGCGCCAATCCTGGCGCTTCACCCCAGCTCATCCCGTGCCCTAGTGCAGTGGCAAACGGGGTAATAAATGGGGTTGATACTAGCTGTAAGGTCACCTGACATCAAACCCAGCAGTTTGTGATGTCATGACGTCTATCAGATACCCGACATTACAAACTGTCAGTACTAACAAATAAAATAGACAAAAAAAATGTGTTTGAAAAAACACTCCCCAAAACATTCCCTCTTTCACCAATTTATTGTAAGGAAAAAAAAATAAGGGGGTCTCACGATGACTCTGGACCGTCTAGAATATGGGGGGACACGCTCAGGGAACGTATCCCCCATTTTCTAGGAGTGCAGACCCTCCATGTGAGGAGTGTGGGTGCAATTAAGCTGCACCCACTCTCCCCGGGTCCACAGCAGCAGAGTCCATGTCGTAACTGTTGCTACCAAAGCTGCAATGCCCTGCTCGTGAGGTAAGGGCATGCCTAATCAGGAGAACTATTCTACATTTCCAAATATTGGTATTTGCTGATATTATTGCTATTCCACCTACTATATATTGGGGATAGGATCTTGGAGATGGAATACCCCTTTAAGTCCAGTTATCCAGCTGAATGAATACTAAACAACAGAGCTCGCTATTTAGACATGTTTTCTTGTGGCATATAACGGGCTCTCATGTTTGGTAGTCGTCCAGCAGGGCAACTATAAAATCAAATACCTCCATTTGGAAATGTACTATAGCTCTCCTGATCAACTATGTTCCTTACCTCATGAGCAGGGCATTGCAGTAGCTTACCAATGCATGGTTACTGCCACTCACTGTGTCTGAACACAGGAAGCTGAGCTGACAGCCGCTCTATGCATGCGGCAGCGTCTATTGTAAAGGAGGGGGCCGCGGGGGATCAACGCTGCACAGGTACCGTGGGACACCGGGGAACACCGGTGGGGTTATAGGGGGTGACCTGGCAGGGCCTGGGAAGGAGTTTAATTTCCCATGTGTCATGGCACATGCGACAGAAATCAGAGGAGTAGTGTGAATGCGTCCGGCGCGCTGCTGTGCACGTGGCCATCTTGGATTTCCGGGAGTGGGTCGGGGGGGCACTTTGGCGACACCGGGGGACCGGGGAGGAGATCTATCTCCCATCGGACATGTTTGTTCATGCCAGATGGGAGATAAATAATTTTTTACCGGCGCTGTCATTTACTGTAACGTGATCATCGGTATACGGTGTATACTGGTGATCACGTGAGCGGGGACTGGAAAAACCGGCCTGAATCATGATCTCCAAGGTCTCAGCTACCCCCTGAAACCCTGGAGATTTTCTGACGCTGGGGGTCGCTATTCACTTATTTCTGCCTGCTGTTTATAAATGGCAGATCAGAATAAGGCTACATTCACACAACAAATACGTTTTTGCGGTCCTCAAAAAACGGTCCGTTTTTTCACGGATGCATCCATATGGCATCCGTTTCCGTTCCGTACATGCTCCGTATGTCATCCGTTTGTCATCCGTCTGCCTTCAGTTTTTTTGCGTACTGCAAAAAAACTGAAGGAGGGAAAATACATAAATTTACCCAGGATCCATAGTAGAGTTGAGCGCGGTTCATGGTTCGAGGTTCTCCAGTTCTAAGCTCGAGTGATTTTTGGGGCTGTTCGAGATCGAACTAGAACTCGAGCTTTTTGCAAAAGCTCGATAGTTCTAGATACGTTCGAGAACGGTTCTAGCAGCAAAAAGCAGGGCTTTTTACAGCTACAGTGTGCAGGAGCCATCGCTGGCAGCCTGCCACAAGCTGGTAACTAAGATAAACATCGGGTATCCAAGCAAAGCGCTTTGGTTAGTAACCCGATGTTTATCTTAGTTACGTGCAGGAAGCCCACACTTCCCCGCTCAGCTCACTCCGCCCCCTCCTGCCCGCGGCATGTATACATACATATACACACACACACACACACACTCTCACTCACGCACACCCCCCCCCCCCCCCTCCCAGCTACAGTGTGCAGGAGCCATCGCTGGCAGCCTGCCACAAGCTGGTAACCAAGATAAACATCGGGTATCCAAGCAAAGCGCTTTGGTTAGTAACCCGATGTTTATCTTAGTTACGTGCAGGAAGCCCACACTTCCCCGCTCAGCTCGCTCCGCCCCCTCCTGCCCACGGCATGTATACATACATATACACACACGCACACACACACACACTCTCACACACGCACCCCCCCCCCGCTCGGCTTACCTGCGGCGATGAAGTCCCGCCATCCCGACCTCAGCGCTGTCACTGTCCTCCATGGCCGCCGCTTGTCACATCACCTATCGCTTCCGACCCGAGACTGACACTGGCGGTGACGTCACGGACCTCTCGCGATACTTGATGTGAAGGCGCCGGTCATTGACCTCAGTGACAGGGGCTGTCAGTGTGCTGGAGATCAGCGCAGGTAATGTACCTCGCTGACAGCAGCACTTGTCACCCCCCTGCAGTGACCTGGGCTGACCCATTGATGTTAGCTCAGGTCACTGCATTGCTCTCCCAGCCAATGGGGAACATCCTGCTCTTCATTGACTGGGACAGTGTGGATCGTCATGGCAACCCCTTGGATTACACCAGACCTGGATTTGTTTTTCTTTCTAATAAATTGGTTAAAGAGGGAATGTTTTGGGGAGTGTTTTTTCAAATAAAAATGTGTTTGTCGTCTATTTTTTTTTATTACTGACTGGGTTGGTGATGTCGGGTATCTGATAGACGCCTGACCTCACCAACCCCAGGGCTTGATGCCAGGTGACATTACACATCTGGTATTAACCCCATATATTACCCCGTTTGCCACCGCACCAGGGCGCGGGATGAGCTGGGGCGAAGCACCAGGATTGGCGCATCTAATGGATGCGCCACTTCTGGGGCGGCTGCGGCCTGCTATTTTTAGGCTTGGGAGAGTCCAATAACCATGGACCTCCCTAGTCTGAGAATATCAGGCCCCAGCTGTCTGCTTTACCTTGGCTGGTGATCCAATTTTGGGGGACCCCTACGTGTTTTTTTTTTTTAAATTATTTATTTAATTTAAAATAACAGCGTGGGGTGCCCTCAGTTTTGGATTACCAGCCAAGGTGAGGTTGCCAGCTGTGGTCTGCAGGCTGCAGCCGTCTGCTTTACCCTAGCTGGCTACAAAAATAGGGGGAACCCTACGTCATTTTTTTTTTTCATTTTTTTGGCTAAATACAAACCTAAGCACCCCTTAGTGCCACATGAAAGGCACCAAAGGGTGCTCCACTTTTTCTCCATTTTTTCTCCACTTTTTCTCCACTTTTTCTCCACTTTTTCTCCACTTTTTCTCCACTTATTCTCCACTTTTTCTCCACTTTTTCTCCATTTATTCTCCATTTATTCTCCACTTTTTCTCCATTTTTTTCTCCACTTTTTCTTCATTTTTTTCTCCACTTTTTCTCCACTTTTTCTCCACTTTTTCTCCACTTTTTCTCCACTTAGTCTCCACTTTTTCTCCACTTTTTCTCCACTTTTTCTCCACTTATTCTCCACTTTTTCTCCACTTTTTCTCCATTTATTCTCCACTTTTTCTCCACTTTTTCTCCATTTTTTTCTCCACTTTTTCTCCATTTTTTTCTCCACTTTTTCTCCACTTTTTCTCCACTTTTTCTCCATTTATTCTCCACTTTTTCTCCACTTTTTCTCCATTTTTTTCTCCACTTTTTCTCCACTTTTTCTCCATTTATTCTCCACTTTTTCTCCATTTTCTTCTCCACTTTTTCTCCACTTTTTCTCCACTTTTTCTCCACTTTTTCTCCACTTTTTCTCCACTTTTTCTCCATTTATTCTCCACTTTTTCTCCACTTTTTCTCCATTTTTTTCTCCACTTTTTCTCCACTTTTTCTCCATTTATTCTCCACTTTTTCTCCATTTTTTCTCCACTTTTTCTCCACTTTTTCTCCACTTTTTCTCCACTTTTTCTCCACTTATTCTCCACTTTTTCTCCACTTTTTCTCCACTTTTTCTCCACTTTTTCTCCATTTTTTTCACCACTTTTTCACCACTTTTTCTCCACTTATTCTCCACTTATTCTCCACTTTTTCTCCACTTTTTCTCCACTTTTTCTCCACTTTTTCTCCATTTATTCTCCACTTATTCTCCACTTTTTCTCCACTTTTTCTCCATTTTTTTCTCCACTTTTTCTCCACTTTTTCTCCACTTTTTCTCCATTTATTCTCCACTTTTTCTCCACTTTTTCTCCACTTTTTCTCCACTTTTTCTCCACTTATTCTCCACTTTTTCTCCACTTTTTCTCCACTTATTCTCCACTTATTCTCCACTTTTTCTCCATTTTTTTCTCCACTTTTTCTCCATTTATTCTCCATTTATTCTCCACTTTTTCTCCACTTTTTCTCCATTTTTTTCTCCACTTTTTCTCCACTTTTTCTCCACTTATTCTCCACTTTTTCTCCACTTATTCTCCACTTTTTCTCCACTTTTTCTCCATTTATTCTTCACTTATTCTCCACTTTTTCTCCACTTTTTCTCCATTTTTTTCTCCACTTTTTCTCCACTTTTTCTCCATTTATTCTCCACTTTTTCTCCACTTTTTCTCCATTTTTTTCTCCACTTTTTCTCCACTTTTTCTCCATTTATTCTCCACTTTTTCTCCATTTTTTTCTCCACTTTTTCTCCACTTTTTCTCCATTTATTCTCCACTTTTTCTCCACTTTTTCTCCATTTTTTTCTCCACTTTTTCTCCACTTTTTCTCCATTTATTCTCCACTTTTTCTCCATTTTTTTCTCCACTTTCTCTCCACTTTTTCTCCACTTATTCTCCACTTATTCTCCACTTATTCTCCACTTTTTCTCCACTTTTTCTCCACTTATTCTCCACTTATTCTCCACTTTTTCTCCATTTTTTTCTCCATTTTTTTCTCCACTTTTTCTCCACTTTTTCTCCATTTATTCTCCACTTTTTCTCCACTTTTTCTCCATTTATTCTCCACTTTTTCTCCATTTTTTTCTCCACTTTTTCTCCACTTTTTCTCCATTTATTCTCCACTTTTTCTCCACTTTTTCTCCATTTTTTTCTCCACTTTTTCTCCACTTTTTCTCCATTTATTCTCCACTTTTTCTCCATTTTTTTCTCCACTTTCTCTCCACTTTTTCTCCACTTATTCTCCACTTATTCTCCACTTATTCTCCACTTTTTCTCCACTTTTTCTCCACTTATTCTCCACTTATTCTCCACTTTTTCTCCATTTTTTTCTCCACTTTTTCTCCACTTTTTCTCCACTTTTTCTCCACTTTTTCTCCACTTATTCTCCATTTATTCTCCACTTTTTCTCCACTTTTTTTCCATTTTTTTCTCCACTTTTTCTCCACTTTTTCTCCACTTTTTCTCCACTTTTTCTCCATTTATTCTCCACTTATTCTCCACTTTTTCTCCACTTTTTCTCCACTTTTTCTCCACTTTTTCTCCACTTATTCTCCACTTTTTCTCCACTTTTTCTCCACTTATTCTCCACTTATTCTCCACTTTTTCTCCATTTTTTTCTCCACTTTTTCTCCATTTATTCTCCATTTATTCTCCACTTTTTCTCCACTTTTTCTCCATTTTTTTCTCCACTTTTTCTCCACTTTTTCTCCACTTTTTCTCCACTTTTTCTCCACTTTTTCTCCACTTATTCTCCACTTTTTCTCCACTTTTTCTCCATTTATTCTCCATTTATTCTCCACTTTTTCTCCATTTTTTTCTCCACTTTTTCTCCATTTTTTTCTCCACTTTTTCTCCACTTTTTCTCCACTTTTTCTCCACTTTTTCTCCACTTAGTCTCCACTTTTTCTCCACTTTTTCTCCACTTTTTCTCCACTTATTCTCCACTTTTTCTCCACTTTTTCTCCATTTATTCTCCACTTTTTCTCCACTTTTTCTCCATTTTTTTCTCCACTTTTTCTCCATTTTTTTCTCCACTTTTTCTCCACTTTTTCTCCACTTTTTCTCCATTTATTCTCCACTTTTTCTCCACTTTTTCTCCATTTTTTTCTCCACTTTTTCTCCACTTTTTCTCCATTTATTCTCCACTTTTTCTCCATTTTCTTCTCCACTTTTTCTCCACTTTTTCTCCACTTTTTCTCCACTTTTTCTCCACTTTTTCTCCACTTTTTCTCCATTTATTCTCCACTTTTTCTCCACTTTTTCTCCATTTTTTTCTCCACTTTTTCTCCACTTTTTCTCCATTTATTCTCCACTTTTTCTCCATTTTTTTCTCCACTTTTTCTCCACTTTTTCTCCACTTTTTCTCCACTTTTTCTCCACTTATTCTCCACTTTTTCTCCACTTTTTCTCCACTTTTTCTCCACTTTTTCTCCATTTTTTTCACCACTTTTTCACCACTTTTTCTCCACTTATTCTCCACTTATTCTCCACTTTTTCTCCACTTTTTCTCCACTTTTTCTCCACTTTTTCTCCATTTATTCTCCACTTATTCTCCACTTTTTCTCCACTTTTTCTCCATTTTTTTCTCCACTTTTTCTCCACTTTTTCTCCACTTTTTCTCCATTTATTCTCCACTTTTTCTCCACTTTTTCTCCACTTTTTCTCCACTTTTTCTCCACTTATTCTCCACTTTTTCTCCACTTTTTCTCCACTTATTCTCCACTTATTCTCCACTTTTTCTCCATTTTTTTCTCCACTTTTTCTCCATTTATTCTCCATTTATTCTCCACTTTTTCTCCACTTTTTCTCCATTTTTTTCTCCACTTTTTCTCCACTTTTTCTCCACTTATTCTCCACTTTTTCTCCACTTATTCTCCACTTTTTCTCCACTTTTTCTCCATTTATTCTTCACTTATTCTCCACTTTTTCTCCACTTTTTCTCCATTTTTTTCTCCACTTTTTCTCCACTTTTTCTCCATTTATTCTCCACTTTTTCTCCACTTTTTCTCCATTTTTTTCTCCACTTTTTCTCCACTTTTTCTCCATTTATTCTCCACTTTTTCTCCATTTTTTTCTCCACTTTTTCTCCACTTTTTCTCCATTTATTCTCCACTTTTTCTCCACTTTTTCTCCATTTTTTTCTCCACTTTTTCTCCACTTTTTCTCCATTTATTCTCCACTTTTTCTCCATTTTTTTCTCCACTTTCTCTCCACTTTTTCTCCACTTATTCTCCACTTATTCTCCACTTATTCTCCACTTTTTCTCCACTTTTTCTCCACTTATTCTCCACTTATTCTCCACTTTTTCTCCATTTTTTTCTCCACTTTTTCTCCACTTTTTCTCCACTTTTTCTCCACTTTTTCTCCACTTATTCTCCATTTATTCTCCACTTTTTCTCCACTTTTTTTCCATTTTTTTCTCCACTTTTTCTCCACTTTTTCTCCACTTTTTCTCCACTTTTTCTCCACTTTTTCTCCATTTATTCTCCACTTATTCTCCACTTTTTCTCCACTTTTTCTCCACTTTTTCTCCACTTTTTCTCCACTTATTCTCCACTTTTTCTCCACTTTTTCTCCACTTATTCTCCACTTTTTCTCCATTTTTTTCTCCACTTTTTCTCCATTTATTCTCCATTTATTCTCCACTTTTTCTCCACTTTTTCTCCATTTTTTTCTCCACTTTTTCTCCACTTTTTCTCCACTTTTTCTCCACTTATTCTCCACTTTTTCTCCACTTTTTCTCCACTTTTTCTCCATTTATTCTTCACTTATTCTCCACTTTTTCTCCACTTTTTCTCCATTTTTTTCTCCACTTTTTCTCCACTTTTTCTCCACTTTTTCTCCACTTTTTCTCCACTTATTCTCCACTTTTTCTCCACTTTTTCTCCACTTTTTCTCCATTTATTCTTCACTTATTCTCCACTTTTTCTCCACTTTTTCTCCATTTTTTTCTCCACTTTTTCTCCACTTTTTCTCCATTTATTCTTCACTTTTTCTCCACTTTTTCTTCATTTTTTTCTCCACTTTTTCTCCACTTTTTCTCCATTTATTCTCCACTTTTTCTCCATTTTTTTCTCCACTTTCTCTCCACTTTTTCTCCACTTATTCTCCACTTATTCTCCACTTTTTCTCCACTTTTTCTCCACTTATTCTCCACTTATTCTCCACTTTTTCTCCATTTTTTTCTCCACTTATTCTCCACTTTTTCTCCACTTTTTCTCCACTTTTTCTCCACTTATTCTCCACTTTTTCTCCACTTTTTCTCCACTTATTCTCCACTTTTTCTCCACTTTTTCTCCCTTTTTTTCTCCACTTTTTCTCCATTTATTCTCCACTTTTTCTCCACTTTTTCTCCATTTTTTTCTCCACTTTTTCTCCACTTTTTCTCCACTTTTTCTCCATTTATTCTCCACTTTTTCTCCACTTTTTCTCCATTTTTTTCTCCACTTTTTCTCCACTTTTTCTCCACTTTTTCTCCACTTTTTCTCCACTTATTCTCCACTTATTCTCCACTTTTTCTCCATTTATTCTCCACTTTTTCTCCACTTTTTCTCCATTTTTTTCTCCACTTTTTCTCCACTTTTTCTCCACTTTTTCTCCACTTTTTCTCCACTTATTCTCCACTTTTCCTCCACTTATTCTCCACTTTTTCTCCATTTATTCTCCACTTTTTCTCCACTTTTTCTCCATCTTTTTCTCCACTTTTTCTCCACTTTTTCTCCACTTTTTCTCCACTTTTTCTCCACTTTTTCTCCACTTATTCTCCACTTTTTCTCCACTTATTCTCCACTTTTTCTCCACTTTTTCTCCATTTTTTTCTCCACTTTTTCTCCACTTTTTCTCCACTTATTCTCCACTTTTTCTCCACTTTTTCTCTATTTATTCTCCACTTTTTCTCCACTTTTTCTCCATTTTTTTCTCCACTTTTTCTCCACTTTTTCTCCACTTTTTCTCAACTTTTTCTCCACTTTTTCTCCACTTTTTCTCCACTTTTTCCCCACTTTTTCTCCGTTCTTTTTCTATGGTCGGTCTACCCATTAGCTCTGCCATGCATACTGTAGCTCTACACCTACTGCACATGTTACTTTATGATTGACATCTCTTTCGTACCAGAGCTGTCTAAGTCTACTCTGACCCCATATTTGTCATTACTATATTGTCCTTGTACTGTATTATGACATTTGTATCATGTGTTTCATTTCTTGCTGTGTTGCAATTTTTTTGCTGCATGCCAATTGTACCTCTACATTGTTCGAGTTTATGTTATTGTTCTCTCACTCTTATGTGATACTGATTATTGTCATTTTTCATGATTACATGCAGATAAGTCCAATCTGACGAAGGCTCAGGCCGAAACGTCAATTGTAACTTGTTTTGGACAAAAACATATATGCTTATGAAAAAAAAAATGTTCTTAATACGGACCAATAAAGAGTGATTTTGCATTACTATCCATTGGGACTTACTGACTTAGTCTGGGAGATTTAGAGTGCCGAGGTTACTCACTAATTTTATCTATTATTACCTCTGAGCACCTATATACCAGTGAGCAGAGCTTCCTCTACAGTAGTTCTCCTGATTAGGCATGCCCTTACCTCATGAGCAGGGCATTGCAGCTTTGGTAGCAACCATTACGACATGGACTCTGCTGCTGTGGACCCGGGGAGAGTGAGTGCAGATTCATTGCACCCACACTCCTCACATGAAGGGTCCGCACTCCTAGAAAATGGGGAATACGTTCCCTGAGTGTCTCCCCCCCATATTCTAGACGGTCCAGAGTCGTCGTGGGACCCCTTTATTTTTTTTCTTACAATAAATTGGTGAAAGAGGAAATGTTTTGGGGACTGTTTTTTCAAATAAATTTCTTTTGTCGATTTTTTGTTTTTGTTAGTACTGACAGTTTATGATGTTGGGTATCTAATAGACGCCATGACATCACAAACTGCTGGGCTTGATCTCAGGTGACTTTACAGCTAGTATCAACCCGATTTATTACCCCGTTTGCCACTGCACCAGGGCACGGGATGAGCTGGGGTGAAGCGCCAGGATTGGCGCATCTAGTGGATGCGCCACGTCTGGGGTGCCTGCGGCCTGCTATTTTTAGGCTGTGAAGGCCCAATAACTATGGACCTTCCCACCCTGAGAATACCAGACCACAGCTGTCCGCTTTACCTTGGCTGGTGATCCAATTTGGGGGGGACCCTACTTTTATTGTGTAATTATTAATATTTGTAAAATAATTATAAAAAAGAGCCTGAGGGGACCTCCACATTGGATCCCCAACCACGGTAAAGCTGCCAGCTGTGGTTTTCAGGCTACAGCCGTCTGCTTTACCCTAGCTGGCTATCAAAAATGGGGGGACCCAACGTCATTTTTTTTTTTAACTATTTTTTAAATAGAAAAAATTAATGGGCTTCCCTGTATTTTGATTGCCAACCAAGGTAACGGCAGGCAGATGGGGGTGGCAACCCATAGCTGTCTGCTTTATCTGCGCTGAGAATCAAAAATACCGCGGAGCGCTACGTCATTTTTTTAAAGATTTATTTTTACAGCACTGTGATGTCCAGCAATCAAAATACAGGGAAGCCCATTTTATTTTTAGTTATTTAAATAAATAATTAAAAAAAATATATATGGGCTCCCGCTGCATTTTTTGTATTGCTAGCTAAGGGTAATCCAAGCAGCTACTGGCTGCTAACCCCCACTGCTTGGTGTTACCTTCACTGGCAATGGAAAATCCAGGGAAGCATTTTTTATTTTTTTTGCCAAAAAGCTACAAAAAAAGGACGTGAGCTTCGCCATATTTTTGTATGCTAGCCAGGTATAGCAGGCAGGTGCTGGAAGAGTTGGATACAGCGCCAGAAGATGGCGCTTCTATGAAAATGCCATTTTCTGAGGCGGCTGCAGACTGCAATTTGCAGCAGTGGGGCCCAGAAAGCTCAGGCCAACCTGTGGTGCAGATTCCAATCCCCAGCTGCCTAGTTGTACCTGGCTGGACACAAAAATGGGGCGAAGCCTACGTCATTTGTTTTCTAATTATTTCATGAAATTCATGAAATAATAAAAAAAGGCCTTTATTTTTGGTTCCCAGCCGGGTACAAATAGGCAACTGGGGGTTGGGGGCAGCCGTACCTGCCTGCTGTACCTGGCTAGCATACAAAAATATGGTGAAGCCCACATAATTTTTTCAGGGGGCAAAAAACTTCTGCATACAGTCCTGGATGGAGTATGCTGAGCCTTGTAGTTCTGCAGCTGCTGTCTGTCTGGAGAAGAGCAGACAGCAGCTGCAGAACTACAAGGCTCAGCATACTCCATCCAGGACTGTATGCAGAAGTTTTTTGCCCACCAAAAAAATGACGTGGGCTTCGCCATATTTTTGTATGCTAGCCAGGTACAGCTGGCAGCCACGGGCTGCCTCCAACCCCCAGTTGCCTATTTGTACCCGGCTGGGAACCAAAAATATAGGGAAGCCCGTTTTTTTTAATTATTTCACTTATTTCATGAAATAATTAAAAAACAAATGACGTGGGCTTCGCCCCATTTTTGTGTCCAGCCGGGTACAACTAGGCAGCTGGGGATTGGAATCCGCAGCACAGGTTAGCCCGAGGTTTGTGGGCGCCTCTGCTGCGGATTTCAGTCCGCAGCCGTCCCAGAAAATGGCGCTCTCATAGAAGCGCCATCATCTGGCGCTGTATCCAACTCTTAGAACAGCCCTGGAGCCGGGTGGCTTGTTGGGTAATCATGAGTTAATACTGGCTTTGTTTTACCAGCCAGTATTAAGCCAGAGATTCTTAATGTCAGGCACGTTTGACCCGGCCATTAAGAATCTCCAATAAAGGGTTAAAAAAAGACACCACACAGAGAAAAAATACTTTAATAGAAATAAATACACAGACATATTAGAGACTCCATCTTTATTACCCCCTGTCAGCCCTCCACGATCCTGCTCTTCTGTCTTCTTTCTTTCTAGTGTAGTAGTAGTGACGATTGTAGTGAGGATGAGATTCACCAGCTCATCACTTGGGGCTGGGGAACCTCCATCCTCACTACAATCATCACTAGTGTAGTAGTAGTGACGATTGTAGTGAGGAAGGATGAGATTCACCAGCTCATCACTTGGGGCTGGGGAACCTCCATCCTCACTACAATCATCACTAGTGTAGTAGTAGTGACGATTGTAGTGAGGAAGGATGAGATTCACCAGCTCATCACTTGGGGCTGGGGAACCTCCATCCTCACTACAATCATCACTAGTGTAGTAGTAGTGACGATTGTAGTGAGGAAGGATGAGATTCACCAGCTCATCACTTGGGGCTGGGGAACCTCCATCCTCACTACAATCATCACTACAATCGGGAAGCAGCGTGCAGCCTTCACTCCGTGAGTGATCAGTGCTGGCTGCTAGCGGTAACGCTGACAGACGCGTTACCATAGCAACGGTGCTCTCGGCGCCGCGGTTAGCGGTGACGTCACCGCTAACTGCGTTGCTATGGCAACGGTGATCTCCGTTAATGACCGGCTGTGTCAGCCGGTCCCTAACGGAATGGGGAGTCGACCGTGTGCTAGAGCATGTCGCCGGTACACGGCGATACACATATGTGCACCGTGTACCGGAGAGATGCACTCGCAGGTCCTACATGACGTGTCATAGTCATGTGACCAGTCTGTAGCCAATGAGATAATAGCCACGTGACTGGTCACATGGCTATTTTGACGTCACGATAGGTCCTGCATCTCTGCTGGCAGTGCAGGTCACCGGGAGGATTCAGCGATCATCGGATGGAATAGCGGCAGGAGACAGAGTGCAGAAGGGATCGCGAGGACCGGTAAGTGTTATGGCAATGTTTATTAACTGTTTGTGTACATTTATCATGCATTTTTATGTGTTTGTGATTGCCTCCCATTCTAGCCTATACGTTCGAGTTCGGTTCGTCGAACGTTCGACGAACCGAACTCGAACGGGACCCCCGTTCGGCGAACCGGCCTCGAGCCGAACCGGGACCAGTTCGCTCATCTCTAATCCATAGCTTCAACCTACATGAGGCGGTCACATGTTCACTCCAGTGACATTTATTACTGCTTTTCACAGCGTAGAGCGCTCTGGGGATTTTCTTGTGCTTGTACACTTCGTATCAGTCTTTTCAGTCATAATGGCAAAAAGACACAATGTTCCACTCTCCTGCATTTTGTAATTTTGCACCCTTTGGTGCCTTTCATGTGGCACTAAGGGGTGCTTAGCCTTGTATTTAGCCAAAAAAATAAATAAATTTGAAAAAAATGACGTGGGGTTCCCCCTATTTTTGATAGCCAGCTAGGGAAAAGCAGATGGCTGCTGCCTGCAGACCACACCTGGCAGCTTCACCTTGGCTGGTAATCCAAAACTGAGGGCACCCCACGCTGTTATTTTAAATTAAATAGATAATTAAAAAAACAAAACACGTGGGGGTCCCCCCAAAATTGGATCACCAGCCAAGGTAAAGCGAACAGCTGGGTCTGATATTCTCAGACTAGGGAGGTCCATGGTTATTGGACTCTCCCCAGCCTAAAAATAGCAGGCCGCAGCCGCCCCAGAAGTGGCACATCCGTTAGATGCGCCAATCCTGGTGCTTCGCTCCAGCTCATCCCATTACCCTGGTGCGGTGGCAAACGGGGTAATATATGGGGTTAATACCAGATGTGTAATGTCACCTGGCATCAAGCCCTAGGGTTCGTGATGTCAGGTGTCTATCAGATACCCGACATCACCAACCCAGTCAGTAATAAAAAAAAATAGACAAACATTCCCTCTTTCTCCAATTTATTAGAAAGAAAAACAAATCCAGGTCTAGTGTAATCCAAGGGGTTCCCATAACGATCCACACCATGGTCAATGTCCCAGTCAATGAAAAAGAGAATGTTCCATATTGGCTGGGAGAGCAATGCAGTGACCTGAGCTAACATCAATACGTCAGCCCAGGTCACTGCAGGGCATAACAAGTGCTGCTGTCAGGAGGATAGCGAGGTACATTACCTGCGGTGATCGCAGCACTCCTGATAGCAGAGCTGTCACTGAGTTCAATGACTGCCGCCTTCACAACCAAGTATCGCGGGTGCCTGTGACATCACTGCTTGTCACAGTCTCGGGTCGACAGCGAGAGGAGATGTGACAAGTGGCGACCATGGAAGACAGTGACAGCGCTGATGTCAGGAGGGCAGGACTTCATCACCGCAGATAAGGAACTTCACTAACCTCCTGACGGCAGCGCTTGTCATCCCCGCGGCTGCTGGCACTGCAGTGTGATCAGCTGCGGACACTGTACAGTGCGGGCAGCTGTAGACACTGCTGAGCGGGCAGCCGCGGGGCTGGGGCTGGGACTGGAGCGGAACACAGACTGCAGCGGCATCCGACGGAAGTCACACGGAAGTGCTTCTGTGTGGCTTTTGGGGATTTTTGCACACGTAGCCAGGGTAAACATCGGGTTACTAAGCAAAGCGCTTTGCTTGGATACCTGATATTTACCCTGGTTACCAGCTTACCGCAGGCTGTCAGAGTTGGCTCACTGCACATGTAGCTGTAACAAGCCGCGCTTTTAGTGATCGAACTGTTCTCGAACGTAACTCGAACTGCCAAACTTTTAGCAAATCGTTCGAGTTCGTCGAACGACTCGAACACCCCCCAAAATAACTCGAAAATGAAATTGGTGAACCTCAAACATCTCTCATCTCTACTTCTAATACAAAGATATGTTGCATTGCTGCATAACATTGGTGAATGAAGTTGGGGTGTTATTAGAACCATATTTAATATTTTGTTTGACTTCCATAAGCTTCAAAGACTGCATCCATGCGGTTCAACAATGACTCATACAATTTATTGATGAAGTCATCAGGAATAGCAAAGAATGCAGTCTTACATGCCTCCCAGAGTTCATCTAGATTCTTTGGTTTTGTCTTTTAAACGTCCGCTTTCATCCTACCCTAAACATGCTCAATGATGATCATGTCTGGTGACTGGGCTGGCTAGTCCTTGAGCACCTTGATCTTCTTTGCCAGGAAGAACTTTGTTGTAGAGATGGATGTATGAAATGGAGCACCATCCTGCTGCAGAATTTGACCCTTTCTATGAATGGCAATGTAAGAAGTAGCTAATACTTCTTGATATTTTAGCCTAGAGGGGCTGGCTTTGGATTTTCTAACCAACAAACGTTCCTCCTGAGCAGTTGTCTTGTGGGGTCTGCCGGATCTGGGCTTGTCAAAAACATATCCAGTCTCTTGAAATCTTTTTTTAATTCTTTGTACTTGACGCTGAGAAACATTAAAGATGCCAGTCACCTCTAAAGTGGATCTGTTCTTCAGCCTCTTGATAATCAAGGCTTTGGTCGCAGGGTGGATTTTTGGCATGTTGTTAAAGGTCAAGTTGCAGTTCAACTGAAGCTCTGGTGTGCTAGGTTTCTTTTTATACACACCCACTAATTAACCAATCGTTTAGTGAGCACAGGTGAGGATGTAAACTAGGATTGGGTGCATTATATGAGAAGGCGCCAAAACTTTTGTCTTGCCAAAATCTGACCTGTGTTCATTAAATGATCAATATTTCAGCTTTGCAGCAACTATATTTTCATAAGCTAAACCAAATTAGCGAGGGTTTCAGCTTTCAAAAGAGTAATTTATGAAACCAATGGATGAATTTAAAGTCAGGTTATAAGCTTTTATTTACATAACATGGATAAGCGACAGAACTTCTGTCAGGGACTGTAGTAATGCTTTGTATTTGGCAAGCCCACTAGCAATGTATCAGTGTGGCTGATATGGACGGCACAAGCCAGGCTGTGACTCTACAATGGGCACATTATAAACTGCTATGGAATATGTTTTTCACTTTCTGAGTTTCAATGAGAGAGGGTCCGCACAAATGTATAAACAAGAGCAGTCCCTCCCAAATGTACAGTATGTTACTGGGCCACAACAGAGCCCTTACAAAACTCAGGTTTCTTGACACCTGCAGGTCCTCTGGAAACTTGAATTGAGGGCCGCAGAAGAACATGGAGGAGGAGGGTAAAACCCAATGCTACAATGGGCGCATTATAAACTGCTATAGAATATGTATTCCACTATCTGAGTCTCAATTAAGGAGGGACCGCCCAAATGTATAAATAAGAGCAGTCCTCCCAAATGTACAGTATGTTACTGGGCCACCTCAGGGCCCTCACCAAATTCAGGTTTCTTGACACCTACAGATTCTCTGAAAACTTAAATTGAGGGCCGCACAAAGACATTTAGGAGGAGGAAGTTAAAGCCCAATGCTACAATGGGCGCATTGTAAATTGCTGTGGAATATGTATTCCACACTGAGTTTCAATGAGGGAGGGACCGCCCAAATATGTAACTAAGAGCAGTCCCTCCCAAATGTATGTTAATGGACCACCTCTGGGTGCTCACTAAATTCAGGTTTCTTGAAACCTGCAGGCCCTTTGAAAACTTGAATTGATTGCCATAAAATGACATTGAGGAGGAGGAGGGTAAAGCCCAATGCTACAATGGGCGCATTGTAAACTACTATGCCACCACTATCTGAGTCTCAATGAGGGAGGGACCACCCAATTGTATAGTATAAGAGCAGTCCCTCCCAAAAGTATGTTATTTGGCCACCTCAGAGCCCTTTAACAAACTCAGCTTTCTTGATACATAAAGACCTATGAAAACTTGAATTGAGGGCAGCAGAATGACATGGAGGAGAAGGTTAAAGCCCAATGCTATTATGGGCACATTGTAAACTGTTATGGAATATGTATTCCACACTGAGTCTCAACGAGTGAGGAACTGCCCAAATGTATAAGTAAAAGCAGTCTCTCCCAAATATATATTACTGAGCCACCTCTGGGTGGTCACCAAACACATTTCCTGATACCTTCAGGCCTTCTGAAAACTTGAATTGAGGGCCGCAGAATGACATGGTGGAGGAGGGTAATGCCCAATGCTAGAATGTTAGCGTGTGGATCTTTAAGTGTGCAGAAAATGAATTAGTCCCGAATATCTAGATTATGCACTTATTCATTCACCATCATCTCTACTCTCCATCATCTAATTATCGTGTCTGCTCTCTTCACAGGTATGTCTGCCAACTACTCAGCTTTTCCATGAATAGTCTTCCCTTGTGTACCATGCTTTCTGTGCAATTGGTATGTCTGCCAACTACTCAGCTTTTCCATGAATAGCCTTTCCTTGTGTACCCTGCTTTCTGTGCAATTGGTATGTCTGTTAGTGACCATTCCATGAACCCCCATTCTCACTTTTTTTATGACCCCCTGTTATCTCTGCCTATGCTATCTAACAGCTGGGTTCAGCTTTGATTTAAGTAATTAAGAAGAGCACCAGCCCCTCCCTTCTGTGATCCACCTGAGTGCCTTGCTAACACTATATATCTGTACCACACTGTCGGCTGAGACACTGTCGGCATGTGGATCCCTAAGTGTGGATCTTTAAGTGTGCAGAAAATGAATTAGGCCTGAATTGGGCTGGAAGGGCCCGGAAGGTAACTGGATACATAGTCAAAGTAAACAATGTTTATATGTGTTTTTACTTTCACCCCTATAATACTTCACTTTCTATCTTCCCCTCTATTCCCTACACCCAGTAATGAGCTATTCATCTCTCCCTCCATGCTCCCCACCTATCTCACCCTCTCCTCAGATCTGTTCCTCCACTTTACACCCTGTATCATGGCCTCTCCTGCTCCCACCTACTAACACTCTCACTGCTTCTCCTCACTCATGGGGATATCTCCCCAAAGCCCGGCCCTCCTCACCACATCCCCATTGTCACATCTAACTGCCATCCACACTTTAACACCAATTTCCGCAACCTCTCTAACCTTATACCCATTCTCCCAGCTCCGGCTCCCCCAGTCCCTCTAACAGGAGCTCTATGGAACGCTCGCTCTGTCTGCAATAAACTTTCCTACATTCATGATCTTTTCATCACTAATAAACTTTCCTTCCTTGGCATCACAGAAACCTGGCTCACCCCTTCCGACACTGCCTCTCCTGCTGCACTTTCTTATGGCGGTCTCCAACTCTCTCACACACCCCGCCCCAGTAACAAGCATGGTGGAGGAGTTGGTTTGCTCCTGTCCAACCAATGCTCCTTTACCCCAATTCCACTACCACCCTCGGTTACTCTCCCCTCTTTTGAGGTGCACTCCGTACGCATCTACGCCCCCTCCAACCTCCAACTGGCTGTCATTTACCGCCCTCCAGGGCCAGCCACTGCCTTTTTTGACCATTTCACCACCTGGCTACTACATTTCCTTTCCACCGACATCCCCACCATCATCATGGGTGACTTTAACATCCCCATTGACACTTCTCTCTCATCTGTCGCTAAACTTCTAACACTCGCTTCCTCCTTCGGCCTCACTCAATGGTCCTCTGCAGCTACTCACAAAGATGGCCACACATTGGACCTCATCTTCACTCGCCTCTGTTCCCTATCTAACCTCTCTAACTCCCCTCTACCCCTGTCTGACCACAACCTACTCACATTCTCTTCCCTTTCTTCTCCAAGTACACAACCACCCCTCCACAAACCTTCACACCCCCACAGAAATCTCACTCACCTTGGCTTACACTCACTTTCTCAGTCTCTTTTCCCTCTTGCAGACATTGCTTCTTCAAACAATGCAGATGCTGCTGCCACTTTATACAACACCACTATCTCTGCAGCTCTCGAATCAGCTGCCACCCTCACACACACCAAAACCCGTACAATCAACAGGCAACCCTGGCACACGAGTCAGACTAAAAAATTGAGACGGGCTTCCAGAACTGCTGAGCACAGATGGAAGAGGTCTCATTCCACTGAGCACTTTGTTACATACAAACAAGCTCTCACCACTTTCAAGTCTGCACTCACCGCTGCAAAACAAACCTACTTCCCATCCCTCATATCCTCTCTATCCCACAACCCTAAACAGCTATTCAACACTTTGAACTCTCTCCTCCATCCTCCAGCACCACCTCCCTCTCCTCTCATCTCAGCTGAAGACTTTGCCTCTTTCTTCAAGCAGAAGATTGACAACATCAGAGCAAGCTTTGGTCCACAATCCCCACAGCCACTCCTCACAACTACTCAGCCTTCTTCCTCAAAATCCAGCTTCTCCACCATGACAGAAGAACATCTTTCCACTCTACTCTCAAGATCACATCTAACCACCTGTGCACTTGACCCGCTCCCATTGCATCTCATCCCCAACATCACCGCAGTCCTCATCCCAGCCCTAACCCATCTCTTCAACCTATCACTAACAACTGGTGTATTCCGTTCATGCTTTAAACATGCCTCAATCACACCTATCCTCAAAAAGCCCTCACTTGACCCATCCTCTGTGTCAAACTATCACACCATATCACTTCTCCCCTATGCCTCAAAACTACTGGAACAGCATGTCCATCTTGAACTGTCCTCATACCTCTCTTCCTGCTCTCTCTTTGATCGGTTACAATCTGGCTTCCGACCCCATCATTCTACTGAAACTGCCCTGACCAAAGTCGCTAACGACCTACTAACCGCAAAAGCCAAGCGACACTACTCTGTCCTCCTCCTCTTGGACCTGTCCTCTGCCTTTGACACAGTAGACCACTCCCTTCAATTACAAATTCTCTCATCTCTGGGCATCACAGACTTGGCGCTATCTTGGATCTCCTGATACTTATCCAACCGAACTTTCAACGTCTCCCACTCTCACACCACTTCCTCATCTCGCCCCCTATCTGTCGGGGTCCCCCAAGGTTCAGTTCTTGGACCCTTGCTGTTCTCCATTTACACCTTTGGCCTGGGACAGCTCATAGAGTCCCACGGCTTTCAGTATCATCTCTATGCTGATGATACGCAGATCTACCTCTCTGGACCTGACATCACCTCCCTACTAACAAGAATCCCACAATGTCTGTCTGCTATTTCATCTTTTTTCTCTGCTCGATTCCTAAAACTGAACATGGACAAAACAGAATTCATTGTCTTTCCTCCTCCTCACTCAACTCCCCTACCTGACATATCCATCAATGTCAATGGCTGCTCACTTTCCCCAGTGCCACGCGCTCGCTGCCTGGGAGTAATCCTAGACTCTGATCTCTCTGTCAAGCCACACATCCAAGCCCTTTTCACCTCCTGCTGCCTCCAACTCAAAAAAATTTCCCGGATCCATACATTCCTTTCCCAAGAAGCTGCAAAAACCCTAATACATGCCCTTATAATCTCCCGTCTGGATTATTGCAACCTCCTGCTCTGTGGCCTCCCTTCTAACAGTCTCGGACCCCTACAATCTATTCTAAACTATGCTGCCTGGCTAATCCACCTGTCTCCCCGCTACTCCCCGACCTCTCTTCTCTGCCAATCCCTTCACTGGCTTCCCATTGCCCAACGACTCCAGTTCAAAACACTAACCATGACATACAAAGCCATCCACAACCTGTCTCCTCCCTACATCTGTGACCTAGTCTCCCGGTACTTACCTACACATAACCTCCGATCCTCACAAGATCTCCTTCTCTACTCCCCTCTCATCTCCTCTTCCCACCATCGCATCCAAAATTTCGCCCGTGCCTCCCCCATACTCTGGAATGCTCTGCCACAACACACCAGACTTTTGCCTACCTTGCCAAGCTTCAAAAGGAACCTGAAGACCCACCTCTTCCGACAAGCCTACAACCTGCCGTAATCCTCAGTCTGATACAGCGCCGCACAATCAGCTCTACTCTAACCTACTGTATCCTCAACTATCCCTTGTAGACTGTGAGCCCTCACGGGCAGGGACCTCTCTCCTCCTGTACCTGTCTGTGTCTTGTACTGTTTATGATTATTGTACTTGTCCCCATTATGTATACCCCTTTCACATGTAAAGCGCCATGGAATTGATGGCGCTATAATAATAAATAATAATAATAAAAATGGGCACATTGTAAACTGATATGGCATGTTTTTTTGACACTGAGTCTCAGTGAGGCAGGAATCGCCCAAATATATAAGTAACAGCAGTCCCTCCAAAACGTATGTTACAGGACCATTGAGGCCCCGCAGATCAAAGATCAATATAACGGGCACGTTCTAGCTGGCCTTGTAAAGCCCTGAAGAATAGGTAACTAGAAATTATGTATGACAGATGGACCTACAAGTCAGAGCCCTCCTAATTGCAAAAGTAGAAAACAATCCAAAACACTACATGCGAACAAACGCTAAAAGGGATATGTTTCTTTCTCCAGTGTATTTAGCCTTATTACAAGTGATTATGCAGGAAAAACTATTTACCCTTTTTGGCCTGTAGAATTCAATTTAGGTTAGGTTTGGTAGGTGTAAAAGTGGCATAATACTGTGACATCCTTATTCCCAGAAACCATATGTGAGTCATAAATGCATGCAGGCATATTCTCCAGGCTCTCTTCATTCAGTTTCATCACTTTCCCATCCATTTCAGCCTTTTCCTCAGTCCCCCAGACCTCTTTATTGAAACAATCTATTTATCTACAAATATCGGAAGGATCTTGAAAATGGAGATACCCCTTTAAGTTTAGGTAAAAGATATAAACGTAAAAAAGATTAAATCTAAAAGTGTTATTTAGCTTTTTTGGTAAATAAGCTTCAGTTAGTAAAAAGTATTCTTAAATAAGCTTGCTATTGGGTTTGCTCATCATTACACTCTGAATAGTAGGGTCATAATTTATTTCTGTGTTACCCAAGATAAGTCACAAAATGGATTCTTGTTGAATAAACAATTTCTATGGCTGATGTGTGTCTTATTTCAGCAGATGTAGGCAAATTCTGTAAAACGCGTCTCATTGACAAAGGAGAGAACATATTCTCAAAATCAATACATCAAGTTAAAGCAAATAAAATGGCAAGTGTCTGCATATTGCTTTCTCTGCTATTGCTGTAATTGTGCAAACATCCTTAGAAATGTGTGACATGAGCTATCATCAACATTAGAAAATAATAATTTTTATAGTGCTTCAGGGAACATTTTGTTTTCTTAAGTTTGGCTAATTTACTGTTAGAATTCCTGCATTTCTACTAACCAGCAAATCTTGGAACATCCAAATATAAAGTACTATAGCTTTTATTGTAACTTGCACACTGACTTCACACATGCAACATTCAAGGACTAATAAAATGTGTTCCTTTCTTACACCATTATTTAATACTAGAAGGTTGCCCCATTCGAACGTATCGGGTAGTCTAGAATGTGTATGTAGGGTAGCAGATTGAATAATAATATAATCAGCAAGTCTTGAATAATGATGGTTCATTTCTTGCTCGTTGGTCTCCCGCTGTGCAGCACGCATCGGCATATTTGACAGTGAGAGACCAACGATCTGAATGGGCAGGGAGCCGGCGTACACTGGTAACCATGTTACACAATTGGGTAACTATGCAAAGCGCTTTGCTTAGTTACCCGATGTGTACCATGGTTACCAGCGTACGCCGGCTCAAGCACACATGTGCCGGGAGCCGGGGGTAAGGTGGTAACCATGGTACACATTGGGTAACTAACGAAAGCGCTTTCCATAGTTACAGGATTGTGTACCATTTGTTACCAGCATACGTCGGTAAGCTGATAACCATGGTACACATTGGGTAACTATGCAAAGCGACAGTGCTGGTTTATTTTTTGCTTGTTGGTCTCCTGCTGTGCAGTACGCATCGGCGTGTTTGACAGTGGGAGACCAATGATCTGAATGGGCAGGGAGCCGGGGTAAGCTAGTAACCATGGTACACATCGGGTAACTATGCAAAGTGGTTTCCATAGTTACCCAATGTGTACACTGGTTAACAGCGTACGCCGGCTCCGGCACACGTGTGCCGAGAGTCGGGGTAAGCTAGTAACCATGTTACACATTGGGTAACTAAGCAAAGCGGTTTCTATAGTTACCCGATGTGTACCATGGTTACCAGCGTACGCCGGCTCAGGCACACGTAAGCTAGTGGTTTCACACATCCGGCTTTTCTTGACTTTGTCGGATGCTGCGCGCTCCTGTAGGCTGGTTTCAGACGTCCGTGTTTTAGGTACGTGTGACATGCGTTTTGTAACTTGGATGTCACACGTACCCATGTTATTCTATGATGTGCTTCACATGTCCATGTTTGCACACGGACCGTGTGACTTTTCATGACCCCGCACGCACACACGCAGGTATCTTCGGCAGCACGGATGTCACACGGATGGCACACTGATGTGATCCGTGCGACATCAGTGTAAAACATACCAGAGAAAATATGGGTCTTTTTAATAAAAATATTCTCTATATTTACTTCTCTCCAGCGATGCTGTCTCCGGCTCTGCTGTCTCCTGCTCCTTATCGCTGCTCATTATACTCACTGAATATTCAGTGCCCTGAGGAGCGGGAAGCAGGAACATCGCTGGGGACTTCAGTGCCGGGGACCGCATCGCTGGGTGAGTGTACAGCAGAGTATGTGTGTCTGTGTGTGTGTGTACATGCATGTGCGCTATGTGTGTATGTGCACAGTGTATCCATGTGTCTGCTGTGTGTGTGTGTGTGTGTATACATGCATGTGCGCTATGTGTGTATGCGCTCGGTGTATCTATGTGTGTCTGCTATGTGTGTATATGTGCTCAGTGTGTGTGTGTGTATACATGCATGTGCGCTGTGTGTATGCGCTCGGTGTATCCATGTGTGTCTGCTGTGTGTGTGTATACATGCATGTGCGCTATGTGTGTATGCGCTCGGTGTATCTATGTGTGTCTGCTATGTGTGTATATGTGCTCAGTGTGTGTGTGTGTATACATGCATGTGCGCTGTGTGTATGCGTTCAGTGTATCCATGTGTGTCTGCTGTGTGTGTGTGTGTATATGCATGCATGTGCGCTGTGTGTATGCGCCTGGTGTATCCATGTGTGACTGCTGTGTGTGTGTGTATATACATGCATGTGCGCTGTGTGTATGCGCCCAGTGTATCCATGTGTGTCTGCTGTGTGTGTGTGTATTAGAGATGAGCGAACCGGTCGCGGTTCGGCTCGAGGTTGGTTCGCCGAACGGACCTCCCGTTCGAGTTCGGTTCGTCGAACGTTCGACGAACCGAACTCGAACTGCATAGGAAACAATGGCAGGCAATCACAAACACAGAAAAACACCTAGAAAACACCCTCAAAGGTGTCCAAAAGGTCACAAACAACTCACAACACATGGGAAAGTGACAAGGACATATACTCATGCGAAAACAAAAGAGCTGGACAAGGAAAAAGAGGAGGACACACAGATATATGAGTATATGCAAGGAAACATGCCATTATTGTGCAACTTGAGCCCTGCTCATTCTTGGCTTCCAATCTTGATAAATTGCCTGAGCTCGCCACGTACGTCTTGGGGATCTTGTCGTGTCCTGCAGCCAGCGTTCTCTCGGAACCTGTCTTCAGTGCTGCTGTGGGTCTGCTGGCAGATAAGCACACGTGTCTGTCCGCTGACAATGTGGACATGGCTCTCAGAGGACTTTTCTTCCCCGGGGTCAGCCAGGGGACGGGAAAGGCACGCGTATTTTTGAGAGTGCTTCATGCAAAGCATCTTTTTCTTTTTCAAAAGGGGGCTCAACCGATGCCAGTCAAGTGGGGTGTGTGTGGCCCAGTGAGTGGCAACGAGGGAGACTGTGGTTGGAGTCCCCTCGCTGTGTTTCTAAAAGAACCAAGATGAACAAGTCATGGCTCTCAGAGGACTTTTCTTCCCCGGGGTCAGCCAGGGGACGGGAAAGGCACGCGTATTTTTGAGAGTGCTTCATGCAAAGCATCTTTTTCTTTTTCAAAAGGGGGCTCAACCGATGCCAGTCAAGTGGGGTGTGTGTGGCCCAGTGAGTGGCAACGAGGGAGACTGTGGTTGGAGTCCCCTCGCTGTGTTTCTAAAAGAACCAAGATGAACAAGTCATGGCTCTCAGAGGACTTTTCTTCCCCGGGGTCAGCCAGGGGACGGGAAAGGCACGCGTATTTTTGAGAGTGCTTCATGCAAAGCATCTTTTTCTTTTTCAAAAGGGGGCTCAACCGATGCCAGTCAAGTGGGGTGTGTGTGGCCCAGTGAGTGGCAACGAGGGAGACTGTGGTTGGAGTCCCCTCGCTGTGTTTCTAAAAGAACCAAGATGAACAAGTCATGGCTCTCAGAGGACTTTTCTTCCCCGGGGTCAGCCAGGGGACGGGAAAGGCACGCGTATTTTTGAGAGTGCTTCATGCAAAGCATCTTTTTCTTTTTCAAAAGGGGGCTCAACCGATGCCAGTCAAGTGGGGTGTGTGTGGCCCAGTGAGTGGCAACGAGGGAGACTGTGGTTGGAGTCCCCTCGCTGTGTTTCTAAAAGAACCAAGATGAACAAGTCATGGCTCTCAGAGGACTTTTCTTCCCCGGGGTCAGCCAGGGGACGGGAAAGGCACGCGTATTTTTGAGAGTGCTTCATGCAAAGCATCTTTTTCTTTTTCAAAAGGGGGCTCAACCGATGCCAGTCAAGTGGGGTGTGTGTGGCCCAGTGAGTGGCAACGAGGGAGACTGTGGTTGGAGTCCCCTCGCTGTGTTTCTAAAAGAACCAAGATGAACAAGCCATGGCTCTCAGAGGACTTTTCTTCCCCGGGGTCAGCCAGGGGACGGGAAAGGCACGCGTATTTTTGAGAGTGCTTCATGCAAAGCATCTTTTTCTTTTTCAAAAGGGGGCTCAACCGATGCCAGTCAAGTGGGGTGTGTGTGGCCCAGTGAGTGGCAACGAGGGAGACTGTGGTTGGAGTCCCCTCGCTGTGTTTCTAAAAGAACCAAGATGAACAAGTCATGGCTCTCAGAGGACTTTTCTTCCCCGGGGTCAGCCAGGGGACGGGAAAGGCACGCGTATTTTTGAGAGTGCTTCATGCAAAGCATCTTTTTCTTTTTCAAAAGGGGGCTCAACCGATGCCAGTCAAGTGGGGTGTGTGTGGCCCAGTGAGTGGCAACGAGGGAGACTGTGGTTGGAGTCCCCTCGCTGTGTTATACATGCTTTTAGAAGGGCATGACATGGCTTGGAGGTTGACTTTCATAAAATGCAAACTGTTGGCTACCAAAATGCTGCCTTTCCAACAACTGTGGTTATAGGCAATGAGGAACATACTGATGAAGATGAGACGCAGATACCCGATTGGGATGACAACTTAAATATTCGGTCAGGGCAAGAAGAAACTCGGTCTGAGGGGGAGGGGAGTGCAAACACAACAATTGATGATGAAGTTCTAGATCCCACCTACTGTCAACCCACAGTCAGACACTCGAGGAGGTCAATAGAGGCGGTGGAGGAGGATGCAACCGACGTCGAAGTAACCTGGCGCCTTCCTGGACACAGTCGGAGCACTGGTAGCACGTCTACAACTGCATCCTCAGCCACCACTCTGCCTCTGAGCATTATTCGGGGTGGATCAACAGGTCGCATGGCCTCTAAGCCTTGCCTAGCCTGGTCCTTTTTTGACATAAAAAAAGATCGGCCAAATTATGTGATCTGTAACATTTGCCATGGTTATCTTAGTAGAGGTCAAAACCTCAGCAGTTTGACAACTTCTTCCATGAATCGTCACATGAATAAATATCATATGGCCTGGTGGGAAGCTCACCGTGCTGCAATGCGGCCTAGTGGAGCCAACCATCCACCGCCTGCCCCTTCCAGGGCATCCGCGCGCTCGTCATCTTCTAGGACTGTGGGGACAGCTGTCACACCTGTTTTTCCACCCACAACTTCCACCACTGTAACCGCAACAGGCAGTTTGCTTGGTAGGTCGTCAGTTGGTTTGGAAGGGGAAACAAGTGAGTGTGTACAGCTCTCTCAGACATCGATAGCACCAACTTTGGATGAAGGCAACATCATGTCTCCGCCTGCACTTTCCTCCCAAAGCTGCATTTTTCCAGGGACACCCTACTCAACACCGTCTACACACAGCAGCCAGATCTCTGTCCCTCAGATGTGGTCAAATAAAAGGCCACTTCCTTCGACCCATGACAAAGCGAAGAGGTTGACTCTATCCCTCTGTAAGCTGTTGGCTACAGAAATGCTGCCTTTCCGCCTAGTGGACACACAGGATTTTAGAGACCTTATATCTGTCGCTGTGCCCCAGTACCAGATGCCTAGTCGCCACTACTTCTCTAAGAAAGGTGTGCCCGCGCTACACCAGCATGTCGCACACAATATCACCGCTTCCTTGAGAAACTCTGTGTGTGAACGGGTGAATTTCAGCACCGATACTTGGACCAGTAAGCATGGACAGGGACGTTACATGTCGCTGACTGGGCACTGGGTAACTATGGTGATAGATGGTGAAGGGTCTGCTGCACAAGTCTTGCCGTCCCCACGACTTGTGTGTCAATCCTCTGTCTGTCCAAGTTCCGCCACTGCTTCTGCATCCTCCACCTCATCTGGGTCCTCCACCTCCGCCCCAAGCCTGCCTGGTCAGGCCACCAGCGTTCTCACTGCGCAGAAGGAATCACGCACCCCTCATTACTATGCTGGCAGCAGAGCGCAACGGCATCAGGCGGTCTTTAGCTTGACATGTCTTGGGAATAAGAGTCACACAGCTGAGGAGTTGTGGTCAGCTCTGCGGTCCGAGTTTAATAAATGGTTGTCTCCACTCAACCTGCAGCCTGGTAAGGCCGTGTGCGACAATGCTGCAAACCTGGGTGCGGCCCTTCGCCTGGGCAAGGTGACACACGTGCCTTGTATGGCTCACGTGTTGAACCTTGTTGTCCAGCAATTTTTAACACACTATCCCGGCCTAGATGGCCTTCTGACCAGGGCACGGAAACTGTCTGCAGTGCTCACTTCCGCCGTTCAAGCGCCGCAGCTGAGCGACTTGCATCGCTCCAGAAGTCTTTCGGCCTGCCGGTTCATCGCCTGAAATGCGATGTGGCGACACGCTGGAATTCAACTCTCCACATGTTACAGCGACTGTGGCAGCACCGCAGAGCCCTGGTGCAATACGTCATGACGTATAGCCTGGGCCAACGAGATGCAGAGGTGGGGCAGATCACCCTGATGGAGTGATCTCAGATCAAGGACCTATGCACCCTTCTGCACAGTTTCGACATGGCGACGAATATGTTTAGCGCTGACAATGCCATTATCAGCATGACGATTACAGTCATTTACATGCTGGAGCACACGCTAAACACTATTCGGAGTCAGGGGGTGGGACAACAGGAAGGGGAGGAACTACAGGAGGATTCATATGCGCAAGACACAACAACATCACCAAGGTCCAGACGTTCATCATCACCAACGCGGCAGGCATGGGACCATGGGGGACAGGGATCAACAAGGGCGCATGGTAGCAGGCGAGATGTTGAGGAAGGTGCAGGAGGACATGAAGATATGGAGGACGAACTGTCCATGGACATGGAAGACTCAGCTGATGAGGGGGACCTTGGTCAAATTTAAGTTGAAAGAGGTTGGGGGGAAATGACAGAGGAAGAAAGAACGGTTAGCACCTCTATGCCACAAACACAGCGTGAACTTGGTCCGCATGGCTGCGCAAGACACATGAGTGCCTTCTTGTTGCACTACCTCCAACATGACCCTCGTATTGTCAAAATTAGAAGTGATGATGACTACTGGCTTGCCACACTATTAGATCCCCGGGACAAGTCCAAATTTTGTGACATAATTCCACCCATAGAAAGGGACGCACGTATGCAGGAGTATCAGCAGAAGCTGTTACTCGATCTTAGCTCGGCTTTTCCACCAAACAACCGTGCAGGTGAAGGGAGTGATTCTCCCAGTTGTAACTTGACAAACATGGGACGGCCTCGTCATCTTCAACAGTCTACCCGTACCAGTAGGACCGTATCTGGTGCTGGTAACAGCAATTTTATGGAATCTTTTCATAATTTTTTTAGACCCTCCTTTGCAAGGCCACCAGAGACATCAAGTGTGTCACATAGTCAACGGATGGAGAGGATGATACAGGAGTATCTCCAAATGAACATCGATGCAATGACTTTGCAAATGGAGCCTTGCTCCTTTTGTGCTTCAAATCTAGAAAAATGTCAAGAGCTCTCCAGTTACGCCTTGAAGATTTTGTCGTGTCCAGCTGCCAGCGTTGTCTCTGAACGTGTCTTCAGTGCTGCTGGGTGTGTGCTGACAGATAAGCGCACGCGTCTGTCCAGTGACAATGTGGACAGACTGACGTTCATCAAAATGAACAAGTCATGGATCCAGAAGGAATTTACTACCCCTGTGTCATCCTGGGGAGAGTAAATGCTTGTGGATTTGGAATGTGCTTGATGCAAATCAAAACATCCTGTTTGCAACTAGGGCACAAGTCCTGCCACTGATGGGGTGTCTGTGTGCCCAATTTGGGGAAAAAAGGTAGACTCCGCTTGGAGTAACCCTTGCTTGCTGTGTTTTTTAAAAATGATACAAGATGAACAGATCTGAAGGCAAGATGAAGGCAACATCATGTCTCCGCCTGCACTTTTCTCACAAACCTGCATTTTTCCAGGGACACCCTACTCAACACCGTCTACAGACAGCAGCCAGATCTCTGTCCCTCAGATGTGGTCAAATAAAAGGCCACTTACTGCGACCCATGACAAAGCTAAGTGGTTGACTCTATCTCTCTGTAAGCTGTTGGCTACCGAAATGCTGCCTTTACGCGTAGTGGACACACAGGATTTTACAGACCTTATGTCTGTCGCGGTGCCCCAGTACCAGATGCCCAATCACCACTGCTTCTCCAAGAAAAGCATGCCCGCGCTACACCAGCATGTCGCACACAACATCACCACTTCCTTGAGAAAATCTGTGTGCGACAGGGTGCATTTCAACACAGATACTTGGACCAGTAAGCATAGACAGGGTCATTACATGTCACTGACTGGGCACTGGCAAACTATGGTGAGAGATGGAGAAGGGTCTGCTGTACAAGTCTTGCCGTCCCCACGAGTTGTTTCAATCCTTGTTCTGTATGTAGAAGTTAATACACTGCTTCTGCCTCTTCAACCTCGTGTGGGTCCTCTACCTTGGCGCAAACCCTGTGTGGTCAGGCCACCCTTCCTTGCAACTGCGCACAAGGACTACCACACACCTCCTTACTATGCTGGCAGCAGAGCTCAATGCCATCAGGCGGTCAAAGTTTTACTTTGAAATGTATGGGAAATGTGAGTCACACCGCTATTACAGAGAATAGTAGTCAGGCAGGGTCAAAACATTAATTGAGGAACAGGAACAGAATGGGACGGCCAGGAAAGAATCAGAAAACAAGCAGAGGTGAAATGCGTATCGGCCAACAAGGTACATAAACAGCAAGCAGGAAAAGTAGTCAGGTAACAAGCACACAAAATCATAAAACTGAACTGGGGGTAAAATTAACCAGAGGTTCATAGCTATGTCTGGCAGTGGTCTGCAGACAGGATGGGCATAAAAAAGGGTGTGGTGTCTTCCCATTGGTTGTAGCTGAATGATGGTATTTCATCTGTGAGATACCCACCAGCTACATTCAGCCAGAGATTCTGCATCTGTCAAGGTAATGCAGCCCAGTGGGTGAGCATAACCTGCGTCCACCTGCGCCGCTGGCATCGACTACTCTCCCATCATCAGCACTATTCATGAAAGGAACACGTTGTCACCTGGCGACCGGAGTACAAATTGACGGAGCGGACTCCGTTGGTGACTTAACAGCCGTGTGCGGCAATGATGCAAACCTGGCTGCGGGCCATCCTCAGGGCAATGTGACACACGTGCCTTTTAGGGCTCACGTGTTGAACCGAATTCGCCAGCAATTTTTAAAACACCATCACGGCCTACATGGCCTTGTGCAGTGGGCACGCTCGCTATGTGCTCACTTCCATCGTGCGCACACAGCAGCTCAACAACTTTCATCACTCCGGAAGTCTTAGGGTCTGGCAGTTAAACGCCGTAAATGCGATGTTTCGACACGCAGGAATTGGAATCTGCACATGTTGCAGCGTGTGTGGCAGCACCGCAGAGCCCTGCTGAAATACGGTAAGACATATAGCCTGGGATAACTTGATCCAGAGGTGGTGCAGATCACGCTGCTGGAGTGGTGTCAGATCAAGGACCTATGCACCCTGCTACACAGTTTTGAAATGTCGACGAAGATGTTTAGCACTGGCAATGTCATTCTCAGCGTGACAATTCTGGTCATCTACATGATGGAGCACACTGTAATTATTATTCGGAGTCAGGTGTTGGGACAAGAGGAAGGGGAGGAAGTACAGGAGGAGTCATATGCGGAAGGGATAACAAGATCTACGAGGTCCAGATGGTCAGCGGCACCTATGCGGCAGTCATGGTGAGGGAGAGGGAGAGGGATTAACAAGGGCGCATAGTATCAGCAAAAAGTGTTGATGAAAGTGCAGGAGCCCATGAAGAAATGGAGGACGAACTGGCGATGGGCATGGAAGACTCAGCAGATGAGTGAGAGCTTGCTCACATTTCGGTTGTGCGAGGTTGGGGGGAGAGGGCAGAGGAAGGATTCTCACCTCTCTGCCACCAACACACCAAGGACTTGGTCCTCCTGGATGCACAAGACACATGAGCGCCTTCTTGCTGCACTACCTACATGACCCTCGGATTGTATGAATTTGAACTAATCCTGAATACTGGGTTGCCACACTGTTAGATCCCCGGTACAAGACAAAATTTGGCGAACTAATTCCTGCCATAGAAATAGACGCACGTATACAGGAGTATCTGCAGAATGTGGTACGCAATCTTAGATCTACTTGTCCACTAAACACCAGTGCTGCACAGAGTGAATCTCAACGCTTTGTCATGGATAGGAGGAAATGGTCTTTTACTTGACAACATCGGAGGGACCGAGGGATGGCTGCTGTGCTGAGATGGCGTTGAGTACGGTGTCCCTGCACAGTTGCACTTTTGGTCATATCCCAAAATGAGTTGAAAAAGGACAGATGCTGTTGGAAAGGGGAACAGGTGTGTTGGAAAGGGGAAAAAAGTTTTGGTCCGTGGATTTGGTGGTTAAGCAACTGTAACATTTGCTGAAGAAACAACATCTGTTACAGTGGGACTGGCAGATTTGGATAAAGTGGTATATAATCTGTGACCGCTATATAACGAAAATTAATAAGAAAAGAAAGAGAAAGGTATATATCCCCATCAGCAGTCAGTGTCCACCGTGCTCCCAGTTGGAAAAGGAGAGGTTGGCAACTTGAAGGTTTGGTGGAGGATACAGAGCTGTGTGGCTATGAAACTAATAGTAGCCTGAACCGAGTTAGACGCCATTCGGATCTGGAGACTGTGAGCCCTGTTAGCGTCACAGGGTCCACATGCCCACCCAGCCCAGGAACTCCCTGTTAACAACACAGGGGCCATTGAGTACGCTGACCGTGTGCGTAGGGGCCACACCTGTGGACAGCAGGCGCATCAGCAGCAGCAGGCCTGTTAATGCCACTGGGCTGCACAAGCAGGACTGTTAGGACAGGAGCTGGTCTTAACCGTTCTGCGTTACCAACTGTGGTGGTGGCCTGCATCCACCACCCGATCCCTGCCTACCTCTGGCCTAAAGCCACAATGGGTTCAACACATGGAGGTGTGCTCTTTCGGAGCATAATAGAAGACTGCGCACCTCCTTGTTGGCTCCAGCCCCTTTTATAACCTGGGTCCGCCCCAAACCAGGGTGAACCACAATGCACCTCCTGGAGACAAAAGTAGAGTGACACGTCATGAGTGGCATAACTAGCGTCCTATTTGGAAACGCAACTTCAATGATGACCTCATGGCTGCCATGACCCAAACACCTCACCAGTCATCGTCTGAGCATCAATAATGCGGTGACAAGTCATAGGTGTGGGCCTCTGCAAGCCATTTGGGAGGACACCTGATGCCCTGTGGTCTATATGGGACCCCCACATCAGGGCCAGGGCCAAAGAGTTCATTACCGGACCTAGTCTCTGATGCAGGAAGTGCCTGAGCATGCTCAGTAGCATGAAATACAGTCTCTGAAAAAAGACTATCAGCTTTAGCATGGTGTCTATGCCCAAAACAGGACTTATACCCGGCACGGAATGCAAGCACCTGTGCAAAGAGGCTTTTCACACTTAGTGTGGGAGCATGCGCTGTATCCCGAAATGAAAACTTAGCGTCAGGAATGGCACAGTCAGGCTGAGCATACTCACTAGGCGAAACACTGTAATTATGCTGCAGCTGGGGTACATCGGCACACGCATGCGCACTAGCTGCCTCTCCACACTTAGACGTGGAGGGGAAATTTGTCTTGGAGATGCTGTCTATGAACAGAAGGAAAAGCTAAAGGAAGCCTGACTTTCTATCCCTCCGAATTATGAAATGCAGCAATGAATTCCATGAGTTTGCTATAACATTAGCGTAGCAAAATGTGCATGAGGGTGTGATGTAGAGGTGCTAGAAATAGCTTGTCACCAGTGGGGCACTAATGGAATACAACAGCCAGTTCTATGATGCCACAAAATGGCAGTATTTTTTGCTATCATTATAGCTTATTAAAAACAGAGCACGAGGTTGTCATGCAGAGGTGCTGCACATAGATTTGCAGTAGTGTGAATTGACAAAAGTACAATAGCCACGTTTAGGATACAACTAGGTACAGTGAGTGTTTGCTAGTATAATGGCTGAGTTTAAAATAGTTTGAGTGTGCAAGGCAGGCAGATGTCCTGCAAATAACGTTCCAATACTGTGAATTGACAAAAGTACAATAGCCACGTTTAGGATACAACTAGGTACAGTGAGTGTTTGCTAGTATAATGGCTGAGTTTAAAAAAGTTTGAGTGTGCAATGCAGGCAGACGTGCTGCAAATAACGTTCCAATACTGTGAATTGACAAAAGTACAATAGCCACGTTTAGGATACAACTAGGTACAGTGAGTGTTTGCTAGTATAATGGCTGAGTTTAAAAAAGTTTGAGTGTGCAATGCAGGCAGACGTGCTGCAAATAACGTTCCAATACTGTGAATTGACAAAAGTACAATAGCCACGTTTAGGATACAACTAGGTACAGTGAGTGTTTGCTAGTATAATGGCTGAGTTTAAAAAAGTTTGAGTGTGCAATGCAGGCAGACGTCCTGCAAATAACGTTCCAATACTGTGAATTGACAAAAGTACAATAGCCACGTTTAGGATACAACTAGGTACAGTGAGTGTTTGCTAGTATAATGGCTGAGTTTAAAAAAGTTTGAGTGTGCAATGCAGGCAGACGTGCTGCAAATAACGTTCCAATACTGTGAATTGACAAAAGTACAATAGCCACGTTTAGGATACAACTAGGTACAGTGAGTGTTTGCTAGTATAATGGCTGAGTTTAAAAAAGTTTGAGTGTGCAATGCAGGCAGACGTCCTGCAAATAACGTTCCAATACTGTGAATTGACAAAAGTACAATAGCCACGTTTAGGATACAACTAGGTACAGTGAGTGTTTGCTAGTATAATGGCTGAGTTTAAAAAAGTTTGAGTGTGCAAGGCAGGCAGATGTCCTGCAAATAACGTTCCAATACTGTGAATTGACAAAAGTACAATAGCCACGTTTAGGATACAACTAGGTACAGTGAGTGTTTGCTAGTATAATGGCTGAGTTTAAAAAAGTTTGAGTGTGCAATGCAGGCAGATGTCCTGCAAATAACGTTCCAATACTGTGAATTGACAAAAGTACAATAGCCACGTTTAGGATACAACTAGGTACAGTGAGTGTTTGCTAGTATAATGGCTGAGTTTAAAAAAGTTTGAGTGTGCAATGCAGGCAGACGTGCTGCAAATAACGTTCCAATACTGTGAATTGACAAAAGTACAATAGCCACGTTTAGGATACAACTTGGTACAGTGAGTGTTTGCTAGTATAATGGCTGAGTTTAAAAAAGTTTGAGTGTGCAATGCAGGCAGACGTCCTGCAAATAACGTTCCAATACTGTGAATTGACAAAAGTACAATAGCCACGTTTAGGATACAACTAGGTACAGTGAGTGTTTGCTAGTATAATGGCTGAGTTTAAAAAAGTTTGAGTGTGCAATGCAGGCAGACGTGCTGCAAATAACGTTCCAATACTGTGAATTGACAAAAGTACAATAGCCACGTTTAGGATACAACTAGGTACAGTGAGTGTTTTCTAGTATAATGGCTGAGTTTAAAAAAGTTTGAGTGTGCAATGCAGGCAGACGTCCTGCAAATAACGTTCCAATACTGTGAATTGACAAAAGTACAATAGCCACGTTTAGGATACAACTAGGTACAGTGAGTGTTTGCTAGTATAATGGCTGAGTTTAAAAAAGTTTGAGTGTGCAATGCAGGCAGACGTGCTGCAAATAACGTTCCAATACTGTGAATTGACAAAAGTACAATAGCCACGTTTAGGATACAACTAGGTACAGTGAGTGTTTGCTAGTATAATGGCTGAGTTTAAAAAAGTTTGAGTGTGCAATGCAGGCAGACGTGCTGCAAATAACGTTCCAATACTGTGAATTGACAAAAGTACAATAGCCACGTTTAGGATACAACTAGGTACAGTGAGTGTTTGCTAGTATAATGGCTGAGTTTAAAAAAGTTTGAGTGTGCAATGCAGGCAGACGTCCTGCAAATAACGTTCCAATACTGTGAATTGACAAAAGTGCAATAGCCACGTTTAGGATACAACTAGGTACAGTGAGTGTTTGCTAGTATAATGGCTGAGTTTAAAAAAGTTTGAGTGTGCAATGCAGGCAGACGTGCTGCAAATAACGTTCCAATACTGTGAATTGACAAAAGTACAATAGCCACGTTTAGGATACAACTAGGTACAGTGAGTGTTTGCTAGTATAATGGCTGAGTTTAAAAAAGTTTGAGTGTGCAATGCAGGCAGACGTCCTGCAAATAACGTTCCAATACTGTGAATTGACAAAAGTACAATAGCCACGTTTAGGATACAACTAGGTACAGTGAGTGTTTGCTAGTATAATGGCTGAGTTTAAAAAAGTTTGAGTGTGCAATGCAGGCAGATGTCCTGCAAATAACGTTCCAATACTGTGAATTGACAAAAGTACAATAGCCACGTTTAGGATACAACTAGGTACAGTGAGTGTTTGCTAGTATAATGGCTGAGTTTAAAAAAGTTAGAGTGTGCAATGCAGGCAGATGTCATGCAAATAACGTTCCAATACTGTGAATTGACAAAAGTCCAATAGCCACGTATAGGATGCCACTAGGTACACTGAGTTTTTGCTAGTATAATGGCTTCGTTATAATTAGTTGGAGTGTGCAACGCAGGCAGATGCGCTCTGCAAATGTCTTGGCACTAGTGGGACTATAGCAAAGTCCAATAGCCACGTATAGGATGCCACTAGGTACACTGAGTGTTTGCTAGTAAAATTGCTTAGTTTAAAAAAGTTGTAGTGTGCAATGCAGGCAGACGTGCTCTGCAAATGTCTTTGCACTAGTGGGACTATAGCAAAGTCCAATAGCCACGTATAGGATGCCACTAGGTACACTGAGTGTTTGCTAGTAAAATTGCTTAGTTTAAAAAAGTTGTAGTGTGCAATGCAGGCAGACGTGCTCTGCAAATGTCTTTGCACTAGTGGGACTATAGCAAAGTCCAATAGCCACGTATAGGATGCCACTAGGTACACTGAGTGTTTGCTAGTATAATGGCTTCGTTATAATTAGTTGGAGTGTGCAACGCAGGCAGATGCGCTCTGCAAAAGTCTTGGCACTAGTGGGACTATAGCAAAGTCCAATAGCCACGTATAGGATGCCACTAGGTACACTGAGTGTTTGCTAGTAAAATTGCTTAGTTTAAAAAAGTTGTAGTGTGCAATGCAGGCAGACGTGCTCTGCAAATGTCTTTGCACTAGTGGGACTATAGCAAAGTCCAATAGCCACGTTTAGGATGCCACTAGGTACACTGAGTGTTTGCTAGTATAATGGCTTACTTAGAATGAGTTGGAGTGTGCAGAGGACAAGAGGGTACAGTGGCAGGATTGTGGTGCTCTGGGTAGAGGAATGGAAGCCTGCCTTTCTATTCCCTCCTAATGGTGAAATGCAGGGAGGAAATCCCTGACCTGGGCTACACAGACGCTGTTGCTGTTTGCAGGACCTGTCACTTATGGCTCTCTGACCCTGCCGCTTTGAGCCCTTAAAAGGACTGCTAGAATGTGCTCTCCCTAAGCTGTCTAACGCTGTGTATGCAGCGCATACAGCTGTATCGGCGATAGGACTCAGGAGGACGGAGCTGCGACACTGATGTCTGACACCAAAGACGCAGAAGGCAGATAATGGCGTTCGTGAAGAAAATGTCCGGTTTTATAATGCAGGGACATGTGACATGCAGATCCTATCACACATGCCGTTGCTTCTCTGGCTCAAAGTCCACTTAGGTGTGTGTGTGTCTGTGATTGGCTGACATGCTGGCCCGCCCCACAAGACGCGCGCGCTTAGGGAAGGAAGACAAGAAAAAAAAAAAAAATATATATTATAGAAACAGCAGTGATCTGAAGGCGCTGTTCACGCACACTATACACTGAAATGTGATAATAGTTTGATTCACAGAGTGACTTACACTATTACAGCAGAAACCAAGCTAGGATTTAGCTGTTTTTTGGCTGCTAGAACCGTTCTCGAACGTTTCTAGAACTATCGAGCTTTTGCAAAAAGCTCGAGTTCTAGTTCGATCTAGAACATGCCCCAAAATCACTCGAGCCGCGAACTGGAGAACCACGAACCACGAACCGCGCTCAACTCTAGTGTGTATATACATGCATGTGCGCTGTGTGTATGCGCCCAGTGTATCCATGTGTGTCTGCTATGTGTGTATATGTGCTCAGTGTGTGTGAGTATATACATGCATGTGCGCTGTGTGTATGCGCCCAGTGTAACCATGTGTGTCTGCTATGTGTGTATATGTGCTCAGTGTGTGTGTATACATGAATGTGTGCTATGTGTGTAAGTGTCGGTGTATCCATGTGTGTCTGCTATGTGTGTGTGTGTGTGTATATATATACATGCATGTGTGGTATGTGTGACACGGACGTCTGAAGGCAGCCGTACACTGTACAGGACAGTGGCTGCGCCGCAACTTCCTGGTCACATGACAACACGTGATCGGAGGTTGTCGCGCGGCAACTGTAGTGTACACAGAGCACGGGAGCGCGCCGGATGCGACAAAGTGGAGAAAAGGTAAGCGACAGTGCTGACGTGTGCCGGGAGCCGGGGTAAGCTAGTAACCATCTTACACATTGGTAACTAAGGAAAGCGGTTAATATAGTTACCCGATGTGAACTATGGATACCAGCCTACGCCGGCTCCGGCACACGTGTGTCAGGAGGCGGAGTAAGCTAGTGGCTTTTCTCCACTTAGTCTTGCGGTGTGGGCTTCGGGTGCTGCAGCAGTCACCTGGGTGTCGGGCGTCTCCGTGTGGGTTCGGGGAATGCGTGTAGGGGGACGGGTCCCGGGCGAGCATCCAATGCGTGAGGGGGCGGGGCCTGGCCAAGCGTCCAATGCATGCAGGGGGCCGGGGCGAGCGGCCAATCCATGGGGGGCGGGGCCAGGGCGAGCCGAGCGGCCAATCCGCTGGTTGTCACCGTAAGGGCACAATTTTGGAGCAAGACAGACAGACAGACAGACAGAATAAGGCAATTATATATATAGATTATATGAAGAGATAAGCGGATTGATCCTTTGAGAATTGACTTTGAGTCAATTGTCCTCAAATTCACAAATACAAGCACATTTAGGCGTGGCACCCTGACAAAATCAGGTTGTCACAGAAGAGTGCATCAATCTTCCATATGCAGGATTCCCTCCTCTTTGGCCTTCCAACACAACCCCACACAGGTACATAACACCAGTGACAAAAGCCTAGTCACCCCCCCAGGACAGTAGGAACACACCAGGGGGCGGGGCCATGCAGATGATGACGCCCACCTAGGGGTTCTGAGGCATCAAGGGGAGGGAACAAGACAGTCTGAGTTGGAGTTGTGAGGAGACAGTGGAAGTGAGAGGAGTGAAGTGGTAGTCGGGGGTTGTAGCCCCCAGACTACTGGACTACTTGAGCTGACTAGGTGGCAGACGGCAGAGCAGGGCCACAGGCGATGGAGATCTGGTCGCAGGAGACCTTAAGTAGACCGGGGCAGAGTTGTAGCCCGCCGGCAGCAGCGGGAATCCGGTCCGGAGGCCATGCATAGTCGGGGTACCTGGACCCTAGGGCGAGGACAGCTGCAAGCACCTTTACAATTAACCAACAGGGGACAATATTCCAAGTCTTGTCCCACTAATAGCCCAGATAGAGCGAAATGGAAGCCCAACAAGGGGGATAGGGCGTCTGCAAGTGCTTGCTAAAATCCCACGGTCAGTTCTCGCGGGCCACAGCTCCCACGGAAAACTCACCGAGAGTGGACTTTCCCCGTTTCATGCGGACTAGTCAACACACAAGACACCAACCTGAAGTGCAGGAGGAAGGGCCCCTGTTCTGTCCACCGGTGTGTGGGACCCGAGCACACCCCTCCGGAGGCTACCGGTTACCGGCAGTTGGTTTACTTTCTGGACTCTGTGTGACTTTATTCATAACAGTGAGTACACCGGAATCATCCGGTCCATCACCGCAGACTGCGCCCCATCACTCTCTCACCGACACCTGGGCCCCGGGACAACACCTCCCCTACCCGTGCAGGGGATATCATCCTGCTGCCCTGCTCCATCAGTGCCGGACACCCCATACCAAGGCAGCAGTGGTGTCACCAACAATCACCGCAACCCACAGGTGGCGTCACTGACACAACCTTCCCCCATATAGACTTAAACCCCCTTTTTTTCACTTGCGAGCGATGGCCGGCTGCACGCGCCCGGGTCCGGTTGCCACTCGAGCCACAGCAGCGACCCCGGATCCGAGCGTCTCGAGCAGCCCCCCTGCCGTGGTCTGTCCCCCGCCCGCAACATAAGTACATTGCTATGGGATTTGCGAGGATGGCATCAAATAAAAGGCTGGTGCTAATTCACACACTTCTGAAGACTAGAGAGTGGCCTAATAAGATCAGTCATGGAATCTACTTACATAATCCCTAGTTTTGTCTATTCCCATATTCTGTCATGCACCGCGGCCATGTCCGTTGTGCAGTTGCAGTTCGAACGATGCTCTGGCTTCCGGGTCCCCACTGCATGCACGCACACATACACACACAGCAGACACACACAGCAGACACCGAACGCGAACAGACACATGCATGTATACACTGAACACAGACACACACACACTGCTGTATACTCACTTGTCCAGGGCCACCGCCTCCGCTTCTGCTGTCAGCCCTTTACTGCAGTTGAATGCTTTGTGGCGCCATAAAGCATTCAACTGCAGTAAAGCCATGACATCAACCTGCAGAGGCCGCTTTGTACACCGGATGCTATCGGAGGAGTCTATGTGCTGCAGCTGGAGGTTTCGCGGGCACGGAGGACAGGTGAGACACTGCATAATAGGGGACAGAAGGAAACCAGCAGGAGCACAATGTGCTCATTACTGCAGAGGACATCAGCCCCCCCCACCAGATCTGTATGCCCCAAGCCCCCCCACCAGATCTGTATGCCCCCAGCCCCCCACCAGATGTGTATACCCCCAGGCCCCCCCCACCAGAACTGTATAGCCCCAGCCCCCCTCCACCATATCTGTATGCCGCCAGCCCCCTCTACCAGATCTGTAAGCCCGCAGCCTCCCCACCAGAACTGTATGCCTCCAGCCCCGCAGGACTGTATGCCTACAGCTCCTCCCCCCACCAGATCTGTATGCCTCCAGCCCCCAGGACTGTATGCCTCCAGCCCCCCCCACCAGATCTGTATGCCCCCAGCCACCTCCACCAGATCTGTATGCCCCCAGCCTCCCCACCAGATCTGTATGCCTACAGCCCCCCCTACCAGATCTGTATGCCTCCAGCCCCCCCACCAGATCTGTATGCACCCAGCCCCCCCTACCAGATCTGTATGCACCCAGCTCCCCACACCAGATCTTTATGTCCCCAGCCCCCCAACCAGATCTGTATGCCCCCAGCCCCCCCACAAGATCTGTATACCCCCAGCCCCACCCACCAGAACTGTATGCCTCCAGCCCCCCAGGACTGTATGCCTCCAGCCCCCCCCACCAGATCTGTATGCCTCCAGCCCCCTACCAGATGTGTATGCCTCCAGCCCCCCACCAGATCTGTATGCCCCACCACCAGACCTGTATGCCCCCAGCCCCCCACCCGATCTGTATGCCTCCAGCCACCCCACAAGATCTGTATGCCCCCAGCCCCTACCACCAGATCTGTGTGCCCCCAGCCCCCACCAACAGATCTGTATGCCCCCAGCACCCACCACCAGATCTGTATGCCCCCGGCGCCCACCACCAGATCTGTATGCCTCCAGCCTCTCCCTCCAGATCTCTATGCCTCCAACCCCCCCACCAGATCTGTATGCCTCTGACCCCCCCTACCAAATCTGTATGCCCCCTGCCCCCCTCACCAGATCTGTATGCCCACAGAACCCCTCACCAGAACTGTATGCCACCAGCCCCACTCACCTCTGCTCCTGTCAGCACCACTAAGCATAGACAGATGTTTGTTCCACCGCGCTCCCAATGCGATAGCATTGGGCCTATTTCTAGTTTCCAATAATGATGAGAAGAAAATCCAAATCCAGCTTCACTAACTTTAGGCTTCTTTCACATAAAATATACAGCACGCACCACATCCCCTCTGATGCCTCTACTAATTTCAGGTGTGAAGCACCATAACCTGTGCTTGACACCAGAAACTTGTAGAGATATTAGAGGGGATGTGGCGTGTGAGGTATATTTTTTGTGATTTTAATAATAAAAATGCCTATAGTTAGTGAAGCCGGATTTGGATTCTCTTCTCATCATGTTTAAATGTTTTGGCAAAGCGGTTCCGTGCTCCTAACAAGTGGGCTTGTAACAATGCAGTGAGCTGAACACTTCTTTTTATTTTGCAATTTCAAATAATGCCTAGTCTTGCCTTGCAGCTGTCATGGCACATTGTCTATCAAAAAAGTCTGTGGAGCCTCTGTTAGGAGTCTCGACACAGAAACCAGCCAGATATCCCTCCGGGAAGGACCCAGCCAAGGAGTGGCTCTTTTTAGGAGACCACCATAACCACCATATTAAGTGACCCGTTAAGTCAATATCCAACTTTTTGACAACTTTAAAGATATGATAAGGGAAATACCAAGGCTAGGTATCCATCCACAGACAGCTGTTTCGGGGTATTGGCCCTCATTAGTGTGGAGTAGGATTCTGGCCAGATGAGAGCAATGCCTAGTAGACCTAGTAGTCCTTCAAGGACACAGGGGCGTGGGTCGCTTACCCGCTCCTCCAGCACTGTCTCCACCTCACGTCTCCGCACGGCCGCCGCTACTTCCTTCATTTCGGCCGCCCATCGCACCATTAAGAATCGAACTTGGGCCTGCAGGCGGCAGCACATCTGCGCGGTCCGGGCCTCCACACACGCCACTGTTCCTGGCGTGGGCTCTGGGATCTCAGCATTGCCAGACGGGACGGACATACTGGCACGTGTGCTTACAGGAACCGGATGTGAAGAAGAGTCCTGGCGTCCCTGTTCTTTATCCCTACATCATGCGCGCCCTCACCCGCCCCCCCTTGGTTCTTTCCAGCACTTCCTCCTTCTGGGGGCGGAGCTTCACTTTCGCACCCTCCCTGCTCGGGGAAGACGGCTCGAGCGGGAAATCTTCGCGCCCAAGATGGCGGAACTTCAAATTTTTCAGCCGGACGCCGCCGGCGGGGACTGCAAGGCGCACTTCTACCGGTAGGTAGATTGGTTCTAATCCTGTTCGTAGATGCCAAGTTGTCACGGGCGGAGGGGCCACGCTTGCTATGCTCGGGTCCGGGGCTGCTGCTGCTCGGTGGCTCGAGTGGTGGGCCGGACCCGGGTATTCGAGCAGCACTCCTCGCCCCCGAGTGAAAAGGGGTGTCTGGTGGTTTTTGCGAGATAGTTTGTGATGCCACCCACGGGTCGTTGTGATAGTGGACACCACCGCTGCTCGTGACGGGATTCCCGGGAATGATGGCGGGGAGCAGCTAGGTGTTAGTTCCCCCTCCGTGGGTAGGGGTTGGTGATCCCGGGGCCCGGTGGTGGTATGGGGAGGCAGGGTAGCTGGGGTGCAGGGTTGCGGAGGCAGTGCGGCGCAGTGCCGGATGGCACTGTTGTCACTGTTGTACTCACTCAGGCACAGATTCACAGAGTCTCTGGTAAACCAAACGGCTGGATGGACGGGTCCTGCAGCCGGCTGCAGTTTCTTTGCTCTTCCTGGAGAGGTTGATGGTGGCTGTCTTTCCCTGCACCACTGTGTATGTATTGACTCCGATGGTTTCCCACTGGTAGTCTGCTCCCCGGCGTGTATGTACCGAAGGAGCCCCTTTTGCCCGCAGGCACTGGCCCTTGGATCTCTAGCCTATGGCGGTGGCTTTTTATCCTCACTGTGTGGACTGTTGCCTTCTGTCGGGTCTTGGGTGTGAGGGAACCCCTATCACTATCGGATTTGACCGTTGTCAGCGGCTCCTAGCCTGGTCGGGGTCTGATGGCACTGCCTTTGTGCTTGGTACAGATCTGCTCTTCGGCTCGGTACCGGCGGGCCACCGCCCGTCCCCGGTAGAGATGAGCGAACCGGCCGTGGTTCAGCTCGAGTTCGGTTCGTCGAACGGGGATCCCATTTGAGTTCGGTTCAGCGAACGTTCGACGAACCGAACTCAAACCGCATAGGAAACAATGGCAGGCAATCACAAACACATAAATACACCTAGAAAACACCCTCAAAGGTGTCCAAAAGGTGACAAACAACTCACAACACAACACAAACACATGGGAAAGTGACAAGGACATATACTCATGCGAAAACAAAGGAGCTGGACAAAGAAAAAGAGGAGGAGACACAGATATGGGTATATGCAAGGGAACGTCCATGCCATTACTGTGCAACTTGAGCCCTGCTCATTTTAGGCTTTCAATCTGGATAAATTGCCTGAGCTCACCACATACGCCTTGGGGATCTTGTTGTGTTCCCGCAGCCAGCGTTTTCTCGGAACGTGTCCTCAGTGCTGCTGGGGGTGTGCTGACAGCTAAGCACACGCATCTGTCCACTGACAATGTGGACAGACTAACGTTCACCAAGATGAACAAGTCATGGCTCTCAGAGGACTTTTCTTCCCCTGGCTCAGCCAGGGGAGGCGAAAGGCACGCGTATTTTTGAGAGTGCTTCATGCAAAGCATCTTTTTCATCTTGAAAATGGGGGTCAACTGATGCCAGTCAAGTGGGGTGTGTGTGGCCCAATTAGTGGAAACGAGGGAGACTGTGGTTGGAGTCCCCTCGCTTTTGAATAAAGAACCAAGATGAACAAGTCATGGCTCTCAGAGGACTTTTCTTCCCCTGGCTCAGCCAGGGGAGGTGAAAGGCACACGTATTTTTGAGAGTGCTTCATGCAAAGCATCTTTTTCATCTTGAAAATGGGGGTCAACTGATGCCAGTCAAGTGGGGTGTGTGTGGCCCAGTTAGTGGAAACGAGGGAGACTGTGGTTGGAGTCCCCTCGCTTTTGAAAAAAGAACCAAGATGAACAAGTCATGGCTCTCAGAGGACTTTTCTTCCCCTGGCTCAGCCAGGGGAGGTGAAAGGCATGCGTATTTTTGAGAGTGCTTCATGCAAAGCATCTTTTTCATCTTGAAAATGGGGGTCAACTGATGCTAGTCAAGTGGGGTGTGTGTAGCCCAATTAGTGGAAACGAGGAAGACTGTGGTTGGAGTCCCCTTGCTGTGTTTTACATGCTTTTAGAAGGGCATGACATGGCTTAGAGCTTGACTTTCAGCATCTGCAAACTGTTGGCTACCAAAATGCTTCCTTTCCAACCTTTTTAACCGAGGATTTTCGAGACCTTATGCCCATCGCAGTGCCCCAAGAGCCGATGCCCAGGCGCCACTCCTTCTCCAACAAAGGCGTGCACGCGCTACACCAGCATGTCGCACCAAACATCACCGCTTCTTTGAGAAACTGTGTGACAGGGTGCATTTCACCACAGATACTTGGCTCAGTAAGCATGGACAGGGGCGTTACATGTCGCTGACTGGGCAATGGGTTACTATGGGGAGAGATGGAGAAGGGTCTGCTGTACAAGTCTTGCTGTCCCTACGAGTTGTATCAATCCTTCCTCTGTATGTAGAAGTTAATACACTGCTTCTGCCTCCTCAACCTCGTGTGGGTCCTTCACCTCGGCCCAAACCCTGTGTGGTCAGGGCACCCTTCCTTGTAACTGCGCACAAGGAAAACCACACACCTCCTCCTTACTATGCTGGCAGCAGAGCTCAATGCCATCATGCGGTCAAATGTTTACTTTGAAATGTATGGGAAATGTGAGTCACACCGCTGAGAAGTTGTGGACGGTTAGCTCTGGAGACCAAGTTTCATCAATGGTTGTCTCCACTCAACCAGCAGCCAGGGAAGGGCGAGTGTGACTATGATGCAAACATGGGTGCGGCCCTTCGCCGTGACAATGTGACACACGTACCTTGTGTGGCTCACGTGTTGAATCTAATTCTCCAGCAATTTTTAAAACACCATCCCGGCCTACATGGCCTTGTGCAGCGAGCACGCTCGCTATGTGCTCACTTCCATCGTTCGCACACAGCAGCTCAACAACTTTAATCGCTCCAGAAGTCTTTAGGTCTGGTGGTTAAACGCCTGAAATGCGATGTGCCGACACGCAGGAATTTGAATCTGCACATGTTGCAGCGTTTGTGGCAGCACCGCCGAACCCTGCTGCAATACGTTATGACATATAGCCTGGCCTAACTTGATCCAGAGGTGGTGCAGATCACGCTGCTGGAGTGGTGTCAGATCAAGGACCTATGCACCCTTCTACATAGTTTACAAATGTCGACGAAGATGTTTAGCACTGGCAATGCCATTCTCAGTGTGACAATTCTGGTCATCTACATGATGGAGCACACTGTAAGCATTATTCGGAGTCAGGTGTTGGGACAAGAGGAAGGGGAGGAAGTACAGGAGGAGTCATATGCGGAAGGGATAACAAGATCTACGAGGTCCAGATGGTCAGCGGCACCTAGGTGGCAGTTATGGTGGGGAAGAGGGATTAACAATGGCGCATAGTATCAGCAAAAAGAGTTGAGGAAGGTGCAGGAGACAATGAAGAAATGGAGGACGAACTGGCGATGGGGATGGAAGACTCAGCAGATGAGTGAGAGCTTGCTCACATTTCGGTTGTGCGAGGTTGGGGGGAGAGGGCAGAGGAAGGAGGCACGATTCTCACCTCTCTGCCACCAACACACCAAGGACTTGGTCCTCCTGGATGCACAAGACACATGAGCGCCTTCTTGCTGCACTACCTACAACATGACCCTCAGATTGTACGAATTCGAAGTAATGCTAACTACTGGGTTGCCACACTGTTAGATCCCCGGTACAAGACAAAATTTGGCGAAATAATTACTGCCATAGAAAGGGACGCACGTATACAGGAGTATCTGCAGAAGGTGATACGCAATCTTAGATCTGCTTTTCCACTAAACACCAGTGCTGCACAGAGTGAATCTCAACGCTTTGTCATGGATAGGAGGAAATGGTCTTTTACTTGTCCACATCTGAGGGACTGAGGGCTGGCTGCTGTGCTGAGATGGCATTGAGTACGGTGTCCCTGCAGAGTTGCACTTTTGGTCATATACAAAATGAGTTGAAAAAGGACAGATGCTGGTGGAAAGGGGAACAGGTGTGTTGGAAAGGGGAAAAAAGTTTTTGTCCGAGGGTTTGGTGGTTAAGCAAAAGTAACATTTGCTGAAGAAACACCATCTGTTATGGTGGGACTGGCAGATTTGGATAAGGTGGTATATACTATGTTACTGCTATATAATGAAAATTAATAAGAAAAGAAAGAGAAAGGTATATATCCCCATCAGCAGTCAATGTCCACCGTGCTCCCAGATGGAAAAGGAGAGGTTGGCAACTGGAAGGTTAGGTGGAGGATACAGAGCTGTGTGGCTATGAAACTAATAGTAGCCTGAACCGAGTTAGACGCCACTCGGATCTGGAGACTGGGAGCGCTGTTAGCGTCACAGGGTCCACACGCCCACCCAGCCCAGGAACTCCCTGTTAACATCACAGGGGCCATTGAGTACACTGACCGTGTGCATTGGGGCCACACCTGTGGACAGCAGGCGCATCAGCAGCAGCAGGCCTGATAATGCCACTGGGCTGCACAAGCAGGACTTGTAGGACAGGAGCTGGTCTTAACCGTTCTGCGTTACCAACTGTGGTGGCGGCCTGCATCGACGCCCTATCCCTGCCTACCTCTGGCCTAAAGCCGCAATGGGTTCAACACATGGAGGTGTGCTCTTTCGGAGCATAATAGAAGACTGCGCACCTCTTTGTTGGCTCCAGGACGTTTTATAACCTGGGTCCGCCCCAAACCAGGGTGGACCACAATGCACCTCCTGGAGACAAAAGCAGAGTGACACGTCATGAGTGGCATAACTAGCATCCTATTTGGAACCGCAACTTCAATAATGACCTCATGGCTGCCATGACACAAACACCTCACCAGTCATCGTCTGACCATCAATAATGAGGTGACAAGTCATAGGGGCGGGCCTCTGCAAGCCATTTGGGAGTGGCCTGGCCACATCGTCAGGACACCTGATGCCCTGTGGTCTATATGGGCCCCCCACATCAGGGGCAGGGCCAAAGAGTTCATTACCGGACCTAGTCTCTGATGCAGTAAGTGCCTGAGCATGCTCAGTAGCATGAAATAAAGTCTCTGAAAAAAGACTATCAGCTTTAGCATGGTGTCTAGGCACAAAACAGGACTTAGACCCAGCACGGAATGCAAGTTCCTGTGCAAAGAGGCTTTTCGCACTAAGTGTGAGAGCATGCGCTGTATCCCGAAATGAAGACTTAGCCTCAGGAATGGCACAGTCAGTCTGAGCATACTCACTAGGCGAAACACTGTAGTTAGGCTGCGGCTGGGGTAAATCGGCACACGCATGCGCACTAGCTGCCTCTCCACACTTAGACGTGGAGGAGAAATTGCTCTTCGGGTGTGGACTTGGAGATGCTGTCTATGAACAGAAGGAAAAGCTAAAGGTGTGTGTCTTACAGCAAGGAGCCACCGCGGAAACACTTCGTTCAATTGTGAGGGGAGTCATTTTGGAGTTTGGTGAGGAGTACCGTAACGCCAGTGAGCAGCATCCTGTGCCAAAGAACAACATTCTTACGGTGCTGTCTATACTGCTTACTGTGAGAGGAGCGTAAAGTCTGTATTTCTGGCAACTGGACATCCCAGTGCCCGGGTACGGTAGGCTGTGCCCAGACAATAATGCGGGCACGCAACACTTTGTTTTATTAGCAAAACACATATCTGTTCTGGGTAGGCCGACTATTTATAGACAATAAGACTTTCTGCCTCTGCACTGTCAAATTGTCACGTACAGTTTAAATCATAGAGGGACAGCGACACATGTTTGCATTGACTGTTGATTTTCAATATTTTCATGACTGTGTTGCAGAGCTGTGTGGTTTGCATTCACACTGTTATCATCTGCCTTATCTGTGAGGCTTCAGCTAACAAGGGTATTCAGGGGGGGTAATGTGTTTTGTCTATATTTACGTAGATAACTGGGAAGCTCTTGTGATGCGCCACTGATAAGTCGTGTTCGCACACACACACACACACACACACACACACACGCACAAACACACAATTACTGCTACGCAGAGGGATTAGCAGGTAGTAGGCAACAGAATAGATTGTTCAATTATTTAAATTGTATGCATGGTTTTTATTGTTTGTTTTGGTAAAGTTAAACAATCATTTATCAACCCAACTGACTAGAGTCCTTTTCCTGTTGCCTGGTTTTGCTGCATACTGGGGAGCCCACCCTGTACACGACTTAAAATGAAGCATAAGTCGCAATGTGAATTTCACTGTGCTACAATGCGGCCTAGCGTGCCTGTGCAACCACCGCCTGCCCCATCAAGTGCATCTGCGTGCTCTTCATCCTCTGTGACTGTGGGGACAGCAGTCACACATGGTTTTTCACACTGAACTTCCACCCCTTTACACGCAACAGGGAGTGTGATTGGCAGGTCATCACTTGTTTTGGAAGTGGAAACAGAAGGTATTGTTGAGCTGTCAGACATCGAGAAAACCAACATTGGATGCAGGCTACATTATATCCACGCCTGCACCTTCGTCACAGATTGGCTGGACTACCTGCAGTTAATAATTGCATTCCAGAAATGGAAAGGAGTGTAGAATGCACATGTGTTGTACCTTGTTTGGCAGCAAAGGAACACTAACTTAGTATTACAGACAATTTTAGGAAGGCAGAAAAAGAGTCAGCTCTTTGGGCAAATTAAATAGCGTGGCAAAAGTGGACAGGTGGGTACAGTGGCCGTGTTCTGTGGGTACCAGGACAGTAAAGGAAGCCTCACTTTCTATCCCTCCGAATAATCAAATGCAGCAAGGAATTCCCTGAGTTTGCTATAAAATTAGCGTAGCAAAATGTGCATGATGGTGTCATGCAGAGGTGCTGCAAATAGATTTGCACCAGTGGGACACTAATGGAAGTCCAACAGTCACTTCTTGGATGCCACTAAATGGCAGGATTTTTTGCTATCATTATAGCTTATTAAAAACAGAGCAGGAGGGTGTCCGGCAAAGGTGCTAGAAATAGCTTGGCACCAGTGGGACAATAATGGAGTACAACAGCCAGTTCTTGTATGCCATTAAATGGCAGCATTTTTTGCTATTATTATAGCTTATTAAAAACAGAGCAGGAGGGTGTCATGCAGAGGTGCTAGAAATAGCTTGGCACCAGTGGGACAATAATGGAGTACAACAGCCAGTTCTTGTATACCACTAAATGGCAGCATTTTTTGCTATCATTATAGCTTATTAAAAACAGAGCAGGAGGGTGTCATGCAGAGGTGCTGCACATAGATTTACACCAGTGGGGCACTAATGGAGTACAACAGCCACTTCTTGTATGCCACTAAATGGCAGCATTTTTTGCTATCATTATAGCTTATTAAAAACAGAGCAAGAGGGTGTCATGCAGAGGTGCTAGAAATAGCTTGGCACCAGTGGGACACTAATGGAGTACAACAGCCACTTCTTGTATGCCACTAAATGGCAGCATTTTTTGCTATTATTATAGCTTATTAAAAACAGAGCAGGAGGGTGTCATGCAGAGGTGCTGCACATAGATTTACACCAGTGGGGCACTAATGGAGTACAACAGCCACTTCTTGTATGCCACTAAATGGCAGCATTTTTTGCTATCATTATAGCTTATTAAAAACAGAGCAAGAGGGTGTCATGCAGAGGTGCTAGAAATAGCTTGGCACCAGTGGGACACTAATGGAGTACAACAGCCACTTATTGTATGCCACTAAATGGCAGCTTTTTTTGCTATCATTATAGCTTATTAAAAACAGAGCAGGAGGGTGTCATGCAGAGGTGCTGCACATAGATTTGCACCAGTGGGGCACTAATGGAGTACAACAGCCACTTCTTGTATGCCACTAAATGGCAGCTTTTTTTGCTATCATTATAGCTTATTAAAAACAGAGCAGGAGGGTGTCATGCAGAGGTGCTGCACATAGATTTGCACCAGTGGAGCACTAATGGAGTACAACAGCCACTTCTTGTATGCCACTAAATGGCAGCATTTTTTGCTATCATTATAGCTTATTAAAAACAGAGCAGGAGGGTGTCATGCAGAGGTGCTGCACATAGATGTGCACCAGTGGGGCATTAATGGAGTACAACAGCCACTTCTTGTATGCCACTAAATGGCAGCATTTTTTGCTATCATTATAGCTTATTAAAAACAGAGCAGGAGGGTGTCATGCAGAGGTGCTGCACATAGATTTGCACCAGTGGGGCACTAATGGAGTACAACAGCCACTTCTTGTATGCCACTAAATGGCAGCATTTTTTTGCTATCATTATAGCTTATTAAAAACAGAGCAGGAGGGTGTCATGCAGAGGTGCTAGAAATAGCTTCGCACCAGTGGGACAATAATGGAGTACAACAGCCACTTCTTGTATGCCACTAAATGGCAGCATTTTTTGCTATTATTATAGCTTATTATAAACAGAGCAGGAGGGTGTCATGCAGAGGTGCTAGAAATAGCTTGGCACCAGTGGGACACTAATGGAGTACAACAGCCACTTCTTGTATGCCACTAAATGGCAGCTTTTTTTGCTATCATTATAGCTTATTAAAAACAGAGCAGGAGGGTGTCATGCAGAGGTGCTGCACATAGATTTACACCAGTGGGGCACTAATGGAGTACAACAGCCACTTCTTGTATGCCACTAAATGGCAGCATTTTTTGCTATTATTATAGCTTATTATAAACAGAGCAGGAGGGTGTCATGCAGAGGTGCTAGAAATAGCTTGGCACCAGTGGGACACTAATGGAGTACAACAGCCACTTCTTGTATGCCACTAAATGGCAGCATTTTTTGCTATTATTATAGCTTATTAAAAACAGAGCAGGAGGGTGTCATGCAGAGGTGCTGCACATAGATTTACACCAGTGGGGCACTAATGGAGTACAACAGCCACTTCTTGTATGCCACTAAATGGCAGCATTTTTTGCTATCATTATAGCTTATTAAAAACAGAGCAAGAGGGTGTCATGCAGAGGTGCTAGAAATAGCTTGGCACCAGTGGGACACTAATGGAGTACAACAGCCACTTATTGTATGCCACTAAATGGCAGCTTTTTTTGCTATCATTATAGCTTATTAAAAACAGAGCAGGAGGGTGTCATGCAGAGGTGCTGCACATAGATTTGCACCAGTGGGGCACTAATGGAGTACAACAGCCACTTCTTGTATGCCACTAAATGGCAGCTTTTTTTGCTATCATTATAGCTTATTAAAAACAGAGCAGGAGGGTGTCATGCAGAGGTGCTGCACATAGATTTGCACCAGTGGAGCACTAATGGAGTACAACAGCCACTTCTTGTATGCCACTAAATGGCAGCATTTTTTGCTATCATTATAGCTTATTAAAAACAGAGCAGGAGGGTGTCATGCAGAGGTGCTGCACATAGATGTGCACCAGTGGGGCATTAATGGAGTACAACAGCCACTTCTTGTATGCCACTAAATGGCAGCATTTTTTGCTATCATTATAGCTTATTAAAAACAGAGCAGGAGGGTGTCATGCAGAGGTGCTGCACATAGATTTGCACCAGTGGGGCACTAATGGAGTACAACAGCCACTTCTTGTATGCCACTAAATGGCAGCATTTTTTTGCTATCATTATAGCTTATTAAAAACAGAGCAGGAGGGTGTCATGCAGAGGTGCTAGAAATAGCTTCGCACCAGTGGGACAATAATGGAGTACAACAGCCACTTCTTGTATGCCACTAAATGGCAGCATTTTTTGCTATTATTATAGCTTATTATAAACAGAGCAGGAGGGTGTCATGCAGAGGTGCTAGAAATAGCTTGGCACCAGTGGGACACTAATGGAGTACAACAGCCACTTCTTGTATGCCACTAAATGGCAGCTTTTTTTGCTATCATTATAGCTTATTAAAAACAGAGCAGGAGGGTGTCATGCAGAGGTGCTGCACATAGATTTACACCAGTGGGGCACTAATGGAGTACAACAGCCACTTCTTGTATGCCACTAAATGGCAGCATTTTTTGCTATCATTATAGCTTATTAAAAACAGAGCAAGAGGGTGTCATGCAGAGGTGCTAGAAATAGCTTGGCACCAGTGGGACACTAATGGAGTACAACAGCCACTTCTTGTATGCCACTAAATGGCAGCATTTTTTGCTATTATTATAGCTTTTTAAAAACAGAGCAGGAGGGTGTCATGCAGAGGTGCTAGAAATAGCTTGGCACCAGTGGGACACTAATGGAGTACAAAGCCACTTCTTGTATGCCACTAAATGGCAGCTTTTTTGCTATTATTATAGCTTATTAAAAACAGAGCAGGAGGGTGTCATGCAGAGGTGCTGCACATAGATTTGCACCAGTGGGGCACTAATGGAGTACAACAGCCACTTCTTGTATGCCACTAAATGGCAGCATTTTTTGCTACCATTATAGCTTATTAAAAACAGAGCAGGAGGGTGTCATGCAGAGGTGCTAGCAATAGCTTGGCACCAGTGGGACACTAATGGAGTACAACAGCCACTTCTTGTATGCCACTAAATGGCAGCTTTTTTTGCTATCATTATAGCTTATTAAAAACAGAGCAGGAGGGTGTCATGCAGAGGTGCTGCACATAGATTTGCACCAGTGGGGCACTAATGGAGTACAACAGCCACTTCTTGTATGCCACTAAATGGCAGCATTTTTTGCTATCATTATAGCTTATTAAAAACAGAGCAGGAGGGTGTCATGCAGAGGTGCTGCACATAGATTTGCACCAGTGGGGCACTAATGGAGTACAACAGCCACTTCTTGTATGCCACTAAATGGCAGCATTTTTTGCTATCATTATAGCTTATTAAAAACAGAGCAGGAGGGTGTCATACAGAGGTGCTAGAAATAGCTTGGCACCAGTTGGGCACTAATAGAAGTCCAACAGCCACTTTTAGGATGCCACTAAGTTTCCTCAAGTTTGCTAAGTTTCCTCAAGTTTGCTAGTATAATGGTTTAGTAACAATGAGTTTGAGTGTGCAATGCAGGCAGACGTGCTGCAAATATCTTTGCACTAGTGGGACAATACAGAAGTCCAACAGCCACGTTTAGGATGCCACTAAGTTTCCTCAGTGTTTGCTAGTATAATGGCTTAGTAACAATGAGTTTGAGTGTGCAAAGGGCAGGAGGGTACAGTGGCAGGGTTGTGGGTCTGGGTAGAGGAAAGGAAGCCTCCTTTTGTATCCCTCCTAATGGGGAAATGCAGCGAGGAAATCCCTGACCTTAGCTACACAGACGCTGTCATCTTGTGTAGCTGTTAAAATCTGTTTTCACGGCCCTGACTGTCACCTATGGCTCTGACCCTGCCGGTATTAGCCCTTACAAGGGCTGAAAGAAACTTCTATCCCTATTCTGTATAGCACTGTGTATAGAGCGTACACAGCAGTATCGGAGACAGGAGCTACGCCAGCGGTGACTGACACCCAGATGCAGAAGAGATAATGGCGTCCAGACGGGCAGATACTCGTTTTTATAATGCAGGGACATGTGACATGGACATCCTATCACACATGCCGTTGCTTCTCTGGCTAAAAGTCCACTTAGCTGTGTGTGTGTCTGGGATTGGCTGACATGCTGGTTCGCCCCACTAAACGCGCGCGCTTAGGGAAGGAAGACAAGGAAAAAAAAATGGCCATTATCCAAACAGCAGTGATCTGAATGCGCTGTTCCCGCACACTATACACTGAAATTTCATAATAGTGTGAGTCACAGAGTGACTTACACTATTACAGCGGAAAGCCAGCTAGTAATTATCTTGTCTTTTTGCTGCTAGAACCGTTCTCGAACGTATCTAGAACTATCGAGCTTTAGCAAAAAGCTCGAGTTCTAGTTCGATCTAGAACAGCCCCCAAAATCACTCGAGCCGCGAACTGGAGAACCTCGAACTGCGAACCGTGCTCAACTCTAGTCCCCGGTCCTACGGTTCCGCTGACTTGCACCACCTCCTGCAGACGGCCACCACCATCTGCCGACCTTGCTGTACGTGCCTGGGCTCCTACCCAGACACCAACAGTTTCTCTCCTGTCACTTTCAACTCCCAACTTAACTCTCCTCCACTCCAAACTGAACTCTCCTCCACTCCAAACTGAACTAACTGCTTTTTCCGCCTCCAAGCCTGTGCACTCCTCGGTGGGTGGGGCCAACCGCATGGCTCCGCCCCACCTGGTGTGGACATCAGACCCTGGAGGAGGCAACAAGGATTTTGTTTGACTGTTGTTGCCTAACCAGGGGAGGGTGTGTGTGTGATGTTGTGTTTGTGACTACCTGGATAGTCCGGGGCGTCACATCCATCACTACAGTAGACCTAGAGATGATGAGGACAGCATGGTTTGTAATTTTTTTTTACACTGAAGTGCAGTCTCGGACGAAAATTAAGTGAAAAAAACTCCCTCAATCTGTGCGCACTGGGAAATTTGCTTTTCTTAAGAAAAATCTGCACCCTTTAGCTGAATTCCGCACCAGCGTCAAAAATGTACCCGGCACCAACATGCGGTTTTTCCGCGGGTTGGTCTATTATCTATGGCAAAATCGCAGGTACCTGGGGAAAAGAAGTGACATGCTGCTTTTTTCTGCAGAAATTCTGCAGCAAAACCTATAGGAAGAAAAATGCAATGAGCGCACAGCATTTCGGTTTTCCCATAGATTTTCCTGGGGAAGGACTGCAGAAAGGTTATGAACAAAAACTGCATTTTTTTTTTTGCAGCAAAATCCGCAGCAAAAAACTGCAGTGTGCGCACAGGGCCTTAAGTTTGTCATGGGATAACTATGACCGGTGGCATTGTCCTATGGTTACCGTTCAGTACAGTGTCAGAACAGGAGAACCGTGCAGCAGGCTTTAGTGTACAGTAGCAGGGCAGAGTGGCGGGCTGAAGTAATTGGGTAGTGTGGCAAGGCAGAGTGGAAGGGCAGTGTCACAGACCTGCACATCCCTGAATCACCCTTCCCCCACCATTAGGTGCAGAAACAGGTCGGGGTCACACTATTCCTGACTTTTGGGGCCCTGAAGCCCTTTACACTGCACAAGGAGGGATATGCTATCACAGATATGAAGTAAGAAACAGGACAGAAGTTCTCCAGTGTTCATATGAAACAATCACCTCCCAGAGAAGTGATGAGTGTCCTGCCCTCCCCAGAGAAGTGCTGTCCTGAGTCTCCTACCCTCCACTCACCAGCAGCACAGCCAGCAGTGTGTGCAGAGCTGCCATCCTCACTCTTCTATCTGGTAGCAGCACGTCACTGGTCTGCAGATGGTGAGTGCAGATGCAGAGCTTCATCCTCCTCAGCGCTGCCATACTCCTGTCAGATTCCTGTGTGAGAGCAATCTGCATTTTGATTGGAGGAGCCTTCCACAGCAGCCCCCAGCTGACCGCTGATTCACCTATCAGCACTTTGCTTTCATTTTCTCTTGTTCTCACTGCAGCCTGAGATCTGTGCCCTTGCGTCACCCCGCCCCCTCCAGCAAATGCCGATTTACTACCCTGCTTTACACCTGCAGAGTTAAGAGAAGCTGGAGCTACAGGTGGGCCCCTCTGGGCCTTCTGCCCCCCCCCCTCCGCTAGCTACGCTACTGAGTTGCATGTAATATGACTGACACTCACCCCAGTGAGAGATTTCAATGTGGGTCGCTAATAGGGTTTAAAGCCTCGAAATCGTAGAAGAAATCCGAAAAACTCAAGCTGATGGATGATCGTGATCTTTAGTTGTCAATGTGTTTAAAAGATAATCCTCCTTCTTTTGTCCTGAAATGTGTTGACAAATAGAGATCACAATCATCCATCAGCCTGAATTTTAGGGCTTTCCTCAATGGCACTGTAGCTTTTAACCTTTTCGTAGAACCACATTGAAAAACTTGCTCTTTCTAACACAACCATGCCATTCTTCAATGCACTTAGTAAGCCTCATGTATGGAATCCAAATAGCAAAAAAACACCAAACAATGCTCTGTAGCTTTTTTACTAATAGCACTTGTCAATGAGGCAAAGATCTGAAGCTAATTAGCATATATACATGGAATAAGGCTGTACTTTCTCTTTTCTTCCTCCTCCCTTTTTCTGTCTCAGTCTACAATTAATTCACCCAAGGATAAAAGGGAAAATATTTTGACATATTCATCCTTCCAAATATGCTCCCTTACCTCCGGCTTCAAGTGAACTCTAAAGGTCCCGTCACACGCAGCGATATCACTAGCGATATCGCTTGCGTGCGTACCCACCCCCGTCAGTTGTGCATCACGGGCAAATCGCTGCCCGTGGCGCACAATATCGTTCGGCGCCGTCACACGGACTTACCTGCCTAGCGACGTCGCTGTAACCGGCGAACCGCCTCCTTTCTAAGGGGGCGGTTCATGCGGCGTCACAGAGGCGTCACTAAGCGGCCACCCAATAGAAGCGGAGGGGCGGAGATGTGCGGCCGTAACATCCCGCCCACCTCCTTTCTTCCTCATTGCCGGTGGCCGCAGGTAAGTTGTAGGTCATCATTCCCGAGGTGTCACACGTAGCGATGTGTGCTGCCTCGGGAACGACGAACAACCTGCGTCCTCTACAATCAACGATTTTATGAAAATGAACGACGTGTCAACGATGGACGATTTGGTGAGTATTTTCCATCGTTAACGGTCGTTCATGCTGGACACACGCAATGACGTCGCTAATGATGCCGGATGTGCGTCACGGACGCCGTGACCCCGGCGATATATCGTTAGATCTGTCGTTGCGTGTAACGGGGCCTTAAGGGTTTCATCAAATATACGTACAATTTTACACTCGTTTTGAGATGTTCTGAGTCACTGAGCCTCGAAGAACTACACAATTGCTGTTCCTGGCATTCTAAGTCCTGGACTATACAAGGCTACAATGTGAAATGGAGACGATACAGGAAGAGGAGCATGAACCACACGCTTACCTAGCATTAGCTATCATCTGACCTTCCGAAACCCAATATTACCATTTCTGTTTGTGGCTCTACCATTATGCCCCAGCAGCATGCCCCCTGTCTTGGGGTTATAAATGACTCCAATCTCTCCTTCACTCCATATTCGTTCACTAGTTCATTCATGCCAATTCCACCTCAAAACAGCTCTAGAATTCGTCCTTTTCTTACCGTTGACTCTGCAAAAACTCTTACTGTCGCTCTCATTCATTCTCGCTTGGATTATTGTAATTCTTTACTAATTGGTCTCCCTGTTACTAAACTCTCCCCTCTCCAATCAATTCTGAATGCCTCAGCCAGGATCATTTTCCTCTCCAACCACTTCACTGATGCCTCTGCTCTTTGCCAGTCATTGCAGTAGTTGCCTATCCGCTACAGAATCAAACATAAACTTATCACTCTCACTCACAAGGCTCTCCATGGTTCTGCACTGCCATACATCCCCTCCCTGATCTCTGTCTATTACTCCACCCGTGCCTTCTGTTCTGCTAATGACCTAAGACTGACATCCTGAACAATTCAAACCTCCCACTCACGTCTTCAAGATTTCTCACGAGCTGCGCCTATGCTCTTGAACACACTACCAAGAATAATCCGATTAATTCCCAACATCCTCACCTTTAAGTGGGCACTAAAAACACATTTCTTTAGACTAGCCTATCACCTCACCGGACTGATCTAATCTAGTCCCTTTCTGCACTTCATAAAATTTACTACCGGTTCTTGTCCCCTGTATCTTCTGGTTCCTTCATCTTCATATTTTTTACACTCTGTACCTGTATAAATTCTGGCTGGCGACCGGTCCACACAGCTGGTTTTGAATCCCCTATTAAATCGATGGCTGGACCATATATGACAAGCTTTTCTCCCCCCATTCACCTTTTGTGCCTCCCCTATTCCCTCATAGACTGTAAGCTTACGAGCAGAGCCCTCAATCCTCTTGGTATCTTAATTTTGTTATTTTGCATTGTCTCATATTGTCAGTACATGTCCCCTCTGAATTGTAAAGCACTGAGGAATATGTTGGCGCTATAGAAATAAAATGTATTATTATTATTATTATTATTAATATCTGAGCCATTACTTGACCAATATCCCAACCTGAACTACCAAGGACCAATGAAACACACTTCTATGTGCACTAAGCTAGACAAACAAACAAAAAACAGTTCTCATCAGGCTGCACCAGTTACCAATCACCAGCAGTGGACAACTCTCCTTTCAATCCTGAAGTCAACGTTTCAGATACACAACAGGGACCACATACTGTGCACTGCCATCTTCTAAATGTAGATCCATTCTTTCCTGGGTGTCCAAATCTTTTGTTGGTGACTGCTCTTCTGCAAAAATGTCTGCCTCTCCTGGACTAGACTCACTGGTGATGTCCCTTGCCAGAACAGACCTGCCTTCCATTTCAAGTGAGCAGGTGGCCAAATCTGTCTTTAAAGCACCTTAACAGGCACATCAATCCTGCAGATATGCCCCAGGGTGGTTAATAACCAAGGCAACAAGCTGTTCTCTATAAAATAAAATTTGTTTCATTTTTGACAATAGAAAGGATTATTAAAGGGAACATATCAGAGGTTATATGTTGCCTAATCTGTGGACAGCATGTGTTTGCCAATGGCTGTATTATCCCAGCCAAGTATGTTTAATTCTGAAATGCTGCAATGTTTCAGAGGAAAATATATATTTTCAGCTGACGAGGACCAAGCCACATGGGCAAATAATGAGACAGGTGGGTCTTTAGTGGCTTCACCCTGCCCACTGAGAGAGATTGACAACGTGCGCATACAGGCAGAAATCTGTCAATCACTGTTAGCAGGCAAGGAGAAACCGGTAGGCACCCATCTGTCTGATTAGTCTGCCACATAGCTCAGCTTCTGGTGACTATCACGGTATGTTTTTTGCAGCTTTTTGGGTTAAACATGCCTGGCTGGGATAATACAGCAAGTGGCAGATACACGCTGATCACGGAATTATGAGTATGGATCAGCTGTCAGGTTCCCTTCAATAAGAATTAAATTTCAGAGTTCCTCGTTTAAACAAGCATGTTGCAATTTTTAACCACAAATGAATTTGAAACAATCTTTTTAAGGAACATCTGTGATGACTTAGCATTTGGCCACTTGTGTGAGGGGATAACTGAAATGAACTTGATTAGACCAGACTTTTGGGTGCTTTGTTTATTAAATCAAGAGAAATTAGCCATCATCTTCACAGATTGGTCAGAGCTCTAATGTCTGCAAATGTGGAGTATTATTATTATTATTATTATTTTTTTATTATAGCGCCATTTATTCCATGGCGCTTTACAAGTGAGAGAGGTATACGTACAACAATCATTAACAGTATAAAACAGACTGGTACAGGGGTAGAGAGGACCCTGCCCGCGAGGGCTCACAGTCTACAGGGAATGGGTGATGGTACAATAGGTGAGGACAGAGCTGGTTGCGCAGTGGTCTACTGGACTGAGGGCTATTGTAGGTTGTAGGCTTGTTGGAAGAGGTGGGTCTTGAGGTTCCTCTTGAAGCTTTCCATGGTAGTGGAGAGTCTGATGTGCTGAGGTAGAGCGTTCCAGAGTATGGGGGATGCACGGGAGAAATCTTGTACGCGATTGTGGGAAGAGGAGATAAGAGAGGAGCAGAGAAGGAGATCTTGTGAGGATCTGAGGTTGCGTGCAGGTAGGTACCGGGAGACTAGGTCACAGATGTAGGCAGGAGACAGGTTGTTCATGGCTTTGTATGTCATGGTTAATGTTTTGAACTGGAGTCGTTGGGCGATGGGAAGCCAGTGAAGGGATTGGCAGAGTGACGAGGCTGGGGAGTAGCGAGGGGAGAGGTGGATTAAGCGGGCCGCAGAGTTTAGGATAGATTGGAGGGGTGCAAGAGTGTTGGAAGTGAGGCCAGAGAGCAGGAGGTTGCAGTAGTCGAGGCGGGAGATGATGAGGGCATGCACTAATGTTTTTGCAGATTCTTGGTTAAGGAAAGCACGCCATTCTGACTACATAATTTAGAGGAAAATTATGCAGTCAGATTGAACTTGTGACCAGTGAGAGAGCAGCCACCTCCAACAATCCTGTAAGAGAACTGAGTGGTAAAAAAGAGCCTTGCTTTTGTCACCAGGGATAGATTCTGCATATTCGTAGCCAAGTAGCTTTGGTTCCAGTTGGGGGAATCACAGTACTGTTTCAAGATTTATTCTACAGGATTTAAGGCCAGGATTCACAGTTCCAGCTAAAGGTTCACAGAGCTCACAAATTTAGTGGTAGAATCTAGGTTGAGACTACTAGGTTGCCTGGCTACATAACTTGCTGTGCTCAGTCAACTTCCTAAGCTTGCAGCTATCTCTTCTCAGTGGGTGCTCACCAAAAGTGGGGTACTGCTGGAATGGGATAGTTGGCCCTGGAAGCCCTGAATTCACAAAGACTCCAATCACTAGTGGGCCAGTAGAATGGTGAGAATCTGTCGCTTGTACCCTCTTATGTTCTTTCTGGGAATGTAGAATACATTTTTGCCTGTTGGTGAACTAAATAAAGTCTTACCAGTGTGTGGCTCCCTCACCCTGTGTTGTCTGAGTAGAGTTTTGCCCACGGGGAAGGAGTGCGGGCATTCAGTGGGATGAGCTGTCTGGTCTTTCTGAAGACAGCCAGGCCAGCGGACAAGAGCACTCACTGATCCTTGTGTCTCCACAACATCTCTTAGTTCTACTAACCCGCTTCTTGTGTATTCAGTGTGATTAATTTGTTAATATTCAAGACTTTTACTGTTATGTAACAATAGATTTAAAAGTTACATAAAAAGGAAACAATAATTGCTTCCCTGATTAAAGGCTTGCATGTAAGTTAGCCTACATTTTCCATTATTCCCTTTAGGACATTAATGTATTATATTTTTGCTATTAATGTGGTAACTCCATTATAATATTGAAAAAATGATAATCTACCTAGTAAACGTCTATATAAAATTGACCTCAGAGAAGCACTTAATGTAATTACGCTCTCAGAATTATTACTATCATTATAATAATAAAAACTGACACTTAACTCATTTAAAATAATTTAAGACACTCAGTGCATGAGGAGTTCAAATGTCATGTTGTCTTATATGGAAAGAGACTGGTCGTAGTTTTATTATTGTATATCTGAGCTGGCAGTGCAAATTCTGTGCATTAAAAGGAACCTGTCACCATTTTTTTCCCTATTAAACTAAAAGTATCACTTTCTGCAGCTCCTGTGCTGCATTCTATGAAGGTGCACCTTGTTGCTGGTCCCCCTTCCAAACCCAAAAAAAACTTTCTAAAATCTCACCGTTGTCTATGCAAATTAGTTCTGTTGGCCAGATGGGTGGGCTCTATTTCGTCTCCTGTCCCCCCCTCCTGCTTCTCTTTTCCGTCCTCCTGTCATGATTGACAAGGATGGCTCCGCCGTCATCATGCACTCTGCTGCCCAAGTCTCAGGCAGGTGCAGTTCGCTCTGCCCCTATCATGGGCCACGCATAAAAACATTTTCCCTCTTGCGCACCGGTGATGTATCTGCGCAGGTGCGAGATCATGGTCATGAACGAGGATGATGCGACTGGCAGTTCATGAACAGCGCAGACCATGATCTTGCGCCTGCACAGATACATCACCGGCGCACGAGAGGGAAAGTGTTTTTATGCTTGTCCCGCGATAGGGGTAGAGAGAACTGCGCCTGCGCGAGACTTGGGCAGCAGAGTGGATGATGACGGCGGCGCCAGCCTTGTCAATCATGACAGGAGGACTGCGAAGAGCGGCAGGAGGGGGAGACAGGAGACAAAATAGAGCCTGCCCATCTGGCCAACAGAACTAATTTTCATAGACAACGGCGAGATTTTATAAAGTTCTTTTTTGGGTTTGGAAGGGGGACCAGCAACAAGGTGCACCTTCGTAGAATGCAGCACAGGAGCTGCAGAAGGTGATACTTTTGGTTTAATAGGGAAAAAACTGGTGACAGGTTCCCTTTAAAGACAATCCATGTCAGTCTGGTGTTCAGTTTTCTTGTCATGAAATTGCCCACTCTCTGCACATGTGAATTGATTGCAACTTTAACCCTTTTATGACCTATTTTCCACTTTTTTAATTTTTGTTTTTTTCTTCCCTTCTTCTAAGAGTCATAACTTTTTCTAATTTTATGTTCACATAACCGTACTAAGCCTTGCTGAACAAGTTGAACTTTTGAATGACACCATTCATTATATCATCTGATGCACTGTAAAGCAGGAAAAAATTGTAACTATCAATATTTCCAACAAAGTACAATTTCACAATAATTTTTGGGGTATTTTATTTACCATGGTCATTATGCAATAAAACTGATCTGACAATATGATTCACCAGGTCAGTATGATTATGCAGAGCAAACATTTTTTCTTCCCTGAGCTGACGCTTTTACTGATACCATTTTGGGGTAGATACAATGTTTTGATCGCCTCTTATTGCATTTTATTGTAATGTTACGGTGACCAAATAAAAGTAATTCTGCCATTTTTATTTTTTTATTATGCCATTAACCGATCAGATTAATTTATTTTAGGCTTTGTTAGATCAGACTTATACGAATGCAATAATAACAAATATTTGTATGTTTTTTGTTTTGTTTTATTTTTAATTGGTCAAAAGGGAGTAATTTTAACGTATGTACATTTTTTTCATTTTTTTTTTAAATCACTTTTTACTGTATTTGTTAGTCTCCTTAGGGGACTTGACACAACAATCATCTGATCACTTGTACTATACTGTGTATAACAATGTATCAGCAATACTATCTATAGAGAAAATCAAACAGTCTCCTATGAACACCAGCTATATGCTGGTTTTCACATCAATATAGTCAAGACAAGCACGACGAAGTTTCAGAAGACTGTCATGGCAACCCATCAGCACCCTGGGATCTTGTCAGAGATGTGCAGATAAGTGCATAAAATGGGGCGGTCCGAACCCGGTGCATATTAAATAGCGATGTCAGAGATGGACAGTGGCATTTTACAGGTTAAATGGCTGTTAGAGGCAGGTGATGGTTGAATAAATCAGCCATATTCTTTTAGAAAGATGCGAGCTCAGCATTCAGGAAAGTGAGGGACACAACATATGTGGTAATTTGGTTCTTTGGTTAGTTTCAATGTATTTAGAAGAGGCTTACAGGCAGCCTTGTAAAACACAATTTTATCAGAAACTACTGTCTAATCCACAACAACATTAACATTCCCAAGGAAATACCATTGATTATCTGACTATGCCTCTAGATCAGGGGCGGACATATCATTGATGTAACCTGTGTGGCTGCACAGTGGCTCAAGTAGAATGGGGACAAAGTTCTGCCTCCAAAACAGGTGGAATTGTGCATTTTGATGAGCGCTTGGGGTGAAAATGGCCCATGAATTGTTTTTGCACATGAGCCCTGTGCTGTGTTAGCCAGTGCTGTAGCTATGACATTATTTCAAAGAGAAAGATTATCTAGGGGTTATTAATAGGGATGAGCGTATCCGGCGGATAACGGGTATTCAAGGTATTCGGTATCCGACGGCTAATATGGTATTAGCTCCGATACTTTCATTTTCATTTCTGGACTTCCTGGTGCCTTTTTCCAGCCAATGAACACATCTGGCGTTGCTTGCCCTCACTGTAATGCTGCAACCATCTTTGTTATGGTGTTACTGTGATTGGCATGGCTGCACAGCGTCAATAGGGGCTATATAAGGCTGCCGCCATTTTGTGAACACGCATTAATTCCTGAGCTGCCGCTGTAGCTAGACTGTACTGTGTGCGGGACAGAGTTTCTCCAGCCAACTAATACTAGTCCTTCTAAGGGCTGAAGATATTTAGCATTAGCTGCTAGCAGCTGTGTAAATCATAGAAACAGGTATAGGGACAGTGCAGTGTATTCTATGAGATAGTGTTCCTGCTGCACAATCCAAAATAGTCTTTGTAAGGGCTGAAGAAAGTGTTCACTATCTGCTAGCAGCTGAGTAAATCATAGAACAAGGTATAGGGACAGTGTTAGTGCATTGCTTACTTAAATGACAGCTGTTCCTGTTTTAAACCAGCCAAAAAAAAAAATCCTCTTATTAGTGGTGCATACGGTCTGTTACTGCAGTGTGTGATATAGGGAGAGCTTATTCACAGGCAGGGAGAGATTTACTGTCCTGACATCTGCTACTGTTGAGGATAAGAATTGAGTATCCAAAAATACTTAATTCAGCCATTTCATAGACTCAGGTATATAGTTTAGTAGATGTAAACTAACACACATATTTATGAATGTTCTTGTTTCTTACTAACATGTGTATATATGTATATTGTATATTTAGTGATTTTCCTTAAACACAGTATATATCAGTACATGTAACTTGAAGATGGCTGCTACATTGCTGCTGGACAACGCCTAAGATGATATACAAAAGAAATTCCTGGAGCCTGGACTGACCAATCCAAAGAGGATATGCAGATTTCCTATACGTCATGAAGCCCCGACCTACGAAACTTGATTGGACTAAAACCTTTGTTCACACCCCTTTACTTCTTGGTCTAGGGGCTTTGTTTAAGAATAAAGACCAGTTGCCTCAGGGTCTGTCATGGAGAAGGTCCATAACCGATATATGGTGTCTGTTATTGTTCATTCTCGCGTGCATGCATGACAATATGATTTGCAACAGCGGTCAGATCTAGAAAAAGTGACCAGTTGAGTCACGCCCTTTACAGTGGAGGCACTGGTGAGATTACTGTAAGAAAGATTGGCCGAACTTCTCTCTCGGATCAAGGAGATCATTTCTCAGTACCCGGAGACCGCTGACAGAGCTGATCACTCAAATATCACAGGTAAGTGTCATATATAATGTATATGATGATTTACCTGTGACTCGACGGTATATGACGAAAGGGTTGACCTCTGAACTGAGAGGGATTTTGACATTGTAGACCCAAACGTAGGCTATTATCTTTTGCCGGTAGTCTTGAACAAAGGAACGAATCCACACCCATAAGTGCTGGTTCTTTGGGTCATACGATCTGACCGTCTGTCTGTATTTCTGAGTTGTAAACGGGGGTTTTTAGCCTCATAGAAAGTCTGTAAATTCTTCGCTCTAACTTAGTTTTCAAAAAGTTAATTGTCTGCTGCTGGACACTGAGAGCGGGAGTCGAATTACGCAGCTGTGCCTACAGTCTTTCTTGCACTAAGAGGGAAGAGGAAGGGGGGCCATTCACCCACGCAGCTGCGGGCAGAAGGAGGGGGACTTGTGTGAGAGAGTGAGAGCAAAGAGGCAGAGGGAGAGGGGATAGAGCCCAGGGACGCAGCTGCTATCTTTGTTCTGTGAAAAAGAAGGGGGGGGGGGGCAGTGACTTAGCAATTACCTACGTAGCTGCAAAAAGACAAGTGCTATTTTGTTTGGATTAGAATAGAAACTAACTGGTTTATGCGTTCTCAGTATTTGCAATTGTTTGTTTTTGAACAGAAGTGTTTGAACCAGCGTATCCCCCCTGTGTTTGTTTATTAATAAACACGTGCCACTGCCTATTTGAAAAATAAAAAAATAAGCGAGGTGGGGGAAGGGTTCAGGTAACTTAAAGTGGAATTAGCGTATTCCCCTGCGTTTTAGACGTGCGTCACTGTTTGTGTTGGATATGCAAACGAGGCGGGAGAAAATTCCAGTTTGGGTCATTTAAAAGTGTCAGAATTAGCGTATTCCCCTGCATATTAGACGCGCGCCACTGTTGTGATGGGGTTGGTCTTCACAACGAGGCAGGAAAGGATTCCGTTGGAGCCGGCCGGTTTAATCAGAGCCCTGTGCATGCTTTGTTCAAAAAGAAATGTGTTTTTTTAGTAGGAGCTGAGAACGCTTTCGCCCTAGTTACAAAAAAAAAGGAGTGGAAAAATATATGAAAGATTGTAAAAAATTGTGTAAAATAGTTGGACTACCACTAGATGGCAGGCTGCAGCCCTTTTACGAAAGACCATATTGATCTCCAGTGAGTTTATACTGAAGAACAAAGACCCCATTCACTGTCTGTTGCTATTTGTAGAATTACTAATGTTTTTCTCTAGCTGTGTCTCATTGTTCTTCTCTAGAAGTCATTATATCTGGTACTAATCAAGCCTCTCCTTTGTATGCTGGAATGCGAACTGGTTTACAGCCATTAACAGTAACACCCCTGGCTCCGTCTGTAGTTACAGCCACTCCCATTACACCCAGGGAGTCACAACATGGATGCTACACCCGGAAGTCAGGTGCCTGGAACTGCCTGTGGCGGCCATCTTGCTACACCCACTGATGGCAATACACCCAGTTTATACACGTATTTGGTATCGCCGCGTTCAGAAATGCCCCATCTATCAAAATATAAAATAAATTGATCTGATCAGTAAACGGCGTAGCGGCAAAAAAATTCCAAACCCCAAAATTACGTTTTTTGGTCACCGCAAGTTTTGCGCAAAATTCAATAACAGGCGATCAAAACGTAAACGTGAGGATCCAAAAATACTTAATTCAGCCATTTCATAGACTCAGGTATATAGTTTAGTAGATGTAAACTAACACACATATTTATGAATGTTCTTGTTTCTTACTAACATGTGTATATATGTATATTGTATATTTAGTGATTTTCCTTAAACACAGTATATATCAGTACATGTAACTTGAAGATGGCTGCTACATTCTGGACAACGCCTAAGATGATATACAAAAGAAATTCCTGGAGCCTGGACTGACCAATCCAAAGAGGATATGCAGATTTCCTATATGTCATGAAGCCCCGACCTACGATACTTGATTGGACTAAAACTTTTGTTCATACCTTTACTTCTTGGTCTAGGGGCTTTGTTTAAGAATAAAGACCAGTTGCCTCAGGGTCTGTCATGGAGAAGGTCCATAACCGATATATAGTGTCTGTTATCGTTCATTCTTGCGTGCACTCATGACAATATGATTTGAAACAGCGGTCAGATCCAGAAAAAGTGACCGGTTGAGTCACGCCCTTAACACTACTAATAATCAACAATCTCAGCACTGCTACATCCCTTGTGTCTGTTATACTAGCAATAGGTATTACAACTTGCAAAAAAAAGGTCCTAAAATTGTAAAAACAACGGGTTCAGGTGTAGTGTAGTGCCTGTAAGCCACCATCTCAATTCACAGTCTGAGTGTTAGCAAATTTTTATTACTACTCGGTGTCAGTGGCACTACTTGTGCCTGAAGCAAAATACCTTCATAGCACCAAACTAGCCTAATTTTGGGGATCTTCATATCTTACAGAACTTAGTTAGTGGCCTGCTGCCACTAACACACAGTGTGAGTGTAACCAAATTTTAATTAATACTCGGTGTCAGTGGCACTACTTGTACCTGAAGCAAAATACCTTCATAGCACCAAACTAACCTAATTTTGGGGATCTTCATATCTTACAGAATCTACATAGTGTCCTGCTCATATTAAAACACAGTCTCAATGTTACCAAATTTTTATTAATACTAGGTGTCAGTGGCACTACTTGTGCCTGAAGCAAAATACCTTCATAGCACCAAATAAGCATCCTGATGGTGGCGTCTTCCTATCTTACAGAACCTACATAGTGTCCTGCTCTTACTAAAACACAATCTGAGTGCCAAAAACTAATACTAACATAAAAGTGTTGTTAAACCCTGTTTTCTTTTGGGGCTGAAAGACATTCACAACATCTTTGTCGACTCCTCCAAGTAATAGTTTGTCCAATAAAGGTACCTTGCAGTTTTTAGACTTACAGAATCAGCTATCTGTAACGCCTGCCTGGATCAACAGACTCAGGTGGGATATAATGGACAGACTAGAGGGAAGCCACTCACCAAGCAGGACCCCCAGAACACTGAAACCCTTTAACCCCTATACAGGGATTTGGAATTACACAGGGCCCTGGAGATCACTACCTGTGGAAGGCTGCAGTTTGATGAGAGTAGTCATCAGGCAGGGTCAAACCAGGAATAGTAGAACAGGGACAGAATCGGCAGACAAGGACTTAATCAGAAAACGTAGCAGAGGTCAAATCCAAATCGGGCAGTGAGGTACAAAAACAGCTGGCAGAAGGGTAGTCAGAAAACACGCAGAAGTCAGCACACAGGAATCACAAAACAGAATAGGTCAGACCAGGAGCAAGGAAATCAGAACTATCTCTGGAAGAGGTGAGCAGACAAGAGGGGAGCTAAGAAGGGTGTGGTGTCTTCCCATTGGCTGTAGCTGAACGCTGGCAACTTCAGCTGGAAGACACACCCCACTCACAGTCAGCCAGTGGTACTGCAGATCCCAAGATAACCCAGCCCAGTGGATGATCGGAGCCTGCGTCCACCGGTGCCGCTGGCATCGACTCCTCTCCCATCACCAGTACCATCCATGGCAGGAACACGGCGTCGCCTGGCGATTGGAGCAGAAGTCGCTTTAGTGGACTTCGGTAGTGACGTAACAGTACCCCCCCACAAGGGGCCTCCGGACCCTCAAAACCCGGCTTGCCAGGAAACTGGAGGTGAAACCGCCGGTCCAGACCCTTAGCATGAATATCGTTCGCAGGGACCCATGACCTCTCCTCAGGGCCGTAACCCCTCCAATGCACCAAATACTGTACTGCCCCTCTGACAAAACGGGAATCAAGTATTTTCTGCACCTCATACTCCAAGTTACCTTCAACTAAAACAGGAGGAGGGGGGCACTGACCGGGTGAATGGGGACACGATACAACTTGAGGAGGGACTTATGGAACACATATCTTAAAGGATGGGGGGAGTTGCAGGTGGAAAGCTGTGAGATTAATTACTTCGATTATCTCGTAAGGTCCAATAAATCTCGGACCCAGCTTAGCAGAAGGGACTTTGAGTTTAATATTCCGTGTAGATAACCATACCTTGTCTCTAACTCCAAGGCTAAGGCCCTTGAAACGTCTCTTATTAGCAGAGGAGACTTGACCAACCTTTGCCCTTTTCAAGTTCTCTTTCACTTCAGACCAGATAGCCTTCAGTTTGTCCACAGTTGATTTAGCCTCAGGAGTATCCACCACAGCGGAAGAAAAAGAACCAAAACGTGGATGCAACCCTAAATTGCAGAAAAAGGGGGTAGTCTTGATGGATTCCTGATACTGATTATTGATTGCAAACTCAGCTAGCGGCAGTTATTCCACCCAGTCAGACTGACGGTCAGACACATAACACCGGAGATATTGTTCAAGGGTTTGATTGGAACGTTCAGTCTGACCATTGGTCTCTGGGTGGTAGGCAGATGAAAAAGATAGCTCTATATTGATCTTTTTACAAAACGCCCTCCAGAATTTCGAGACGAACTGTGTTCCTCGGTCAGAAACAACATTTTCCGGAACCCTGTGTAACCGCACAATATGCCTCATAAACAACTTGCTAAGGCTAGTTTCACACTTGCGTTGAACGGTATCCGTTGCATTGCATTGTGTGACGGATGCAACGGATGTGTTGCATATAGTGGCACAACGAATGCAACGGATGCTGCAAAACAACGCAATTCGTTTTGTTTGTTTTTTTCTAGTTTTACCGTTGGCAGACTATTGTGAACGATCAGCTGATCGCTAACAGTAGTCCGCCGCCGGGTGATCAGCTGATCACTAACAGTAGCCGGCCACCAGGTGATCAGCCGCTCACTCACAGTAGCCGGCCGCCGGGTGATCAGCCGATCACTCACAGTAGCTGGCCGCCGGGTGATCAGCCGATCACTCACAGTAGCCGGCCACTGGGTGATCAGCCGATCAGTCACAGTAGCCGGCCGCCGGGTGATCAGCTGATCTCTCACAGTAGCCGGCCGCCGGGTGATCAGCTGATCGTTCGGTCGCCGACAATGTGTGCGCTGAGCGGGAGCGGGGGGCGGAGTGCGGTGGGTGGAGCCGAGCAGGGCCATGGCTGAGGACGTCAGTGCCGCGGGGACTGCATCGCTGGGGGACAGGTGAGTGAGTGTGAGAGTGTGTGTGTGTGTGTGCGTGCGATTGTGTGTGTGTGTGTGTGTGTGTGCGTGCGTGCGATTGTGTGTGAGCATACATACGAAGTGCGGGAGGGGGCGGAGCCGAGCAGGGAAGTGTCGGGCTCCCGGCACACGTAATCAGGGTTCCTTGGTTACCCGATGTGTACCCTGGTTACGGGTGGAGGGAGCCAGAGAGAGCATGGGCAGTGAAATCCAAAGGATTCCGCTGCTCAAAAAAACGTTACATGCTGCGTTCCTTCCGCCCGATGCAGCGTCAAAATAACGACGCTGCGTCGTCCGGCGGATGCAACGCTGACACTTGCGTTACAGTGCATCATCCATACAAGTCTACGGAGAATAGCGCAGTGCGTTAACGGACTGCGCTATTCTCCATAGTGATGGACTCCGCTGAACGCAAGTGTGAAACTAGCCTAAGAGTGTTAGAATTGGGTAATCTGGACAGAGGAACAAAATGACACTGTTTGCTGAATCTATCCACTACTACCCAGATACAAGTCTTCCCTTCTGGGGGTGGAAGGTCAGTGATGAAGTCCATGGAGAGATGTGTCCAAGGGATTACTGGAGTAAGTAGGGACTGGAAAAATCCGGCAGGGCGGGTACGGGGTGCCTTGGCTCGAGCACAAGTTTCACAAGCCAGTACATATTCCTTACAATCTTTTGTTGCGGTTGGCCACCAAAAATTCCTGGTTACTAGTTGGAGGGTATTGCCTATACCAGGGTGGCCTGCAAGCACAGAATTGTGGGATTCCTGGAGTACCCTTAGGTGAAGTGAAGGGGCGACAAAGAGTTTATGGACAGGAGTGGTTTCAGGAGCTTGGACTTGAGTATTATGGACCTCTTCTATCAAATCTAAAGAAACAGAAGACATAATAATGCCTTTAGCTAAAATATGCACTGGGTCAGAGTTTTCAGACTGAGAGGGACAGAAGCAACGGGAAAGTGCATCCGCTTTTGTGTTCTTGGTAATGGGCCGGAATGTTACCACAACTAGCTTGCCTAGGATTGAGTCTCTTAGCAGATTCCAGATAAGTGAGGTTCTTATGGTCTGTGATGACTGTGACCTTATGTTTGGCGCCTTCGAGGAAGTGGCGCCATTCCTCGAAGGCCCATTTATTTGCCAACAGCTCACGATTACCAATGTCATGTGGGAGAGAACTTGCGGGAAAAGAAGGCACACGGACGAAGCTGAGTGAGAAACGGAGTACCTTGTGATAGCACCGCTCCCACTCCGACCTCAGATGCATCAACTTCTACAATAAACGGACGCATAACGTCAAGCTGAACCAGAATCGGGTCTGAGGAAAAACATTCTTTTAATGTAGAGAAGGCATGGATCGCCTCTGGCTTCCAATTAACCACATCAGCCCCCTTTTTAGTCAAATCGGTGAGGGGTTTGGCAATTTTGGAAAATCTCTAAGAAATTTGCGATAATAATTAGCAAACCCAAGGACACGCTGCAAGGCTTTCAGGGACTTGGGTTGCACCCACTCCTTAATCGGTTGAAGCTTAGAGGGATCTATGTGGAAGCCTTCTGCAGACAAAATATAACCCAGGAAATTAACCTCTGCCTCAAAAAAACCACATTTCTCATATTTAGCAAATAGGGAGTTCTCCCTGAGTCTCTGGAGTACAGTGCATACATGTTGGACATGTGACGTATTATCAGGAGAATAAATCAGGATGTCATCCAGATAGACCACCACATATTGACCACAAATATCTCTGAAAATGTCATTAACAAAGTTCTGAAAGACAGCCGGCGCATTACTTAACCCAAAAGGCATTACCAAGTACTCATAGTGACCCTCTGTAGTGTTAAATGCCATTTTCCACTCATCTCCTTCTCTGATGCGGATTAGGTTATATGCTCCCCTGAGATCCAGCTTGGTAAACCACCGGGCTCCTATTAGCTAGTTGAGTAGATCAGGGATGAGTGGCAGAGGGTACTGATTCTTTACACGGTAGTCAATACAAGGTCTGAGGCCACCGTCTTTTTTATCAACGAAAAAAAATCCAGCGCTGACTGGTGACCTGGATGGTCTGATCAGCCCTCTCTGCAGACGGTCTGCTATATAATCTTTCATGGTCTGCCGCTCCGGACCATAAAGATTATACATTTTACCCTTGGGGAGTCGGGAATTGGGGACCAAATATATGGGGCAGTCATAATCTCTGTGCGGAGGTAATTTTTCAGATTCAGATACAGAAAACACATCAGCAAATTCCCTGAATGCATAAGGTATGAAGATAGGTTCAGCTCTAGTCAGGTTACCAGATAATGACATTCACGTCTCCTGACACTCAGGGATCCAGCGCACAATCTCACCCTGGTGCCAGTCTATGACCGGGTTAGGTTTGCGCAGCCATGGCATGTCCAATAAAACTGCAGACATCAGATTCTCAAGAACAAAAAATGACACAGATTCTACATGCAGAGCCCCAACAAGCATGGAGATCTCTGGAGTTACAAAAGTAACCACACCCTGAGTGAGAGGGGTACTATCAATGGCAGATATTCTTATAGGTACATTCAACCTTAGCAAAGTCAAACCCAGCTCTTTTGCTACAATAGTGTCTATGAAATTAGCTGCAGAGCCACAATCAACAAAGGCCTGCAGCCGTACAGATTTTCCCTGGTGAGACAATGAAACAGGTACCATTAACCTCATTGGGTCTGCAGGGAGTACCTGGGCCCCTGAGTGGGTATCCTGGGGCTCACTGAGGTGATGCTGCTGCCTTGGAAGCGATTGCCTCTGAGATCCAGTCTCTTCATGTTTGGCTCCACAACGTGATCTGCTCCCTTGCAGTCGACGGGATTCTGGATTCTGTTTCCTATGAGGTAGGTGCTGCAGGGGCTAGAACCTGAGCAGACCTGAGATCCTGCACTTGCTGTGTAAGTCCATGAACAAGGCCAGAAAGGGTGTGCACCTGGTTTAGCACAGCATGGAGAGAATCCATTTTTTTTCTCTCCTTGTAGATGGGCCAGAGATAATGTAATGCCGGCCTGGATCAACAGACTCAAGTGGGATGTAATGGACAGACTAGAGGGAAGCCACTCACCAAGCAGGACCCCCAGAACCCTGAAATCCTTTAACCCCTATACAGGAATTTGGAATTACACAGGGCCCTGGAGATCACTACCTTTGGAAGGCTGCAGTCCGATGAGAGTAGTCGTCAGGTAGGGTCAAACCAGGAAAAGCAGAACAGGGACAGAATCGGCAGACAAGGACTTAATCAGAAAACTTAGCAGAGGCCAAATCCAGATCAGGCAGTGAGGTACAAAAACAGCAGGCAGAAGGGTAGTCAGAAAACACGCAGAAGTCAGCAGCACACAGGAATCACAAAACAGAATAGGGCAGACCAGGAGCAAGGAAATCAGAACTATCTCTGGCAGAGGTGAGCAGACAAGAGGGGAGCTAAGAAGGGTGTGGTGTCTTCCTATTGGCTGTAGCGGAACGCTGGCAACTTCAGCTGGAAGACACACGCCACCCACAGTCAGCCAGTTGTACTGCAGATCCCAAGATAACCCAGCCCAGTGGATGATCGGAGCCTGTGCCCACCAATGCCGCTGGCATCGACTCCTCTCCCATCACCAGCACCATCCATGGGAGGAACATGGCGTCGCCTGACGATCGGAGCAGAAGTCACTGGAGCGGACTCTGGTGGTGACATAACACTATCCTGGGAAACTATTAACACAACCCAACATCAGTGTTGTTCCACTGCCTGTACAAAAGGTCACGTTACAGTATTCCCCTTAAAATAATCAAACCAAAAAAATTGGAAAAAGAGGGGGTAAGGGCCGTGGACGAGGTGATAGTGACAGTGGTCTTCGCCCAAGCAGTGTGATCATGCCAAAGAAAGAGGTTCCTGCTTTATCTACCTCTGATTTCCTATCCAAATTTTCTTGTCCTCGTGGGATAGCACTCTTGCGCCCTTAACAGTGCGAACAGGTAATGAGTTGGCTAGCAGAATATGCCTCCAGTTATTTGTCGAGTAGCAAATCCCAAGGGTCCACACAGACAGACTTGAATAGCCCAGAGGATGGGCCATCGAATCCTCAGCCTGGTCCTCCTTCCTCACAACATCAGTATTCTAAGTAAACATATGACACCAAAGCAGGTTACTCTGAGGAACTGTATATGGGACCCTTTGACCTTTCTTTCCTCTCACCACTTAACACCACTAATGGAGGGGAGGCCGTGGTATGCAGTGATGCACAGATCTTTGAGCACCTAAGGCCAGAAGAAAGCCATGTTGTTGGCCGTGACATGCTGGGCAATCAGGTGGAAGTGTTGGAGGATGATGAGACACAATTGCCCTCAGATCAGCCTGAAACCTCTATTCCCGAAGATGTTGACCTTCAGGAATTTGAAGACAACCTGGTCGATGATGAGGTGACTGATCTAACATGAATGGGTGGAATAGATTGCGAGAGCAGCAGTGCAGCAGTTCAGCATGTGCCCTTAGTCCGCAAAAAGGCTGTAACACAAAGGGTTTGGACTACTGCCAGAAGTCAATCAACTGTGCAAATGACACCACTACCTGTGGAATCTCAGAGTCCAAGAGTCCTTGCACCACCTGTGCCATCTCAGAGTCCAAGGGTCCGTGCACTACCTCCGCCATCTCAGACTCCAAGGGTCCAGGGTGCGATTGTGTGGGAGTTTTTTTCCAAGAGTCCTTCAGACCAAATGGTTGCCATTTGTCAAATCTGTCAGACCAAGCTTAAAAAAGGCAAAAATACTTCCAACTTGGGCACCTCCAGCATGATAAACCATATGTGAGCCAAGCACACCCCTAGGTGGTTGACAGCTCTAGGTGAAAAACACGATTTCCAGACTCAAAACTCTGCCACTTCCCCTGGGCTGCCTGCTTCCCAAACTGGTGTGCAAGAAGGTGGCGCTGATGCCTCCTTCTCCCAACCTGATGTTGGCCAAACTCAATCAACGACCAAATCCGCTTCAGTGTCCCAGCGTTCTGTTCAGTTGTCCATACCACAGGCTTTCAAAAAGAAGCGAAAATACCCTGTTACGCACCCAAGGGCAGAAACCATAACTGCACACATTGCACGATTGATAGTCCTTGAGATATTGCCGTATCGGCTTGTAGGAACAGAGGCTTTCCGCGACCTTTTGGCTGTACCTAGCCGCCACTACTTTTCTCGTTGTGCTGTCCCCGCCCTCCACAATCACGTGTCCATAAACATCAAACGGGCTCTCACCAATGCCATATCTGCGCAGGTGCGAGATCATGGTCATGAACGAGGATGATGCGACTGGCAGTTCATGAACAGCGCAGACCATGATCTTGCGCCTGCACAGATACATCACCGGCGCACGAGAGGGAAAGTGTTTTTATGCTTGTCCCGCGATAGGGGTAGAGAGAACTGCGCCTGCGCGAGACTTGGGCAGCAGAGTGGATGATGACGGCGGCGCCAGCCTTGTCAATCATGACAGGAGGACTGCGAAGAGCGGCAGGAGGGGGAGACAGGAGACAAAATAGAGCCTGCCCATCTGGCCAACAGAACTAATTTTCATAGACAAGGCGAGATTTTATAAAGTTCTTTTTTGGGTTTGGAAGGGGGACCAGCAACAAGGTGCACCTTCGTAGAATGCAGCACAGGAGCTGCAGAAGGTGATACTTTTGGTTTAATAGGGAAAAAACTGGTGACAGGTTCCCTTTAAAGACAATCCATGTCAGTCTGGTGTTCAGTTTTCTTGTCATGAAATTGCCCACTCTCTGCACATGTGAATTGATTGCAACTTTAACCCTTTTATGACCTATTTTCCACTTTTTTAATTTTTGTTTTTTTCTTCCCTTCTTCTAAGAGTCATAACTTTTTCTAATTTTATGTTCACATAACCGTACTAAGCCTTGCTGAACAAGTTGAACTTTTGAATGACACCATTCATTATATCATCTGATGCACTGTAAAGCAGGAAAAAATTGTAACTATCAATATTTCCAACAAAGTACAATTTCACAATAATTTTTGGGGTATTTTATTTACCATGGTCATTATGCAATAAAACTGATCTGACAATATGATTCACCAGGTCAGTATGATTATGCAGAGCAAACATTTTTTCTTCCCTGAGCTGACGCTTTTACTGATACCATTTTGGGGTAGATACAATGTTTTGATCGCCTCTTATTGCATTTTATTGTAATGTTACGGTGACCAAATAAAAGTAATTCTGCCATTTTTATTTTTTTATTATGCCATTAACCGATCAGATTAATTTATTTTAGGCTTTGTTAGATCAGACTTATACGAATGCAATAATAACAAATATTTGTATGTTTTTTGTTTTGTTTTATTTTTAATTGGTCAAAAGGGAGTAATTTTAACGTATGTACATTTTTTTCATTTTTTTTTTAAATCACTTTTTACTGTATTTGTTAGTCTCCTTAGGGGACTTGACACAACAATCATCTGATCACTTGTACTATACTGTGTATAACAATGTATCAGCAATACTATCTATAGAGAAAATCAAACAGTCTCCTATGAACACCAGCTATATGCTGGTTTTCACATCAATATAGTCAAGACAAGCACGACGAAGTTTCAGAAGACTGTCATGGCAACCCATCAGCACCCTGGGATCTTGTCAGAGATGTGCAGATAAGTGCATAAAATGGGGCGGTCCGAACCCGGTGCATATTAAATACCGATGTCAGAGATGGACAGTGGCATTTTACAGGTTAAATGGCTGTTAGAGGCAGGTGATGGTTGAATAAATCAGCCATATTCTTTTAGAAAGATGCGAGCTCAGCATTCAGGAAAGTGAGGGACACAACATATGTGGTAATTTGGTTCTTTGGTTAGTTTCAATGTATTTAGAAGAGGCTTACAGGCAGCCTTGTAAAACACAATTTTATCAGAAACTACTGTCTAATCCACAACAACATTAACATTCCCAAGGAAATACCATTGATTATCTGACTATGCCTCTAGATCAGGGGCGGACATATCATTGATGTAACCTGTGTGGCTGCACAGTGGCTCAAGTAGAATGGGGACAAAGTTCTGCCTCCAAAACAGGTGGAATTGTGCATTTTGATGAGCGCTTGGGGTGAAAATGGCCCATGAATTGTTTTTGCACATGAGCCCTGTGCTGTGTTAGCCAGTGCTGTAGCTATGACATTATTTCAAAGAGAAAGATTATCTAGGGGTTATTAATAGGGATGAGCGTATCCGGCGGATAACGGGTATTCAAGGTATTCGGTATCCGACGGCTAATATGGTATTAGCTCCGATACTTTCATTTTCATTTCTGGACTTCCTGGTGCCTTTTTCCAGCCAATGAACACATCTGGCGTTGCTTGCCCTCACTGTAATGCTGCAACCATCTTTGTTATGGTGTTACTGTGATTGGCATGGCTGCACAGCGTCAATAGGGGCTATATAAGGCTGCCGCCATTTTGTGAACACGCATTAATTCCTGAGCTGCCGCTGTAGCTAGACTGTACTGTGTGCGGGACAGAGTTTCTCCAGCCAACTAATACTAGTCCTTCTAAGGGCTGAAGATATTTAGCATTAGCTGCTAGCAGCTGTGTAAATCATAGAAACAGGTATAGGGACAGTGCAGTGTATTCTATGAGATAGTGTTCCTGCTGCACAATCCAAAATAGTCTTTGTAAGGGCTGAAGAAAGTGTTCACTATCTGCTAGCAGCTGAGTAAATCATAGAACAAGGTATAGGGACAGTGTTAGTGCATTGCTTACTTAAATGACAGCTGTTCCTGTTTTAAACCGGCCAAAAAAAAAAATCCTCTTATTAGTGGTGCATACGGTCTGTTACTGCAGTGTGTGATATAGGGAGAGCTTATTCACAGGCAGGGAGAGATTTACTGTCCTGACATCTGCTACTGTTGAGGATAAGAATTGAGTATCCAAAAATACTTAATTCAGCCATTTCATAGACTCAGGTATATAGTTTAGTAGATGTAAACTAACACACATATTTATGAATGTTCTTGTTTCTTACTAACATGTGTATATATGTATATTGTATATTTAGTGATTTTCCTTAAACACAGTATATATCAGTACATGTAACTTGAAGATGGCTGCTACATTGCTGCTGGACAACGCCTAAGATGATATACAAAAGAAATTCCTGGAGCCTGGACTGACCAATCCAAAGAGGATATGCAGATTTCCTATACGTCATGAAGCCCCGACCTACGAAACTTGATTGGACTAAAACCTTTGTTCACACCCCTTTACTTCTTGGTCTAGGGGCTTTGTTTAAGAATAAAGACCAGTTGCCTCAGGGTCTCTCATGGAGAAGGTCCATAACCGATATATGGTGTCTGTTATTGTTCATTCTCGCGTGCATGCATGACAATATGATTTGCAACAGCGGTCAGATCTAGAAAAAGTGACCAGTTGAGTCACGCCCTTTACAGTGGAGGCACTGGTGAGATTACTGTAAGAAAGATTGGCCGAACTTCTCTCTCGGATCAAGGAGATCATTTCTCAGTACCCGGAGACCGCTGACAGAGCTGATCACTCAAATATCACAGGTAAGTGTCATATATAATGTATATGATGATTTACCTGTGACTCGACGGTATATGACGAAAGGGTTGACCTCTGAACTGAGAGGGATTTTGACATTGTAGACCCAAACGTAGGCTATTATCTTTTGCCGGTAGTCTTGAACAAAGGAACGAATCCACACCCATAAGTGCTGGTTCTTTGGGTCATACGATCTGACCGTCTGTCTGTATTTCTGAGTTGTAAACGGGGGTTTTTAGCCTCATAGAAAGTCTGTAAATTCTTCGCTCTAACTTAGTTTTCAAAAAGTTAATTGTCTGCTGCTGGACACTGAGAGCGGGAGTCGAATTACGCAGCTGTGCCTACAGTCTTTCTTGCACTAAGAGGGAAGAGGAAGGGGGGCCATTCACCCACGCAGCTGCGGGCAGAAGGAGGGGGACTTGTGTGAGAGAGTGAGAGCAAAGAGGCAGAGGGAGAGGGGATAGAGCCCAGGGACGCAGCTGCTATCTTTGTTCTGTGAAAAAGAAGGGGGGGGGGTCAGTGACTTAGCAATTACCTACGTAGCTGCAAAAAGACAAGTGCTATTTTGTTTGGATTAGAATAGAAACTAACTGGTTTATGCGTTCTCAGTATTTGCAATTGTTTGTTTTTGAACAGAAGTGTTTGAACCAGCGTATCCCCCCTGTGTTTGTTTATTAATAAACACGTGCCACTGCCTATTTGAAAAATAAAAAAATAAGCGAGGTGGGGGAAGGGTTCAGGTAACTTAAAGTGGAATTAGCGTATTCCCCTGCGTTTTAGACGTGCGTCACTGTTTGTGTTGGATATGCAAACGAGGCGGGAGAAAATTCCAGTTTGGGTCATTTAAAAGTGTCAGAATTAGCGTATTCCCCTGCATATTAGACGCGCGCCACTGTTGTGATGGGGTTGGTCTTCACAACGAGGCAGGAAAGGATTCCGTTGGAGCCGGCCGGTTTAATCAGAGCACTGTGCATGCTTTGTTCAAAAAGAAATGTGTTTTTTTTAGTAGGAGCTGAGAACGCTTTCGCCCTAGTTACAAAAAAAAAGGAGTGGAAAAATATATGAAAGATTGTAAAAAATTGTGTAAAATAGTTGGACTACCACTAGATGGCAGGCTGCAGCCCCTTTACGAAAGACCATATTGATCTCCAGTGAGTT